>NC_073308.1:63538263-63838263 GCF_027595985.1 Sorex araneus | reverse complement strand
TACCCAAATCCAATGGTTCTATGCTAATGACAGACGTATCAGGAAGAACGTTTCAAAATGCAAGGCAAGGGGGGTTGAGAAATTTTTTTTTTTACTCAGAGATGACTCATTGGGCTGAGTACATGCTTTGTGTACTGGAGGTCAGACTTCAATTCCTACAATGCAGGGTCCCCAAAAGCCATCAGGAGTGACCTCTGAGCACAGAGTGGGGAGTAGCCCTAAGCACTACCCAGTGTATAAAGGAAAAATAAAACAACTTTTTAACTCTAGCATCTGGCTAGTACAGGAGGGGCAGGAGAAACCCACATACACTAAGCTCACCTGGAACAAAAATAAGTGATTCATCTGATGATGAGAGAACATTATTTCCACATAAAATTTCTATAGTATTGTTTCTATAGTATTCCTCCTGTGTAAGTGAAGGAAATGGAAATAAACTGAAAGAAGAACTCAAGAAATCCCCATGTTGACAGAAATTAAAAATCAAGACCAAATGATAAAGTTGAATAAAAACTGGAACAGAAAAAAGTTGCACTCTAAAAACTTCATCATTAACTGTCGCACTATCATCCTGTTGTTCATCGATTTGCTGCAGTGGTCACTTGTAAAGTCTCCACTGTAAGACTTGTTGTTACTATTTTTGGCATATAGAATACAACACAGGTAGCTTGCCAGCTCCACTGTGCGAACAGGATACTCTGGGTAGCTTGCTGAGCTCTCCAAGAGGGATGGAGGAATTGAACCCGGGTCTGCTGCGGGCAAGGCAAACGCCCTGCCCGCTCCAGCCCATTTTTATTATATTTAACGTAGGTAATAAAAGCATACTGTCATATATTTATTTTAAATATTCTTCCAATTTGTTTCAGTTTCCCTAAAATACACCAAAAATTTGATTTTTAAGTAACAAATACTAACATATATTTTAAGTATTTTACACACACACATACATTGAGATGTGAGGCTGTAAGCAATATTTAAATTTAGATTACTATAATATCATCTGATCATTCTAATAATGTTTGTACTTTTATATATAAAGATCTTATGTGTAAATTGAGATGCAAGGCAATGAAAAACTTTGAAGTTTAGATAACAGTGCTCTTTGGAATATGTATGATGAGTGTATCTTAGCTATATGTATGTAATGCATAGCATATAAATGCATACCACATACTTTATATAAGTAAAAATATAAACATACCTTCTATAAGAATACTAGAAAAGGGCCAGACAAATAGAAGAGATAGTAGAGCAACTAGAGAAATTGCCTTTCATGTAGCAGACATTGGGGATCAGGTTAGATCCCCAATACTACATATGGTCCCCTGAACACCACCAAAGGTGATCCTGAGCACCGAGCTGGGAATAAGCCCTCAACACCACTGAGTGTGGTAAGTATATATAAACTCACAACCTTAAGCAAGTTGTGAATTTGGCATTCACTCAGCTCAGTAGGATAACTTAGCTGAAGAGATCAATTGTTGAGAAGAATAAGAGACTAGGTTGCTAGGAGTATTTTCTCCAGGCGAGGTCAGAATGAAAGATTTAGAGGATAATAGGAATTGGAATTTTGTCTTCACCCTCTCCCACCCAGCTATTCCCTGTCCCTACCACAAGCTGTCAGGCACTAGTAAGGGACCTAGTAAGATTCCATCCTTTTGACTCTGAAGAGGAGATCATGGAAGGCTAGAGACCATGGTTAACTAAAGAGCCAGGAATAAAAACCACTAGCTCCTCTCTGAGAAAGCAAGCAATCAAAGACTTGGTGACACGATTACTATGTCCAGCTATATTTTAACGCAGAATTCAATTACTAGGGCCAGAAAGATAGAACAGTAGGCAGGGCACTTGCCTTGCATGCGACTAACCAGAGTTCGTCCCCTGGCACCACATTTGGCTCCCCAAAAACTTCCAGGAGTAATCCCTCAGCACAGAGCCAGGAGTATGACCTGAGCACAGCCAGGTGTGGCCCCAGAACAAAACTAAACCCCAAAAATTCAATTGCTGGAAGATAAGTAGAAGCCACAAGCAAATTTTTGAGTCTGAACAAAAGCCCAAGTGAAACTATTCTTTATGTGAAGTAAATCCTCCAATATTTATTTAATATCACTTCTTGCCTATTTGAAAAAGGGAAAAATGGGATTCTATAGAGCTTTCTGTTAAAACTGAGTATAAAGTAAGAGTGTGGAGCTAGAAATTAAAAATCAACAGAGGAGAAAAAAATATCCCAACCACAAAAGATAATACAGTTACTATGATTGAGCTGTACCCTTAGTCCTGAGCTAGTTGGCACTTAAGCCCAAAAAGAAAGCATGGTGGATTATATAATGTCAATGAAATAAACCTTCAGGGGGGAAAAAAAACCTTTGTTTCTGGTAATAAATTTCCCAGAAAGCATTCATCACTAGGTTGAACAGTAATTGATAACAGCTGAGGTCTCACAAGAGTTGCTTACATTTTTACTTCTTAAAAAGTATTCTATTGCATTTTGGTATGAATTTGTTATTAAACTCTTACTTATGGAAAGTTATACGTATGTAAAGGATGTTACCATTACACTCTTGACTGCTTGTGAGTGCATAACAAAAACGTATAGGAACATAGACAATAGGTTACTTTAATTTCCAATAGTTTTACTTTCTAATAGTTATTTATAAGCAAGCTTTACCATTTTAATCGAAGCCAGATCTCTCTTCAGAGAGGCATCCAGCAAAATCGGTTTTAATCTTCAAAGCTGTTAAGGGATATGAGGCATTAGCCCTATATTTATAAATAAGTGAGAATTCTCCTAAGAATAATAGTGCCAGTGGGATTTAAAGAGAGCTGGGTTATTTTCTGTATCCCAAAGCTTTTTGGAGTTCTGTGAGTTAGTTTCCATTGAAGTATCAGAAGTAGGATGATTTTTATTCTTCTTTCTTGGAATAATGGTGAGACTGTCTGAAAAAGTATCACACTGGTTCATAGACAAAGGTTATAAAAAGATTAAGAAGTGGAAGTTCAAATATTTTACATAGATATAAAAAAGGTATGAAGAGAATATGCATCAATAAACATTTATACAAGGCACAAGAAAATACGTGTGAGTTTTCAAGGGAAAAATGAGCTTTCTAAACAAACTGCTGAAAATACTGCTTTAAAAGCAAGACTTAGGAGGAAATAGGAGGGAAAAAGGACTACAGAAATTCTGGAGACTCAGGGGTCACTTAGAGTTCAAAAAAAGTGCGTAATTTTAAAACATATATCAACCTTAGGTAATATAAGAACAGAATAATTGTATCCACATGAGGATTCAAAGCCTGTGACTACTGCTACCATACCCCAAGAAAAAGAGGAGAAAATCACACGGTGGGCTAGCCATACAGATACAAGGAAAGACGGGAAAGGGGCTAAAAACAGCTGCAGAGATAGAGCTTCATTTGGGAGCTAAAGTCATTTGATGGTAATTCCTGCTTACTACTCACTGGCTGTGATGTGAAACACATTGCAGAGCTTCTCTGAGTCTGCCCTTTTTTCTATAGTAAAATAAAGATACCATCAGAATTGAAATGTGAACTGGAAAGTGAAATGAAATTACCTAAAAAAAAAGTAGCACAGTTCCTTTCATAATGAATATTGATGCATCGATAATACACTAGAGGAAGGAAGGGAGGAAGGGAGGGAGGAAGGAAGGAAGGAAGGAAGGAAGGAAGGAAGGAAGGAAGGAAGGAAGGAAGGAAGGAAGGAAGGAAGGAAGGAAGGAAGGAAGGAAGGAAGGAAGGAAGGAGGGATGGAAGGAGGGAGGGAGGGAGGGAGGGAGGGAGGGAGGGAGGGAGGGAGGGAGGGAGGGAGGGAGGGAGGGAGGGAGGGAGCAGGGCAGGAAAGCAAATCTAAGGACTGGGAAAAAAGGGAAAGGTAGGGAGCGCAGGAAAGAGTTGGGAGGGCAAGAAAGAAAAGGGGAAGGGATGGTGGGCAGGAGAGGGTAGAGAAAGAAAGGGGAATAGAGGGAGGGAGTTGAGAGCAAATGAGAGGGGAGAGAAGAAAAGAGAGAGGAATTTCTGCTTAGGGAGACTGTGAAAAAATATCAACAATAAAGTATAGTAGAGGAGAAACCCCAAGCTGCTATAAACTATTAGTTGTCTTATAGCGAAAATCCTCTTCAAGATAGATTATGGAATGCCACTCCAGCTGTATGGTAATTAAACTGAGATCCAGAATGAATCGGACTCCTGTTCACAGTGCAAATTTATAATAGATCCATTCTCTAGGAAGAAGGGGAAGAATTTGTTATGACTATTTTAGAAAAGAAAATTATTTAGAAAAGAAAGTCACCCAAGCAAGATTGGGTGATTTAATTATGGCCACGAATAAAAGATGAGTATTAGTCCTGGCTAACTTAAGTTTTGTAAAGACATAACTAAAATTTTTACTTGCCTGTGGCCTAGTCACTTGAAGGCACGCTCTTCAATTAATGTCTAGTGTTTCATTTTCTACTTCAATATAAGCCTAAAGAATCTATTGAACATTTTATGCATTGTAGGCTGCCAAGACTGAGCATGTAGCTCTTTGGAGTAAATAATTATTACCTCGCTGTTGCTTTAACCACTGACTCTGAAGGCAGTTCAGTCCAGACATGTCAATTAGGACCAGAATCATTAGTTCTTGGCAGCCAGAACTTCTTGATACCTTCGCCCTGCTTCTAGCCAAATCCTAGCAGCTATAATCACAAAGATCCTTTTCAATGCCCTACAACCTGGTTGTTATTTTTAAATTGTAGCCAGAAAAAAAAGAGTTTCTCAAAGGAAAATTGTTTTCCTCTGAGGGAAAAAAACTAAGTGTTCTGGCCAAAGAGGCATATTGTTGCATATTTGTAGAGTATAAGAGTATGTTTTAATTTTTTTCTTTCTTTCTTTCATGTTCAATTCTCATATGCACACATGCACACACACACAGCTTGGAATGGGATTTTTTTTTCATTTGCTTATTTTTTCAAATTCATATATGGCACAGAGTCATCATAAGAAAATAGGGGCAAAGAACAGCAGGTAGGACACTTATCTTTTATGCTACTGACCCAAGTTTGAGCCCCAGAACCTCATATGGCTCATCAAACCCATAAGAAGTGATCCTGAGCACAGAGTCAGGAGTAAGTCCTGAACACCGCCAGGAGTGGCCCAAAAATCCAAAAATAAAATGATGGAGATATAAATTTAGTGACTTCTCACTAGCAATCTCATTTCAGCCCACAAGTACTAGCTTCGAGATGTCTTCTACAGCTTTTTAAGTTTTCATAGAGGAGTGTCAGGAAGATTTTTCTATTCTGAAGAGCTGTAGCATCTAAAAGAGAAGATAATACTAAGTATAATATAAATATAACAAAGAAACCATTCTACCAACTACCAAATGAGTAATTTCGTCAATAAGGGTTTTAAGATAAGAGGATCTACAAGAGAGAGGATCGGGGAAGAACTGTATCATCACATAACATCAGATAAATACACCCTTATATCAACTATATCATCACCCTCACCACCAGCACCATCCCTATCACAACCACCACCATCAACATTGTCATTATCACCACCACCAACACCACCATCATTATTATTATCAGCCCCACTTACCTCTATTATATACCATATATAAAATTCTTATCATGTGCCACAGACCGTATCACTGTATCACTGTCATCCTGTTGTTCGTCGATTTACTCAAGCACCAGCAACATCTCTATTACACTCAGCCCTGAGATTCTAGAAGCCTCTCCTTACTCTTCTTTCCCAGTGATTGGAGGCTTTTTCAGGGTCAAGGGGAGAGACCCATCATTACTGTTTTTGGCATATTGAATACATCACGGGTAGCTTGCCAGGCTCTGCCGTGCGGGTGGAATACTCTCGGTAGCTTGCCGGGCTCTCTGAGAGGTATGCACACGTCTTCTACTTCACTTGAGACATGAATACGCCATGGGGAGCCTGCAAGGCTCTCCTTGTGGGCAATAGACTCTCAGTAGCTTGTCAGGTTCTCAAAGAAGGAGAACAAGGCTATTAGATGTCACACGGCCGCTTTGCGGCGGCATGCTTCTGGGAGCTTGGTGCTATAATCTCTGGATGCTCTAGTCTCTGTAGTCCCATTGGTGGGACTACACAGCACCAGGGGCAGTTTGTGAGTGGCTGCCAGACTACTGGAAAATGGGGCTTCTGGATGGAGAAGGCTCAGTCCCAATCTGAGCAGGCTTGGAGATCTCAGCCCTGGGTCCTGCACACCTGGGTTCCTCTGCTGGTCCCTTCATGCATGAGGCTCGTCCAGATGTGTGGAGAGTGGCCTTGAGCATGGCTGGTGCCACAGACTAGTTTAATTTTTGGTGGTTGTTTTTGGACCACACCTGGCAGTACACAGAGCTTACTTTTGGCTCTGAAGTCAGAGCCCATTCCTGGCGGGACTCAGGGGATCATATGCAGTGCCAGGGATTGAATGCCCATCAGCAGCGCGCAAGGTAAGTGCTTTATTTGCTGTACTGCTACACAATCTTTCTGGCCCTACTTTTAGTACATTTAATGCAGTAACTCATTTAATATTTACAAGACCTGTGATGTTTACAAAGTAACTTTATTGAAGTAACTCATTTAATGTTAACAAAAATGTACTTATTCTCATTTATACATGAGGACATTGAAACATTAAGTAACTTTTCAAATACCCTGTATAATACAGAGCTGAAATTTGAAACCACACGTTCTAGTTTCATAGAATAAATTCAAAGAAGGATTGTCACTGTCACTGTCATCCCGTTGCTCATCAATTCGCTCGAGAGGGAACCTGTAACATCTCAATTGTAAGGCTTGTTGTTACTGTTTTTGGCATATCGAATACTCCACAGGTAGATTGCCAGGCTCTGCCGTGAGGGTGAGATACTCTCGGTAGTTTGCTGGGCTCTTCAAGAAGGATGGAGGAATCAAACCCCAGTCGGCCGCATGCATGATAGCACCCGCTGTGCTATCACTCCAGCCAAAGAAGGACTAAAGGAAGAGAATTTTATCTGGGACTAAAAAGATGGATAACAGTTTATAGATGCAGAGAATATTGGTGGAAGATTCTGAGTAAAAACCAAAATCTGAAAGAAAAATTCACTATTTTCCTGGACTGAAAAATTATAAAATTAGAACATTGACTGTATATGAGAAAAACAAAACCACTGTGACTTGTTAGCCCGAAAAGAACAAATCAAAATTATATTTTAGGAAGATGAAACTGACAATAATATACAAAATGAATTCAAACAGCCAGAGGACTGCCTAGTAGATCTTCATAATAAACCAGGTTTGCACATATAAACTCTAAAACAAGTGATAATGGAAATAAAAAGGAGAAATGTCACAAATGTGATCTCAGCCACAAGGGTCAGGAAAAATTGAGAACCAAAAACAGCTCTGTATGATCCAGAAATAAGCCATGGATAGACATATATTTAAATATGAAAACAAATCTGAAAAGAATACAAATATGTGTCTCTGTGTGTAGCGCATTTGCCTTGCACTCGGCCAACCCGGATTTGATTTCTCCTTCCCTCTCAGAGTGCCCAACAAGCTACCGAGAGTATCCGCCCGCATGGCAGAGCCTGGCAAGCTAACCGTGGCATAGTCAATATGCCAAAAATAGTAACAAGTCTCACAATGGAGACGCTACTGGTGCCCACTCGAGCAAATTGATGAACAGTGGGATGACAGTGTTATAGTGCTTTATGTTCACAGAACTATTACTGACAATAGTTAAGTTATGAAAAAAAGCTAAATTCCCACCCATGGATGACTGGATAAACAAGATTTGGCTTATGTGTGGAATACTACTACTCAGATACTTAAAATGCTAAAATAGTGCCTCTTGAGACAATATGGATGGAACTTCCTTTGATTACACTAAATTAAGTAAGTCAAGAAATAAAAGCCAATTACCACATTTGGAATGTAAATAATCAACACAAATGAAACCAAATCCACACAAAAATTATTCTTAGATTCTGAAAACAGACAGTGGTTACTAAATAAGAACAGAATGAGCAGAGGGTTCAGCTGATAATCGGAACAGCACTGGGACATTGGTGATAGGTGCTTCAGAAATACACAAAGTGTGAAATTGCACTTCCAAATGTATAGCGTATTGTCAGCCAATGTAAAGAAATTCCATTTAGTAAAGTAAACAAGCTTTGGAAAATGAACAAAATAAATTATAGTCTGCAAAAGCATATTATCATCTTAAAATTTAAAATCTACATGCAATTTTTAAATGCCAGTGTATCTGAAATAAAATACAAAATTGTCAATGCATTTGTAGTTTACACGAGATTTTGGTTGAATTTTCTATTTGTTTAACTATGCTTCCAAGTTTTCTACTGCAATCCTGGGTAACTTATAGAAATATTAAAACATATATACACATATATAGCTGAAGTTATAAAATTAAATTTAATTTAAAATGAAGTAAACTGGACAAGAAAATATCACTATTGGCAGAAATTTTAGAGTTGATTTTGTAAGACAATAAATTTAATTGATTGCTTTTCTGAAATTATCAATTCTCCTAAAATGATCCTTCACTTCCTCTTGTTTCGCACAGCTTAGTCTCTTTGTGCTTTTCCATCCTTTATCCTACAGAGATCACCTTCATTCTCACGACTCCTGTGTCAAATTTCTATGTTCATCATTCCGAAATTCCTTATCAATCTCCAGCCTCAGCCTGTGAGTTTAATCTCTGTTTTTGTGAGCTAAGTTTTCCCCAGGAAGACACATCCACCATTCATACTTGCACACCCCCAAATAGTAAAGAAGGCAATGATGCTGAAAGGCAAGACTATACCAATTCATACAGACAATAGATTTTGATCTTAGAATATAAAACTAAACCAATTAGCAGCATTGAAACTGTACCCGTGGTCATCCCATACTCCTGAGCCTCTTGCAGAGGGTCATGACCTTCTGCATTTAAAAGCTTCCATCTGTCCTTCTGCTGGTAACCAAGGTTGAGAATTATTGAACAGCTTTAAGCTTGAGTAGCAGAACTGTAACTCAAGGTCTGTAAAATGAAATAAAACATTTGAAGTCAGATTGCAGATCAGGGCTTATATTTTTTGGATGAAGCAAATATGAGGTGGTGAAGAATAGCGAACTTCCCATATATAGAAATGGGCTATCAAGTCCAATTCTTTGTTGCATCAGGCAACAAAGTAATGAGAAAAAGAAGAGGCATTATGCTGGTCCGGGTTAAATCCCAGACATCGTTTATGGTTCCCAGGAGTAATCCCCAAGTGAGATCCAGGAGTAAGCCCTAAGTACAATCAGGTGCTTAGGTATGGCCCAAATCCTCCAGCCCTCCAAAAAAAAAAAAAGACTTCACACATAAATAACATATCTATTTTCCTAAGTTTACCAAAATTAACTTGAGATATAAAACTTAATATGCCACCTAACAGAAGGGGATACATCAGTAGGAATTCCATCCTTATGCGAACATCTCTTGCCCGAGCGCCTGTCCTGGCTGTCTTCCCCAGGGCCCCTCGGAGGGTGTGAGCCCCAACTTCCCTCCCTGCCCCAAGCATAACTCCAGTGGCTGAAGACCTCCAGAGCCTAGCCACAACCATGCTCAAGGCCCCTCTCCACAGTTCAGATGAGCCTCACGCATGAAGGTACTGGCAGAGGAATCCAGGTATGTGGGACCCAGGGCTGAGACCTCCAAGCCTGCTCGGATTGGGACTGAGCCTCTTCCGCCCAGATTTTCCATTTTCCAGTAGTTAGGTGGTCACACCCAGGGACTGCCCCCGGAACCGTGTAATCCCACCAATGGCCAACATCCAGAGACTTAAAGTCAAGCTCTCAGAAGACATCTTATAGCCCACTTCTCCCTCTGGGAGAACCTGGAAAGCTACTGAGAGTTTCCTGCCCACATGGGAGAGCCTCACAAACTCCCTATGGCGTATTCATATGCCAAAATGAAAACAATGCTGGGTCTCATTCCCCTGACCCTAAAAGAGCCTCCAATGCAGCATCGTTGGGAAGGACAAGTAAAGAAAGGCTTCTAAAATCTCAGGGCTAGGACAAATGGAGACATTACTGAGACCACTCAAGAAATTCAATGATCAACGGGATGATGGCATATATTTCAGAAATCTAGAGGATGTAGCAGAATACACGCCTGGGCAATATATAAGGATCATACTTCTGTATGTGGTTTACAGTCGACAAAGCATATGACTTATAAGCTTACAATCATAATAACAAGGATTCTAAAAGAGAACCTCAGGCTAGAAATAATATCATTTGGGAATTTGTTAGAAATGCAGATTCTCAGGGTTGGAGAGATAGTACAGCAGGTAGAGAGCTCTTTTCTTGCATGCAGCTGACCTGGGTTCAATCTCCAGCATCCCAAATGGTCCTTCAAGCACCACCAGGAGTAATTCCAAGAGTGTAGAGTCAAAAGTAACCCCTGAGCATCACCAACTGGGACCCAAACACAAAGCCCCCAAAATGCAGATTCTCAAGCCCCACTCATCCTTCCTGAATCAAACACTCTGGAGAAAGGTATAACAATCCCTCGTTTAACATATCCTTCATATGATAAAGTCCATACTATATAGGAGGCAGGCACTATTTCAGTTGTTTGACTCTCAGACTAAGACCAAAGTCCTTGCCGATAATGTAAACACGAATGACCTGCATAAGTGATGTTAGTAATAGTTATAGCCCTATGGTTTGTCTACACTAGCTCATTCTCACTTGTCTGAGCTATGGTATATCAGTCAAGTTTGCCGTAAAAATTGTACACTAGAGGAAAACAACCTTATCAAGATGTCAAATGGGTTCTGTGTTATGTTTAGAATGCAGGTGATTTGAAAGAAACTTCTACAATATGTTCACGTTTGACAGTTGGGCTCCTTTCTATGCCCTCTTGTTAGCTCATAAGGTGAGCATTTGCTCTGAAACTTCCTGTCCTTATAACAATGTGGTAGTGAGGAGGCAGAGGAATTCCAGACCCAAACTCGCCTCTCTTGGTAGCCACTTTAACTGCCATGAGGAATTTGGGCTGAGCTAGTTGATAGCAAGTGGATTTAAGAAAGAATGGGGAGTTCCCACCTCCATCCCAGCTGCCTTTTCCCCCAGCATGTGAGACCAGCTTCCAAGCTTAGGATGGGAGATATGTGCTGAAAGTCAACTATATAGAACAAACATGATGGCCACTTACTACCTGTATTAAAAACCATAACACCCAAAAGGAGAGAGTAAAACGAACTGTGCCTGCCACAGAGGCAGGGGTCAGGGGGCAACGGGGTGGGGGTGGCAGGAGAGTTACTGGGAACATTGGTGGTGGAGAATGGGCACTGGTGGAGGGATGGGTATTTGATCATTGTATGACTGAAACACAAGCACGAAAGTTCATAAGGCTGCAACTATCTCACAGTGATTCATTAAAAAATAAATAAATAAAATAAAAAGAAAGAATGGGGAAGAGGAAAAGGCAGTGGAGACAATGAGTAAGGACAAGGCTTTCAAGAAATTTCGTAAATGAGAAGAGATATTCTGATCCAGAACTGGTGGGGGGAAGAAGTTAACAGGATTTTTCCATTCTTGTCTCTAAGTAGTCAACAGAATAATCCTCCTATCTCCTTTCCTGTTATCTTTCAAATATTCTTCCAATACGTTGAAAATATCCCAAAGGAAGAAAAACTAGAATGTGTATGCTCAAATAAAACAGATCAAGGTGTTTCAAATTAATTCACATTCTTAATCTATTAGAGTCTATGTCTGAATGTTGCACACATGCAATCTATTTACCAACCCTAAGAGCTTGGCAAATTAGGAAGCACATTTAGACTAATAAAATCAGTTTTTAAATGGTTAGCATTTTAGCCACTGGAAAACAGGATGGTCTTTCCATCCAGCATCTGTTATTCTGTTCCACTTCTGTGAACACCTCCCCTTCAACCTCTACAAACAAACTTTCAACAGTATTTGTTCTTTGAAATGTTTTTTTTTCCCCATAACTGAAGGTCACAGGGAGGTTGGATAGAAGAGATGGGATTATTGTAAAGAATCCTACTCTTTTCCCAAGGCTTAATCCTGATCCATTAGAATGTTTAATTCTCTTCTGCAAGAATATACCCCAAGGTTATTTTCCTTGCTGAATTAGCCGGGCACAAATGATTCCTGAGTTTTCATGGCCTGACTTCAACATTTTTTTGTTTTATAATTCCCTGCCTGGTAGAATTCTCAAATTGAAGACTGACTCACATGTACTGCCAGATTCTGATTAAAAAACGAATCTCTTCAACTGACACAGATTATTCTCAAGCACAACCACAGCAAGGTGAATCCTAAATACCTATTCTACAGGACAGACTTAGCTAGCCAAAACGAATTAGGTGCACTAAGACCCAGCAGATTCTCAGTATTTCCGACCCACTCTCCAGATGTTTTTCTGAAAACATCTCCAAATTGGTTCTTCTTGGGGAAACATAATTTGGGAACACTGGTGAACACCACCCTGTATTTTCATCAGATTAAATGAATTGTCCTACTTTATTGAAGAATTGGCTCTTCTGCCTTTGTCATTTGCTCATACAAAAAGAAAGCCCTCGTTTCAATTATATAAATGACAAATATTTAAATTCAAATTGCCAGCATCTCTAAGGAAGTCAAAAAGTCTACAGAGTTTCATTTCTTCTCATTTTCATTCAAAACAGGTCACTGAAAAAGTATGAACTTACTTACCATTAATTTCCCTAATTTTTTTTCTTCTTAAAGGGTCTTCTATTTTTGTTATCTCAAAGCCTGAGAGAATAGGCCAGCCAGGTTTTCTTGCTGTAATTTTGCAGGTGAGGAAGGTGAGTTCAGAGATTTAAGGTCAACAGATAGTAAGTTCTAGAGATAAAACCAATCACTGGACCCCAAAGTCCAAACCCAATCTATCACTGACATTGAGTCCGAAGCAGCAGAAAACAATGTATCTATAAAATGTGTCTCTACCTCCAAAAATGTCCCTATTCATCCTTTCCCAGTTGATTTTGTAAGGGAGAAAAAATGTGCCAACGCCAAAATATGTTTTTGGCAGAAAGTGAATTTCGAGGTAGGGGCTCTAATAGCAGATGAAGAACTTGGAAGAAAGTGACGTGCACTCCTCTCATTAGAGGACCCTCCCGAAAGAGCAAATCCATGGAAAAGCAGAGCTTTTGGTTTACCACGCCTTCCTTTGGTGGTAGTCCTAAATGGCCTTCCCTACCTTCTTCCTGATGTCTTCTGGTTGACTAACCCCCTCAAAGACAGTGTCTCAGACCCAGTGGTGAGTTCCTCAACGTTGGTGAAAATATTGCTAGAGATTTTTAGGGACTGTTAGGACACTATAGAAGGAGGCAGTCTCTATGATGGGTGTGATGTTCCAATGATGCGTGCATGAAAAGTAGGATTAGTTGTATTTTAAATCCTACTACCTCAATAAAAATGGTTTTAAACAATAAGGCTTTGTAACTGAATAGGGCATACCCTGGCTTATCATTAAAAAATTAATTCAAGAATTAACAATATCAATACTTAAGAATCATTCAATAAATGGTTGTACATGCACACTGAAAAATTAAATCCATTTCCGATTCTTTTGTAAGTCTAGCTAATTAAGTATGAGAAGCAAGTGTCTTAACTTGTTAACGAGAATATATCTGAAACATAATACAAAAACTATTCTTAAGGATTAAAGTTAAGAAGGAATTAAGTCAAATTAACTTCACTGTTCAAAATTATGACGGTGAGAGAGAAAGAAGAAAAGTGCCTGCCACAGAGGTGGGCGGGGTAGGGGAAACTGGGGACATTGGTGGCGGGAAATATACACTGGTGAAGGGATGGGTGTCAGACATTATGTAAGTGACACCAAATCATTAACAACCTTGTAAATGTGTTTCTCACTGGATTCAATTTAAATTTTTTTTCATTATGATGGAGTTCCTAGATACTTTAATAAGACCAAAAACGTGGTTCAAGATTACCCATTGAAAATTTTTGTAATAAACAAATTTCCTGAGCTCAGAATGCTACTATCACAAAATAATTGTACAAATACTCCTTATAATTATCATTTAACATTATGTGTGCTTTAAGAATGATCAATCAAGGAATGTCTAAGAAAATTATGCAATATTTCTGAAAAGCCTTTTCAAAAACATGAGTGAATATAAAAATTTACGACAATGTTAATATTTCTAGAGTAAAACATGATTTACAAGTGTTTAATGTGATGTAAGACATTGTACACCTAAAATATTCACATTAACACTGCTGCAAATCCTGTTACCCTGGTCATAATTTTTAAATGATTTTTAATTTTTTTGAAGGAAAACTCTGAGAGTGTGTGTGGTCTCTTGCTGGCTGGCGCTGGATACTGCCACCACAAGTCTCTGCCGGTTCCTCTCTGCTGTCTGGCATTTTAACCACGCTCAAGCCAATCCCTCTCCCACCCCAGACACAGGACTAAAGACAATGGATTCACTCAAACATCCATCTTCAATTTCTGCTGAGGGCTTTGCTTGCTATTTCATTGAGAAAACAGGGGCAATCCGAAACCAGCTCCTCCATCTTTCCACCACATCTCCCCACATGCTTTCACTCTCTCCTCCTGCTGCAGTGAGCCACACCTCTGGCTATATTTGCACAATGATATTGAAAACACACATTACTTTTATTTTTTAAATTTATTTATTTTGTTTTTTGAGTCACATCAGGCGATGCACGGGGGATACTCCTGGCTCTGCACTCAGGAATTACTCCTGGCGGTGCTCGGGGGACCATGTGGGATACTGGGAATCGAACCTGGGTCAGCCGTTTGCAAGGTAAACGCCCTACCTGCTGTGCTAACACTCAAGCCCTGCACATATGCCCTCCATTTACAAAGAAATTCTGAATGTTAAGATTAGGGTCGGGGCAGAGAGCTAGTACAGTAGGCAAGACTCTTGCCTTGCATTCACCAACCCTGGGCTGATCCCTGGCACCACATATAGTCCCCAAAGTCCCACCAGAAGTGATCCCTGAACACAGAGTCAGGACTAAGCTTTAAGCACTACCAGATGTATCCCCAGAAGGAAACAAATAGCCAATGAAGCTATGGTCGTGGGGTTATAGAGATACTATAGGGGTTAAGATACTTGGCTTTGTGTGTGGCTGACCGGGATTGGATCCTGACACCATGTATGGTCCCCCTAAGCACTGCCAGGAGTGATGCCTGAGCTCAGGGCCAGTAGTAAGTCCTGAGCACTAAAAACCAATCACCAGAAAAAAATGGTACAATCAAATTGAAATTTTAAAAATAACCACAAGTTGTGGTCTATATGCACTATGGGCTACTATCAGTCATTCATAAGCAAAAATGAAATCTTGCCTTTTGCTATAACACGGATGAAGCGGTGGGGGAGGAAATGTCATGTTAAAGAATATAGGCCAAAAGAAGAACAAATACGTAATGACCTCATGCCTAAGTACTATATAAGAAGCAACGCAAGGGAAGAGACGATATCTTATCATGACAACCCCTTAGCATATGACAATAAAACTGAGGTTACTAAGCAGTGGTGGAAGAAGCTTGGGATGGAGCCAAGCATCACACTGGTATGAGGATGGTGGTGGAAGATCTTCAGCACATTGGCGGTAGTGAAGGCGTAGTAACTTCATCCACCACGAGCATGAACATCAACACCATAATCAGCATCTTTAACTACAACTAGAAAAGCAAAAAAAGGCTCCATGAAGTCTCAGGAGGAGAAGTCTAATGTAGCGCATGCTTGCTGAAGATGATGTCGATTTTTTCCTGCATGTTATAAAAATATAATTTTAGCAAAAAAAAAATATTTCCACTCACTACTCAGCAATGTTTCTGCATGTCTTTTTTGCCCTGTTTCTAATTACCAAGTTATTTGAATGTAAGTAAAGCAGAAGGTTCTGCCTCGGGGCCAGGCTCAGCATTCTCAGAACAATACACTCTCTATTGCTCCTCCGTGTCCCCTGCTATCACTCTGCATTCCCTTTGACCTCTCGTGACCACTCATTCCTGTAAGTCCCTTCTTTCTTAGTGTCCCCAGGCCAGCCTCTAGTGGCTCCTTCTCTAAGGGAATGCTTAGCACAAAGCTACTTCTGGTTCCTTTACACTTTCCTTTTCCACATTTTGTCACCCAATAAAATGCATCCCACTCATGGCTACCGTTAGTCTTGTTTTTAACGGAGTACCATTATTCCTGTGCTCCTGTTTCGGACCTAAAGCTTTCAGCCATCACTCCAGACCTTATAACAGTTCCATCTCACCAGGAGATCTCAGTCAGATCCTTATGAATATTTCCCAGTAGTTTAAAATTGAATGCCTCTTCTTTTCAAGATGCTCCTCTTGTCCCCAACCCTGGCCTCCCTGTCCAGGGACCTAAATGGATTCACTATTAACTTGTTTACCTGGCCACTTGGCTCATACAGTGTCTCTGGCCCATTTTGTGCTGACAACTGGCAAGCGTAGTAGTTGTGTCAGAGACTGAATGGTCCAGAGTCACTAATATTTACTAGACAGTCCTTTATACAAATATTGCCTCACCCGCATCTGGCAGATAGCTCTCTCCTCTCACTTCATGGGCAGGTTGTTTTAAAACAGCTTGCCTATCTCTTCCAGTATTTGACTCCAGTTTTCTTTCGGAGAGGATTATATAATATTCTTTGGGGTATTTTATCTGTACATCATAATACAGATCTGGCACCCGGTATCCACTCATAAAATTAGCAAACAGTTTGATACTTCCTTCAGGATATTTTCTATTAATTTTTTAAATTTTTTCCAGGATTTTTATTTATTTGCAGTTTGGGGGCCACAGCCGTTAATTTCCAGGGCTTAATCCTGGCTCTGTGCTCAGAGAATTTTCCTGGCAAGGCTCCGGGTGGTGTCAGTCACTGAATATAGGTTAAACACAAGCAAGGCAGATGTCTTACCCCTGTACTCTCTCTCCAGCTCCTTTCCAGGACATTTTAGAGACTTCTTTTTTTTTTTTTTTTTGGTTCTCATTACCTCATCTCTAGTCTAATCTACCCTAATCACAAAACAATTCTTGATTACATTAGACTCTTTGCACAAAAGTTTACGATAGTTCCCTCTCTCTCTTCCTTTGCTCCTGGTTAGTCCCCTCCAGAACTGACTCCGGGCTTGATCATGTTACTTGCTTTGTCTAACAGTCTGAGAACAAATGCAATGCACGTAGATACTCTAAAAGTCCTTGGTCACTAGAATTTGCCCTTCCTTGCTGCACTTAGATGACTGATACCAATAAGGAATGAGCCAGGCTCACCTGCTAGATCATGAAAGATGCATACTCTGATAACCCTTTATTCCAGCCAAAAAAAAACAGATACATGAATGGATATTGAATTTCATATTAAGTTGAATGCTAGATGACTTCAGACACATGAAAAAAACTCTATGCAGGAATGAATCTAGCCAAGACCAAGAAACAAACCAACGAGCTAAGTCTAGTCCAAATTGCCTAGATTATTTTTTAAGCTAGTAAATTGTAAGATATTTAGGGGTGGGAGCAGTAATATTACACAGCATTAACTAACTGGTATGTTGATTGTTTGTATTCTAAATCACTCTAGGATTTGTGCCTTAAATTTTATCTTAAAATCATCAACACAGTGGGGCTGGAGTGATAGTACAGCGGGGAGGGTGTTTGCCTTGCACGCGGCCGACCTGGGTTCAATTTCCAGCATCTCATATGGTCCCCTGAGCACTGCCGGGAGTAATTCCTGAGTTCAAAGCCAGGAATAACCCCTGTGCACTGCTGAGTATGACCCAAAAAGAAAAAAAAATCATCAACATAGTGCCCCTTACCACTTCATTCTTTACAATTTCATAGTAAGATAACATAGCCATCTATCCTTCTGCCCTAATTTCTATTCAAAGTCTTCCTTCAGATACATAGGTCCTTATGGCTACAAACTATAGGCCTTCTCAGAGTTGGGGTGGGCAACCTCTCCCCACCTCCCTCTACTTCCAGAAGCCCCAGTAGCCACATCTACATCCCACCATTGCACCACATACGCTCATCAACCGCCCTTGTTCCAGAGACTCAAATCTTGAAAGAGATCACCTAGCCTCAAAAATTTCTTGGACATCTGTTCCCAGCTGAGACCTCTGGGAAGCTCTTAAAGTGGGGAGGTCCAGCTTCCTTCCAAACAAAGCTCTAGCAGCTGCTCCCACACCCCAAAAGCCATCTCCCAGTGAAAAATTTAATTCCAGCTGGACTGTCCAGTTAAGAATTATAGATTTTCTGGAGCATGTGGCCACATTTGCAGCTGTTGGGATAGCTCCAATATCTACAACACTGACACCACAGTAGCAGCTGGATGGGATGTAGCATAGAAAGCAAGCAATCCCAACTAACAAAAACATTACCACAGAGTTTAACTTGCAACACGGCTTAGTAAAATCTCCGGTAAGGACTTCCTGTCCCCATGGTGAGATACAACAATTTTCACAAATGCTCCTCTACAGAAACATTTTTTGATTATTCTTTTAGTCATTTAGTGGTAACAAGCAATATAAAATAAATTATTGTCAGCCTGCCTCAGGGACAGACTTGAATGGTGGTTGGGAAAATGGAGACAATGGTGGAGAGAAGGTAACAGTGGTGGTGGGATTAGTGTTGGAATATTGGATACCTATGACAAATCATCATGAGCAACTTTGTAAACCACGGTGCTTAAATAAAGTGGAGAAAAATAAAAACAATGTTTTCCTAAAACTTTTCTTTCACTATATCCTTATCAGTGGTAGATAAAGACACCTTGTTTACTAAATATAAAGTCAATTCTCTTTCCTAAATCACTGTCATTGTCACTGACACTGTTCATCGATTTGCTGGAGCAGTCACCAATAACATCTCCATTGTGAGACTTGTTGTTACTTGTTGCTGTTTTTGGCATATAAAATACACCTCGGGTAGCTTGCCAGGCTCTGCCGTGCGGGCAGGATACTCTTGGTAGCTTGCCGGGCTCTCCGCGAGGGATAGAGGAATCAAACCCGGTCAGCCACGTGCAAGGCAAACACCCTACCCGCTGTGCATTTCCTAAGTATCTAGCTTATATCTAAAATATCCATTATGATCCTAAAACATTGTAAAGCAAACTCCATGAAAGATGAATCGTGGAGTCATAAAACATAATAAAGCCCGCAGATATATAATCTTACAACTTCCTCTTACAACACAGGGGAAAACTGCCTCTCCTGTGTCTGCTCACCATTGTACTTTGGAAGCACACCACTTGTCTGGTTCCACAGGTTCTCTGCCGAAGAATCCAGCCTCCGGATGAATCAGCCTGTAGATTTCTCCCAGGTCTGATTTAGATGACACTTAAATGAGACTTTGGATTGTAGACTTTAGAGTTAATGATGGAATAAGCGAAGTATAAGTCTTGAGTAGTTGGGCTACATGAATGTATTTTCATGCAAAAAGGATATAAATTGGGGGGGGGAAAACCAAAGGCAGCATTATATGGACTGAATATTTAGCTTTCCAAAAAAATTATAGGTCGAAGATTTAACCTCCAGTGTGACAGTGTCTGGAAATGGGAGCCTTTGGTAGGCAGTGCGCATAGTTAGAATTAGATGAGGCTAAGGTTTTCCTGATGGAATTATGAGGGAAAATACCAGGAATGACCTGTGCATGGTATATGTTCTCCCTATATTATCCATCCATCATGTATACCTACCCGTCATCTATTCATTCATTTATGTATGAATCCCTCTATCCTTTCACCCACCCATTGATCATTTTTATCTACCCATTCATCCCGTCTATCCTCTCTATCTCTCATCTCGCTGTTTTCTTCTGCCGTGTGAAGACACAGCAAGAAGTCAGCCATCTGCAAGACAGGAAGAGAGCCCTTCCCGGAACCTGAGAAACTGGTGGCCCAGATGTCCAACTTCCAGATCTGGGAGGAAAGGAATTTCTGTTGAGTAAATCACCAGCTGGTGGTATTTTATTATGGCAGCCTGACCTGACTCAGAGAACTGGTCAATGTCCACAAGACAAAGATCATTTATATGTCTAGCAGTGGAAACTGATTTTTCTGTCAGTGGATAAGAACTGCTTGTGCTGCCGTCCATTCCCTATTGTGTAATAGCTTCACGATGAGGGAAAGCACAGCTACCCCAAAGGAACGTATTAGCAAGAACTTCTAGTAATTATCCTGCCAGCTTCAACGTCTCTCAGAAGTCTCCCTGACTTACCTGAACAAGCACCTTCCATGTGCTCCTTTCTTAACCTCCCCAGCTCTGCAGTCACACCACACACAGCAAACCTGCTCACCTCTCAGCTTGCTTCTCTGTTATTCAAGTTGAGACTCTTTGTGCTTCATCACTGAATATGCAGCCAAACCCCTTCCAGCCTAAGGACCATTCGACAGGCACAGATACCCTGATGTTCTCTTCCCACCCATCCTCGCGTCTCATGAGCAAACTCTGGAATCCTTGGGCTCCCGCTCTCAGATAAAAGGCTCCCAGCTGTCATGGTCCCAAAGCTGTGTCATGCATGACTGTCCTGACAGGTCAATGCAAGGCCTCAGATCCACTATAGCTTTTACCCGGCAGCTCTTTGAATGTCACTGATCTCCTGACCTTGGGCATAATGCTGTGACACCTTCCTGTGGTCACCCCAATTGTCATGTGAAAGTGTTAGAGCCTCTTTGATGAGTCAGTCACCTCACTGACCACAGGGACAAATGAAAGTATAAAGCTATCATTGATGAAGCTGATATTGTGTGCTTAATAACAAGCTTTGGGGTACTTTTCCCTTTCTTTCAAATTCATGTCATTTTTGTTTCTGCCTTGATAAGTAAACTATATCACCCTCACAAGAAAATCTTTAAAAATATAAAACCACTCTCCTATAGGTCCCGAGTAATCGCACTAAATTAATTACGAATTTAACCAAATTGCTCATCCAAATCTGAATTTTCCCAATTGTCCAGAAACTTTCATTAACAGTTAGTTTACATAAACCACCTTCTGGTCTAGAACCTTGCAGCTGTTTGTTGAACTCCCACAGAACTAAAGAAATATCACTTTGCTGACTTATGGGAGAACCAGAACAAGTTGTTCTATAGCATACCTAATATCTTGTTGGTTTGCTTCTTCAGGTTTTAAAGGTACTTATGACGGGGACGTGAAGAATGATTAATTTTTCAGCCTTTCCACTAAAACTATCAGCAATTTACAAGAGCTTTTACTACATTTTGTCTTAAGATGTTTTGATGAGAGATACCTTGTAGTTTTGACCACTATAAAGTAAGAAAACATTTCAGAACCCTCTGCACCCCATCTACATGTTACCATTATAGAATGCAGATTTGTTCCCTGATGTTTGAAAATAGGAGACACCCATAAAACCTTCCATAAGCTGACTGGAATAAAGCAAAGAAATAATCACATTTGTTCACAAAAAAAAATAAAATAAAACGAGCATTCGCACACCTAAAACATAACCTACCAGATAATATCTAATAAGTTAGCATTCCTAAAATCCCATTCACAGAGAATCAAAACAGGGATGATCAAATAAATACTCGGCCTGCAGAAAGGAACTTGGTGGAGCTTCTGTCACTCCCTCTGGAACAGCTGCTGCAAAACAAATGCTGGTACAGTTTCTCTCTAGTTTCTTTTCATAAATGAAATCAAAGTTGTGGTCAGGGGGGCTGGAGCAAATGTTTTGCATGTGGACGCCAAAGGTACCCAAAACCCAAACACCATAGAAAGTGGACAAAAGTAAAAACAAAGAAAGACTCCCCCCAAAGCAAGAAAGTTTCTCTGGGTGTCTCAGTTACTAACCATGGGTGCCAATAGAAAGCTTTCCAAAAATATATAAATAAATAAAATACATGACAAAAAAATTTCACAAAGCAGGGGGCTACCAAACTTCCTTCTGGAAAAATAAAACTACCTATGGTGAATTGTAATGCTTTCAAAACCGACATTCAAGGGCTGGAGAGATAGTATAGCAGGGAAGTTACTTGCCTTGCACACCGCCAACCCACATTCAACCACTGGCTTCTCGTTGGTCCCCTGAACACCTCTAGAAGTGATTCCTGAGTGCTGGAAGTAAGCCTTGAGCACCACCAGGGGTGGTCCAGAAGCCAAATAAATTAATTAATAAACAAGTAAATAAATAAACAGACCTTCAGGGTTGTGCTAGGGATTGTAGCTTAGTGATAGACCGACCACATGTGATGCTTGTATGAGGCTCTGGGTTTGATTCATGGCATGTGTACACACGCACATGCGCATGCATGCACATGTGCGCACGCTATCACGTGCACACATACAAAATGAAAGAAGATTTTCAACTCTCAGAGTCAGTTTCGTCCTTCCCCTTAAAGGCCTGGGCCCCAGCATCCCCAGATTCAGTCTCTGGTGTAACATGCCCCACACTCTCCACCTTTCCTGTTAGGCCAACCAGAGCTTCAGGCTTTCTTATCATTTCTGTTCTTCTCTGAACCCTTCATGGTTCTTTCCCCTGGGGAGCTCAAAAATGAACACAAACACAACATTCCTCATGAATGCTGGGAGACGCCAGTGCCTTATGGCATTTCAAGTTTGAGGATCTTAAGCATTCTTGATTGCAAAAATGGACTTGCAACTTTGAGTCAAGAAGTCAAAATTCATAAGCACATTTACCCAAAGGATGCAATGAAAAGCTGGCTTTTAAGTGCTATCTGGAGTAGTGCTCAGTCTTTAGTGATTATTGTTCAAGAAATCAATAATGATAATACGTTGATGAGAAAACTCCCTGTAAATTACCATTACAGTAATGTTCCCCTTAATGAAAGCTGAAACCACAAGTCATGTGTGATCTTCAGCACCCCACATGGTCCCCTGGGACCCTCCAGGAGCGATCTCTGAGCGCAGAGTCAGGAGTGAACCCTGAACTGCTCTGCCCCTCCACTCCTCCACTGACACCCCCCAAAAAACTCCCTTAAGCCCTGAGATGCTGTGTCCAATTCATCTTTCAGGGGAAGAAATATCCCTGGGAGTCAAGCTGATAAACATAAATCAGATCTCTTTATTCCACACTCATTTAAAATATAAAGCAGGGATTATCGAGGTGGCGATGTACAGCCTTGGTTTGCAGGAGAGCTGTTTTAAGAGGGAGGTTGTTTGCTTGAAATCCCATTTAAAACCACTAAAATCATTCCTGAACAGGGGCCAGGAGAACTGGTCAGTGGTTGAAAGCTTGCCACAGTGTCTGGGGGACAAATGGCAGTTAGGATAGAGAAGGGACCAGTATGACAATAATAGATGGAAATGATCGCTTTGGATAAGCACAGTGTGCTGAAAGTAGGGAACAGGATATACACGATAACCTTTCAGTATCTGTATTGCAAACCATAATGCCCAAAAAGGAGAGGAGAGAGAGAAAGAGAAAGAGAGAAAGAAAGAGAGAGAGAAAGAAAGAAAGAAAGAAAGAAAGAAAGAAAGAAAGAAAGAAAGAAAGAAAGAAAGAAAGAAAGAAAGAAAGAAAGAAAGAAAGAAAGAAAGAAAGAAAGAAAGAAAGAGAGAGAGAGAAAGAAAGAGAGAAAGAAAGAAAGAGAGAAAGAAAGAAAGAGAGAAAGAAAGAAAGAAAGAAAGAAAGAAAGAAAGAAAGAAAGAAAGAAAGAAAGAAAGAAAGAAAGAAAGAAAGAGAGAAAGAAAGAGAGAGAGAAAGAAAGAAAGAAAGAAAGAAAGAAAGAAAGAAAGAAAGAAAGAAAGAAAGAAAGAAAGAAAGAAAGAAAGAAAGAAAGAAAGAAAGAAAGAAGAAAGAAGAAAAGTACCTGCCATGGGGAGGGGGGTGTGGGAGGGAAATGAGACATTGGTGGTGGGAAATGTACACTGGTGAAGCAACGGATGTTGGAACATTATATGTTTGAAACCTAATCATGAACAACCTTGTAACTTTGTATCTCAGTGATTTAATTTTAAAAGTAAATACTTTTTTTTTTGGATCACACCCAGTGATGCTCAGGGGTCACTCCTGGCTCTGTACTCAGGAATTACCCCTGGCCGTGCTCAGGGGACCATATAGGATGCTGGGAATCGAACCCGGGTAGGCCGTGTGCAAGGCAAATGCCCTACCCACTGTGCTATCACTCCAGCCCCCCAAAATAAATACTTTTTAAATAATAAAATAAAATCACTCTGCCAAAGTAAAGCAGAGAATAGAAATCTCCAATAACTAAGTTTTTCCCTGCCTAGAAATGAAGCCATCCCAATCTGTTACAAATGTACATCAATGCATATGACCTATGTCATAAAGACACTGATTTTAGAGTCTGAGAAGGCACGGGGATAAGGGAGCAAGGGACCCTGCCTTGATCCTTGGGGATTATAGGGGCAGGTAGTACCACATCCTCGAACCAGCTCATTCAACTGGCCCAGGAGAGTCCTCGGGGCCCCTGAGCACTGCTTGGGAAGCCCCACCCCAATATAAAACATATTTGTTTACATTTGAATGTAAATTCCTTGCATGCACATACAGAGACAATCAACAGATAATATTACAAAGGAAGATTTCATCTTGACACCAGGTGGAATTTTTTACTGCTGTAGGATGTGTATAATACAAAGGTGTCATACCATTGAGTACCAACACCATCACCATCCACCACCAGAGTGTCTGTCAACCAAACAGAAACTCAGAAACACTTTGATTCTGTTTTTCTCCTTTCCAGCAATGCCTGGAGTCTCTATACTTACTTGTACCTGTATGAAATTTGCTCTCTAAGTTCCTCGCATGACTGCAATCATATAATATCGGTCCTTTTGTTTGTATTTTTTATGTTTTATTTGTATATCTAAAAAAAACGGCATGCAATGGGAAGTGCTGTCTTTTCCTGAGGTGTCTCAGATTACTTACAAGAAATAGTCCAGGGACCTCAAGGAAAACTGTCACTCTGGGGTCTCTGTTGACCACAGCAGCTGTGCCAAAGCTGCCGAAGCTTCGATCTGGCCACATTATCAGTCCTTCTGTCTCTGGCATATCTCACTTAGCACGTGGACTTGAAGTTTCATGCATGATGTAGCAAGTATTGCTCCTCACGACTGAATAATATTCCACTCCATGTAATCATACTAGATTTTGGGTTTTTTATTCATCCATAGAAAGACATTTGTTGCTATCTTTCGCACTATTGGGGAAAATGCTCCTATGAACTTGGATATAAAAATGTCTGAGTATCTGCTTTCAGTTGTTTTAGATGCACATCCTGAAATGGAATGGCTGGATCATACGGTAATCCTACACTCAGAGGGGTTTTTATTTTTTTTTTTTTGGACATGTCATACTGTTTTCCATAGTGGCTCTATTATTTTATACTCCTACTGGCAGTGAGCAAGAGTTTTTATTTCTCCACATACTTGCCAACACTCGTTGCTTCTGCTTTTTGTTAATAGCCACTCCGGCATGAAGAAAGACTTTATTATTTAGACTGGGGAAGTAAGGGCTTGTGGATATGCTCTGCCAAACACAAGCTAGACTGATACGGCCAGTTGTGCAAGTTGTGCACTCTCCAAATGTCTGGTCACAGGTGAATAGGCCTGAAATCTCAGCAGACAATTCACATGTTCAAATGTGAACTTTGGTGTAGAACTGTCTCTTCTGAGAATATCATGTTTTCTTTACTTGAAAATATCAGATAGATCCCCATGTCTGTATCTGAGGGAATACGTTGTTGTTATTTTGTTTTGTTTGGGGGTGGGGGTGGGGGGCATATCTGGCTGTGCTCTGGGCTTACTCCTGGCTTGATACTCAGGGATCATGCTTGATCGTGCTCAAGAATAAGTCTGTGGTACCCTCAGTTGCATGCAAGTGTCTTAAGCCCTGTACTAGCCCAGAAATATCTTTTATTTTTAATGTACACTTGTAAAAAGTTATTGGTTATCTTGGCTGGCTAACTCCCCTTGGGGAAAGCTATAGATTAGAAAAGATTCTTGCATAGGGTAATAGGACAGGCTAGTTGGATTACATAAGTGTTCGTCAATCTCTTTACACCTGTGTGCCAGCCCCTGTCCTGCATAGTGGCCCTAGAACAGGCCATTAAAACCAAGGGGACAAGTAGTGGCCTTCAACTTTTCTCCACCTGCACACCTGTCGCAGTTCTGTTCCTGGACTAGGTGATATATCACTCAGATTCCTTTCAAGAGAACTGTTCTGGGGCTCTCTCGTAAGGTTTTCCAAACCAGTCCCCAAATTACATGACATTGCTTGCACTGAGGTTATCTATATCTGGAGCCTAACCTAACATCTGTGTCTACTGGGCGAATGGAATTCTGCAGAAGCGAGGGCTGTTGGGTTTCCAGAAATGACCAGTCTCTGCTTCCTGTTTCTGGAGACACACTTCTATTTTGGGGGGAGTTGGGGCAAAGGGTCGGGTTACTCCCTCCACTCCTGTCTCAGCGCTCAAGGATCACTACTGGCAGGCTCAGGGAATCACATGGGATGCTGCTTGGGGGGATGGTGAGGGAGGGAAACTGAACCCAGGAGAATGCGTCCAAGGCAAACGCCCTACCCTCTGTGCTGGGGCTCCAACCCCTGGAGACACAGTTCCTGGAACTCAGCCACTGTACTACGAGGACACCTAGAGCTTTGTAGAGATACCCACAAGGAGTATCTCAACATTTCTGACCACATAAGTGAGCACTCTCAGACATGAAACCCCTAGGGCCCCCCAAACTGAGCTGTGCCAGCCAAGCCCCACCCTAACTGCGGATTGATCAATCAGAGTTAATGGTCTTTAGGTTTAATCATAACTACAACAGAACCTCAGAAGAGTCTGTCAAAGAAAGCGCCACGGCCCAGAGCCCACATCACATTTCCAGAAGCCCGTTCAGGGTCCCCAAGGAGAGCCTTCTATGAAGAGTTCTGGGCCACTGGGCCTCCTCGCCTTCCCCACTCCTCCGTCTGGGGTTAAGCCCGTCCTCTGAGGCTGAGAACCCCTCGCTAGGGATCTGCACTGCTCAGAGGAAGCCGAGGTTTCCCGGAGCCCCCACGTGGGGCCCTTCCTCGGGGCTTGCGGCGGCTTCAGCTTGTCCGAGCTCCGTAGAGACATCTGGGGGTAGCGGGGTGGAGGGGAGTACGGGGGCGCAGGCTGGCAGGGAGCAGAGAGAAATAAAGTGGGTCCAATCAACTGCTCTGCACCTCGGTGGGGCTCGTGCATGCTCCCCCCCCCGCTTAGGAAGGTCCCGCCAAAGCACGCTAAGTCTCGGGGGGCCCAGGAGAACCTCTCTGGCCCCTCGGATCTTGCGTGCGAGCCCTCCAGCATCCAGCCCGGATGATGCGCGGGGCCTGCCAGGGTTCCGAGCCTCGCCAGTCCCGCCTCCCTCCCCGGGCAGGATTCCCACCCTGCCCCCCTCTTCGGTACAGGCAGGAAACAGTTAAAAGGTTCCTGCCCTTCAGGGCCAGAGAGGGGGCGGCTGCGTCCTGGGCGGGCGGCTGGGTCGCGGGGGCAGGAGTGGGGCGCTCCGGGAGCGCGAGGGGCGGACGGGCTGGAGGCGTGTCCCCCGCCACCCCGCCAGCGCGCACACAGCCCTCGCTCGGCTCCGGCGGCGCGCAGGCTCCATCCCACCCGCGCCGGGGGGCCCAGGAACTGCCCCGAAGCCCGAGCGGCGCCACGGCCGGGGACACGCTCGGGGACACGCACGCCACCGCCGGCACCGCGGACCCGCGCCCAGCTCCACGGTGGGTGCCGCTCTCGGCTCTCGGAGGGGGAGGGACACGCTGCCCGGACCCCCGAGGGGGTGGGAGAGGGAAAAGCAGGAGCCGGCCGCGTCCACACCCCGCCGCCCGGTGGCTTGGGGGACCCTGGGCACCAGGGCTGACACCCACCGACCTGCCCGGGCGCGCGAGGCGGGACACCGGGTGCGCGCGCCCTGGAAGTATTTAGGACTTGTGGCACTGATCCAAAAAAAAATTTTGGTTTTGTTTTTTGTTTTTAATTTTAAAACACCGCAATCTTAGATTGTAGTGCAAGGGAAGCCAGCAGTTCTTTCTGGGGCTCCCTTATTCTCCCCCGGGAGTGCGCGAACTTTGTGTGGCATCGCGCCTTTGCCCGCTGCAACGCTGCTTGTGAAGTTGCCGGCAGCCCGGCGGAGCCGTGCCGGGCTCCCGCACCCCCGCGCCCTGGCCAGGGGAGCCGAGGGCACCGGGTGCGGAAACTACCGTGCTGGGAACCCTGGTCCACCCCGAGGCAGCGAGCTGGAATCCCCCCTTCCGACGGTCTGGGCTACGCGGTCCCTGCTGCTCCTTCCAGGCACTTGTTGCCTTTCACTGGAGGGGGGACGTTTCTAGATAACCGGCTCTGTTTACACCATCCCCCGGGCTCTGGGTCGACTGGCTGGCGGAGGGGGTGGAGTAGGAGGTCTGTTCAAACCCCGCGTTGTCTGGAAAGAGGGTTGCTAATTTCTCACCCAGCCAGCAACAGCCGCAGAAAACTTGTAAAAGAATAATTCAAAAGTTCCCTGTTTGTTGCTTCTCTTGTAAACGTTTATGCCCACCCCACCCACACCCACACACACACATACACACACGGCTTTGTTTTAAGTGTTAACTAATTGAGAAACACCTTGGCCTCTGTCCTTTCTTGTAAATTACTGGCTCTAAAGCCATGTCATTTGGGTAAGAATGGAATTTCCAAATTACTAATTGCAGGTGAACCTTGATCCTGAAAGTTGGAGATAGAATTGGTTGCCGGTGATTTGGGCATAAACCTAAAGATTCCATCCTCTTTCTTACTAATAGCTGTTGAACCCCAAATCTGAAGAAGGGTGAATGTCCAAAACATGACCCTGAAATGCTTCAGCGCTGTGTCTAATAGTGACCGATGACTCTAACCGATTAAGACCAATAAATCTAAGCACAAAGGGACTGAGAGTGTTGGAAGCCAGCAGGATACTCGTCACTGGAGGAACATACATTTGAGAGAAGCCTTTCGATTAGTTTTGGGTTTTTTGTTTGTTTATTTGTTTGTTTGTTTATTATCAATGATGCCATGGGATTCCCAAGCCATATCTACCGCTTAATAGGTCTAGAGGGTTGAGAGAAAGTGCCCTCAGAAATTATTTCAGTGCTGATGCCTTGCTGGAGAAAATGGCAAATGTTTTGGCTGGGTCATGCCTTAGCAAGAAGCCGAGGTTGGCCTCCTGAGGACCACAGTGTCCACTGCCCGGCACACCAGTTTGCTAACGTACAAATACTGACAGCACCTCTCTCAAATGGGGGTGCCGCCTTACATAGCACTGTAGCACTGTCGTCCTGTTGTTCATCGATTTGCTCGAGTGGGCACCAGTAACGTCTGCATTGTGAGACTTGTTACTGTTTTTGGCATATCGAATATGCCACGGGTAGCTCTGCCATGCGGGTGGGATACTCTCGGTAGCTTGGCGGGCTCTCCGAGTGGGACGGAGGAATAAAACCTGGATCGGCCGCGTGCAAGGCAAGCTCCCTACCCGCTGTGCTATCGCTCCCGTCCCTACATAGGCAACCCAAAAATATACTCCTGGTGGCATCTGATGGCCCGAGCCCTTCCATTTTCTGAAAAGACTTCTCTTTCTGTCCTTTCCTTTTCTTTTTTTCCAGGAATCTCTTATTTAAATTTTTTTTTTTTTATGGTTTAGATGACATGGTGACAATATTGTTGTCATTTTGGTCTGGTTTGGTTTGGTAGCCACACCCAGCTCTGCTCAGGGTTGACTCCTGGCTCTGCACTCAGGAATCACTCCTGGGCGTACTGGGGGACCATATGGGATGCCGGCATCAAACCCCGGTCTGCCACATGCAAGACGCGCTCCCTAGCTGCTGTGCTATCGCTCTGGCCCCAGAGTTGTCGTTTTTAAGTTCTGATGTACAAAGTTATTGCATCGGAACTTGCAAAGTTATTGAACCAAAATGCCCATGACCCTCACCATTGTTTTCCCAATTTAATCATTATGTTTTAGGTCAGAGTGTTGGCACTTAAGGTTTTAGTATATTTGGTGTCCTCACTGCCACCCAGCTGCACAGGACCCTCCAGCAATGGCTTGTGTTTCTTCCTGCCCATGTCCTCCATCCCCCGCCCTTCTCCCCTAACCTGGAACTCTCAGTTCTGTAGTCCAGATCCACGTATTTGTCTTTGTTCATGACTGTTGATTTCCTGGACTGGAGCGATAGCACAGAGGATAGGGTGTTTGCCTTGCACGCGGCTGACCCGGGTTTGATTCCTCTATCCCTCTCAGAGAGCCTGGCAAGCTACCGAGAGTATCCCGCCTGCATAGCAAAGCCTGGCAAGCTACTCATGGCGTATTCGATATGCCAAAAACAGTAACAACAAGTCTCACAATGCAGATGTTACTGGTGCCCACTTGAGCAAAAACGATGAACAACGAGAAGACAGAGTTACAGTGCTATTGATTTCCTTGATTTGTCACTCTATAGCAGAAATAACGTAGTACATGTTCTTCTCCCTCCCTCATTTAACTCAGTATAATCCTCCCAGTCCCATCCAAGTTTCAGTGAATTGCATGATTTTGCTTTTTCTGTGGCTGCTGAAGGGTCCCTATACCAACTGGCAAATGGGGAGACTTTTGTCACGATACAGCACAAGGTACTGGAGGATTTTTTTCTCCCAAACATGGGATCTGAAAAGCAGGACAGTAAGCTTTATTCCTAGAGTTCTGGTCTTCACAGAGGAGTGGAAATTGTGATGTTTGCCGCTTCATCGATACTTGTTCAGATACTCCAAATTCTAAGCAATAGGGGGAAACTGTGAGGTTTTTATAATGATAAGCGAGTTCATCAGGCAAAACTGAGAGCTGCATAGCCTCGCTTAGACAATTAGAGGCTTGTATCATTAACCAGAGTTTACTCAAGTTTGATAAGCTAAGTCAAGTGAGGCACAATACCTGTCCCACCATTGTTCCTCTTTTGGGGGGATGCAGAGGGGGCACACTGAGTGGTACTCAGGGCTTTGTTCCTGCCTCAGTGCTCAGGGACCCCTCCTGGCAGAGCTTATGTGGTGTCAGGGGTAGAACCTGCGTCAGCCACGTGCAAGGGAAATGCCTTACCGACGAGCCCAGCCCTCTGTGTCCCATCATTTCTTGGCTTTGAAACTTGGATCAAATGGCTTGACGTTTGAGCAAATGTCATTTGATCAAAATTCAAGACTCCGTTCTCACCCATGAAATGGGCCCATCTATCCTGCTTACCACTGGTTGGGAAGCTGGGGTTAGAGAGAAAATGAATAGCAACAATATACAAAATCTTGTCTCCACTTTATTCTTTCCATAGAATTTGAATAAATTTTAATTTATCCGCACAGGGATAAACCCAGATTTTTATTCATTTCCCAGAAGACCAGTCAAAAGTCCTTAAAGTGCTTCCTTCCAACTTGTGAATACCCCAGAGGGAAGATACTCTCTCTGAGTTTCCCATTAGAGCCAGGAAGCATCATCGCAGACACACACCGACCTACCGCAGGAATGGGCTTACCGTCTTCACTGGGAGATTCTTAAAAACACACGGAAAGGAAAATACTATGGCAGGGGAGCCACTTTTACTGATCTTTGAGTCTTTTGAATCCTTTTTTCCTCAGCAGTTTTTCTTTAAGGAGTAAAGTAGAAACTTTAGACATCCTGAACACGAGAAAAATCCTTTTTTTCTACAAGTGTCTCAAAGGAAGCGATGAAAGAATAACCCTATGTTTCTGAATAGATGGATTTAATAAGTTCACCAAGTTGCCATGCTCCAATTTGGCTTTCTAGAATCTGATCCTCTTTTTCTGGAGACTGTCTCAAGAAAACCTGTGTCTATGCAGAAAGCAGGGCACTGAGGGAAGCTTCATAACTGTCTGTTGCAGGGGGGCGGGGTGGGGAGAGTGGGGGCTGGTCCTAGGGATACAGCCACAGCTGGTCAGGCCCAGAGCCAGATGAATGTGTCCCTAAGTCTATCACTGTCACTATCATCCCGTTGTTCATCGATTTGTTCGAGCGGGCACCAGTAACATCTCTCATTGAGAGACTTATCGTTACTGTTTTTGGCATATCCAATACGCACGGGTAGCTTGCCAGGCTCTGCTGTGTGAGCTCCATACTCTCAGTAGCCTGCCGGGCTCTCGGAGAGGGGCGGAGGAATCGAACACGGGTCGGCTGCATGAAAGGCGAAAGCCCAACCGCTGTGCTATCGCACTGCCAAACCCCACCTGTGGCTTGATAAGCTTCTTGATTTTGATGGGCTCCGGCTTCCCTGTGTATAGTGGAACTGTGTAGTGGCTCCAGGGGGTCCTGGGATGCACTGGCCAGCGCCAGGGTGTGGAGGTGCTCTGTATCGGAACTGGTCCTAATGCATGGAACTCCAGCAGCAGGGAGAGCTAGCCCGTGCGTGCCTCATGGAGCAGCTAGTTTGGGAGAGACCTTCTCCTGCTGTTACTCATGAACAGATGTGCCCTGATGATCATTTCTAAGCCCTCACAGAACATATAAATGGCAACATGCTCATCCGAGTTTACAATAAATAGTCCTCTTCTCCCAAGAAATGGCAATAATTGTCTAAGAAGGTTAACTCTAGGGACAGTGTTCACTGTGTTTTAAGTTGCTATTTGCAAGAAATCAGTTGCTCCTTTTGGCAGCGGTGGCATGCAATATGCCAAAAACAGTAACAACAAATCTCACGATGGAGATGTTACTGGTGCCCTCTCGAGCAAATTGATGAGCAATGGGATGACAGTGACAGTGATAGTTACTCCTGCTGTGTTCTAAGGCATAGCTATTGGTCACCATTAGCAAAACAGCACACATTTGGGACTATTGAATTATTAGAGAACTATAGCTGTTATGCAGTATATAATGCCTTTTGTCTTCCTAATAAAATTTTACATCTCAGACCCTTATTGTTTCTACAAGTCAGGTTCTATCAGCTTTGGTATACTATAGAGAAAGTACAGTTGTTGTTTGAAGGAAAAATCGACGTACAACCAATATATGTTACAATTCTTCTAATCTAGATAAAAAACATTGCAAGGGACAAAGATGTGTGTGTATGTGTGTGTGCATGTGTATGTGTGAGAGAGAGAGAAAGAGAGAGAGAAAGAGAGAGAGAGAGAGAGAGAAACTTGGTCTTTTCTGTATTTCACCATGAGGCATCCAGTTAGGTCTGCCTTATGACCAAATAGATCCTGCTTTTTCATTTAAATGGTGAATAAACATCAACCACAACCTTACTGGAAACTGGGTTTAACCAAAATTATTTTTCCTCCCTTTTCCAGGTGACAAAGAAGGGAGTGTGTCACATACCACCTCAGAGACATCTCCTCCCCCTTGCCTTGGGATGGGTACCTTTGGCCTCCAGGTGCCCTTTTGGATGGCACTGGTGGGCTTTGCCATCAGCGCCAACCCTGAGAGCTACAGCGTGAACCTGAGCAGCCTCGTGTTGGACGAGCTCACCACGTTTCGGGGGACCGAGCTCAGCCTCCCGGCCACCACCCCCAGGCCCACCAGGCTGGCCCTCCCCAGCAACGGCTCCCTGCACAACTACTGCCCCCAGCAGACGAAGATCACTTCAGCTTTCAAATACATCAACACGGTGATATCTTGTACTATTTTCATCGTGGGGATGGTGGGGAATGCAACTCTGCTCAGGATCATCTACCAGAACAAGTGCATGCGCAACGGCCCCAACGCCCTGATAGCCAGCCTGGCCCTGGGCGACCTCATCTACGTGGTCATTGATCTCCCCATCAATGTGTTCAAGGTAGGAAGGCGCCACGAGGGCATGTGTGGGTTGGAACGTGAGCTGGGATTCTGAAGAGGGTGGCCACGGATTTCTCTGACCTCTCACTCCTAGCCTGGGTTCTCACGGAGGACCATTTCCATTGTCCTAGAACTTGGGGGCAGAGTTTGTTCAGGGTTACAGTCGTGTGCTGACTGAGTTGCGAGCCAGCTCAGGGATGTTGGAAGTGCCAGTCTCTCCTCAGTGAGGCTCTCCCGCCAGCCCTGAACTGACTGGGTGGATGGGCAAGCTGGAAAAGATCTGAAAGTCGTTCAGAGGTACAGTTATTCAGGGGGACCTCCTGAGCCCTACAAGTGTTTCTAAAGAATAAATGCTTGGGGCAAAAGTGATAGCACCGTGTGTAGAGTGATTGCCTTGCAAGCAGCCAACCTGGGTTCAATCCCTGGCACTCTGTATCATTCCCCCCCCCCCAAGTGCTGCCAGGAATGATCCCTGAGCACAGAGCTAGGAGTAAGCTTTGAACCCTGCTCGGTGTGGCCCCAAAATTTTTTTAAAAAAAGGAGCAATAGCACAGCGGCAGGGCATTTGCCTTGCACGCGGCCGACCCCGGTTCAATTCCTCTGCCCCTCTCAGAGAGCCCAGCAAGCTACGCAGAGTATCTCACCCACACGGCAGAGCCTGACAAGCTACCCGTGACATATTCGATATGCCAAAAACAGTAACAAGAAGTCTTAAAATGGAGACGTTACTGGTGCCCGCTCGAGCAAACTGATGACCAAAGGGATGACAGTGACAGTGACAGAGTAAGAATAAATGCCTCTTTGATTTCACCTACAATTGTTTTGATCTGAGGGCACACCCAACATTGCTCAGGATTTACTGCAGGCTCTGTGCTTAGGAATTACTCGCGGTGGGGCTCAGGGACCACATGGGATGCCAGGGATCAAATCCGGGTCATCTACATGCAAAGCAAGCGCCCTACCCACTGTACTATCTCTCTCCTACCTTCATCAACAACATTTTTAAAGGGGATGCGTGAGGGGAAACACCAGAGCTCTGCAGTATGGCTTGAAATGCAGAGCCCTCTTTTCTCTCCACTGGCTGGCAGGGTGATTGAAGCCAAGGAGAGGGCTGGACTGCTCTCGGTTATCTGGTTCTGGAGATAAAAGGGTCCATGTAATGGGAGCCAGCGCTGACCTCGGGCTGCAGTACTAAGCCTGTTTAAAATGCTTCTGCCTTTCATATCTTCAGCTCAGTCTCTGAGTAGCCCCGTGTGTCCACCCCTGAGCTAGACAGTAAGATTTGAAGGACAAATCCATCTAGGATTTGGGTCCAAGTGGGAGAGGAAGAGAACCCACCATGTAGGGAAACAGCCCAAAGCCAACAGGAATGAAGCCCTTCGTCTCTGCCCCAGAGGCTATGAAGGGAAAATGGCTGCAAGAATTCAAATGAGCTAAAATTCAAATGAAATGACATGATCTATGCCAGATGTCTGCAAATATCTTTATTCTCAGCCTCAGGAAAGCACTTTCTGCAGCCTTTTTTCCCCCCTCTGTAATATCCCCAGAAATAAAACTATTAGAAGCAATAATTTTCTGAAATACAACTTCAGATGGCAAATGCTGTCAATTAAGACATGATAAATAGTAGCCTCTGAGTTTCCAAGATATGCACATTTCAGCTGTGCTGAAATGATACCAACGTACCAGGAAAATCTACAAGTAATGAAGACAATGATTAAGGGCTGGAGAGAGTACAGCAAGTAGGGCATTTGCCTTGTACACAGCCAACCAGGGTTCGATCCCTGGCATCTCATATGGACCCCCGAGCAATACCAAGAGTAATTTAATTTCTAAGTTCAGAGCCAGGAGTAACCTCTGAGAATCACCAGGTGTAACCCAAAAACAAACCAAAACGTTATAACTTTGAACATTACAAATAAAAAATACTTTTCAAAATTGCTTCAGTAATACTATTGGAAAAATTGGGGAAACTAGGCAACCGAGAGGTTTTTTTAAAGTCACATACCATCTTTTTTGTGGAGAATAGCATGAATACATGTGTTTTCTATTTGACTTGAAACAGGATTTGAGAGCACAACTATGATGCAAAATTGAAAATATGTAATTAAGTTTCAGTGTGTAGCATATGCACCAGAACTTTTTTTTTCTTTCTAAGTGTTAATCATTTTCTCTCCATGAAGCTTCAGGTGCCCAACCCTTGACTGTCTCATTTTCTCATGATCACTGTCACTGTCACTGTCATCCTGGTGTTATCAATTTGCTTGAGTGGGCACCAGTAATGTCTCCATTCATCCCAGCCTGACATTTTAGCAGCCTCTCCTTACTCATCTTTCCCAATGATTGGAGGCTCTTCAGGGTCAGGGGAATGAGACCTGTTATTGGTACTGTATTTGGCATATCGAATACGCCACGGGGAGTTTGCCAGGCTCTTCCCATGTGGGCGGGATACTCTCGTGATACTCTCATGATAGATTTGAAAATAGTGCCATGACACTGTATAAAAGTTGACTCTTCAGAAGTCCCAGTGTGAAGTACTGAGCATTGATTATTTGTTCTCTTTCTTTTTGTTTTCGTTTGGGGGCCACACCTGGCTATGTTCAGGGCTCTGTGCCCAGGGATCACTTCTGGCAGGACCTTGGGGACTGTATGTGGTATAGGGGATCAAACCCGGGTGAGCCACATCAGGCAAGCACCCTACCCACTCTACTATTGCTCTGACCCTAATTATTCATTCTTATAACTTGTTAGCCAGTCGTGGTGTCTCTGGAGGTATACTTACCCATCAGTGGGTTAGTACGTGCCATTTCACCATGGCGAAAGCGACTTTTTGACCCATCAGTATCTGAAAGTGCTTCTGTCTTGGGGTGTGACCTTCTAGTCATCAGGCTGAATTTTCTATCTATCTCATGCCAAAATTTTAAGTCAGAATATCTAGAATATCTCCAAGTTTGGTGAAAACTCAAATGAAACGCTATCAAGGGATGAAAATGTCCCTATTTGACCACAGACATCTTCCCTCACGGGAGTCTAGCATTTTTTTATTCCTTGTAGTTCTGAATCACAGGGACACTTGCAATGCTCCTACATCTCACAGGAGTACGTGTGTGATTCCTGATGTTCAAAAATGCAGGTGATGAGTAATTCAACCAGCAATAATTTTAGAAGTTAGAAGGCAAAACTTTGAGTCTCAGAGTGGGTGTTTTTTGAGTCTCAGAGAGAAAGGGGGGGTGCATGGGGACACACATACACACACACACATACACACACGTCATTTCAAGCTTCTAAGGAAAAAGAGGAAAATCACTGGCAAAAGCTGAGCTGAAAACCCCTCAACATCTCAATATTTGGGGGTTGCTTTGTTTCCTTCTCTCAGCCTTCTCCAGGAAGGCAAGAGATTGCTTTTCTTTGACCTCCACCCAGGATGGTCAAGACGTGTCCTTCTGGCCATGTGAGCCTCATACCCTCATGCTTTTCTTTCTGCCGAGACCCTGGTGTTTTGGCATCTCACATAGCTCACCTAAGGGTTCCTCCAGCTATGTCACGTTCCCCATTGTGCAGGGCAAGGTAGAAGCTGCTGTTTCCCGTGACCGCGATGGTGAGGTCCCTGTGGAGAGAGAATGCGTAGGCTCGGAGAACCTCATAGTGAGAGATTGCCTGAAAGTTTTTGTCTTGCCCCGCATTGCAATGAAAATTAAAGACGGACTCCGAGTAACTACCGTGCTCTCAAGAAAGAAGTGAGTTCCAGTCACTCGGTCATTGTGTGGAATGGTTCTGTGGTTTGTTGTGTGCTCAGTTCTGAGGCATCTCCGGCCTACAAGCATCGCATCAAGTCCTCTGAGAGTCTGTGGAGGTTGAGGTGGTCAGGGTGAAGCTCGTGTCTTCAGACAAGCGAGTCTTGCTGATTCGGCTGCAGGGTTGCTACGAACGAAAGGAGCAGGCATCAGCAGGGCTGGCTGAGCTGGGGGCATTCGCCTTGCCTGTGTGAGGCCCTGGGTTTGGTCCCCGGCACCGTGAAAGGGTTCCTTCTACTTCCATTTGTTCCCTTCTTGTCACCTGGGAAAGGAGTATGCTGGCGCGGTTTCATATATGTGATGTGAATCTCCACTGACAAGCACGGTGACAGGGGTCAGCCCCCTCGGCTCTTTCTGATTCTTTTTTTTTTAATGGAATCACTGTGAGATAGAGTTACAAAGCTGTTCATGGTCAGGTTTCAGTGTTCCAATACCCAGCCCTCCACAGTGTACATTTCCCACCAATGTCCCCAGCTTCCCTCCCGCAAGTCTGTCCTAGGGCGCTGTAGCACTGTCCTCCCGTTGTTCATTGACTTGCTCGAGTGGGCACCAGTAATGTCTCAACTGTGAGACTTGTTGTTACTGTTTTTGGCATATCGAATATGCCACGGGGAGCTTGCCAGGCTCTCCAAGAGGGCAGGCACTTATTTTCTCTTTCTCTTTCTCCTTCTCCTCCTCCTCCTCCACCTCCTCCTCCTTCTTCCTCTCTCTCTCTCCCCACCTCTCTTTCTCTATCTCTCTCCCCCTCCCTCCCTCCCTCTTGCTCTCTTTGTCCCCTCTTTCTTCTCCCCCTTTTAGGCATTATGGTTTGCAATACAGATATTGACAGGTTAGCATGCCTGTTCCCTTACCTACTGTCAGCACACAGTTTTTATCCAGAGTGATCATTTCCATCTTTGTCAAAGTGGTCCCTTCTCTATCCCAACTACCTTCTCCCCTAGCACTTGAGGTAGACTTCCAACCATGGGCGATCCTCCTGGCCCTTTTTTCTACTGTCCTTGCCACAAAGAGCCTGCAAAGAGTGAGAGGGGACTGAAAGGGGACTGAAGCTGTTTCTGATATTTTATTTTTTTGCTTTTTGGATCACACAGGGGTTACTCCTGGCTCATGTACTCAGGAATTACTCCTGGCAGTGTTCGGGGGACCATATTGGGTGCTGGGAATTGAACCTGGGTTGGCCGCATGCAAGGCAAATGCCCTACCCGCTATGCTATTGCTCCAGCCCCTGTTTCTGATTCTTATTTATAAAGTTAGCCCGTTGTGGTTCTGATGGGCTGTGGGCAGGGATGAGGTGATCATTCTACCCGTGAATTCCCAAACATGTCCTGCTCCATCTCCCTGGCTTCAAGATTTCTTCCCTGGTCCCATGCTGGACTGAGGGAGTGTCACTCTGTTCATGAGCATCCAGTGCTCCCCATCTCTTGCTCAGGCCCCTCCCTCTCTGGTTTTCTCTCACCTGCACCCTCTCAGTTCTGCGTGTTCAGCCCTTGCTGGAGCACCCTCAGAGCCTAAGGGGAGTGCCGAGCCCTCAGTAACATTCTCAGAGAGCCCAGAGATAGTCCTGTTGCTGCTGCTGAAACGCTCACGGACCCTGAACTGGGCTGGAGTTAAACATGTTTAACAGAAAAGAAATAAACCAAAAAGGAGAGAACTTTCTCTGATCCTTGATGGCATGTGTGTGCCATGTGTGTGCATGCACACACACACAGACATACAGACACACAGACACACAGACACACGCACACAAACACCCTGGTGACAAAATCAGACTAAGACAATAAAATGTAAAGCAAGAAGTATACCAGTTACTGCTTAGTTTTAGAACATAGAACAATCTTGTAGATGGAGATGAAGAGTCACTATTTATCAAAGTTAACTAATTTTTAATTACCAAAACAACACTAGTAAATTCAAGTGAAGACTGGCAAGAACAGCAGAGAGGGGAAAAAAGGAGTCAACAGACTCTTCTGACTGCCCTTCAGATAAATCTAAATCACTGATAAGATTCTACTTGTCAGGAGATGGCATTATCTGATATCCCAAAGTTTTAAGAAACGCAAAATCTTAGGTCAATTAATTTGTACCTAAAAAATTTCACTTCTTACAACAGGCAAAACAGTTAAAATAGTGTATTTGTTTGGGAACCAACAATCACTCCAGTTACTACATGATGACACAGATAGAAGCATTAAATTGAATCATTATTTTTTGGGGCTGGAGCGATAGCACAGCAGTAGGGCATTTGCCTTGCACACAGATTCGATTCCTCCACCCCTCTTGGAGAGCCCGGCAAGCTACCAAGAGCATCTCACCCATATGGCAGAGCCTGGCAAGCTACCCGTGGCGTATTCGATATGCCAGAGGAAAAAAAAAAGCAATAAGTCTCACAATGGAGACGTTACTGGTGCCCGGTTGAACAAATCGATGAGCAATGGGATGACAGTGATACGGTGATACATTATTTAATGATTCAGATTATGCCATGGAGTGTTGTGGATGGGGGTGACTTACCATTTTTAATACAGTGAAAAACTTGAAAATGATATTCAGGTCAAGGACTGGCCACCATGTGCTTTCAGAACAACTCAGAGGTGCTTACAGATAAGCCCCAGGACTTGCTATACCTTCATTTCTCGAGTAGAAGCAGGATGTGGGGAAGCAAATGCCTCCGAAAAGACATTCACACTGGAGGCCACGGGAAGAAGGACCAAGTTGAGTCCAATGACTTGTCATAGAAGTTCCTGGTGTGTATCAGGAGCTGACACCAGTGATGCTTGGTGTGACACTTGGGAGAACGCTGGTCTCCATGTGGCATGACGCGAGTCTGTGAGAAGCAGCTGAGCTGCAGGGACAGACTCCCCGAATCTGTTGGTTACTAATTCAGTCCACTCCGAGCAACCACCTCTTGCTGAGGACAACTGTGAAAAAGAAACAAATGCGATTTCTGTATGAAATTATCGGGAATATTTTGCAATGGAAAGTCAGAATTCCCAATATGCTGTTCTGGCAGCAGATCTGAGCCGTGTGGAAACCAGAGATGGTTTGCACAGGGCCAGTTATCTCCACACTCACACAGTCTTGTGTGTCTTGGACAACTGCGACCCATTCTGCTGGGGCAGGCAGAGAAAAGTGGTTTCTCAACATATCCGATCTCCCACAAAAGTTCTATCTCAGAAAAAAAATTGCTACCATATTCCATTGCCCTGTTGCATGCAGTAAATAGTAACTCAATAAGTGCTTACTGATATAATTTGATTTGAATAAGGTCTTTGTTACGATGATTAACTTCTATCAGATTTCTCTGAAATGAAAACATTGATGGCAATCATGATGATGGTGTGCTAGGTCAGAAGGATTTGTTTCTTTGGGATGTAGGACCAAATCCAGCTGTGCTCAGGGATTACTCCTGGCTCTGTGCTCAGAATTCAGTCCAGGACGTGCTTGTGGAAACATATGCAGTGACAGGGATCAAACCGAAATCAGCCACATGCCAGGCAATCACCCTGGACGATCTCTCCAGTGTATATTTTGAGGTTTCAGGAAGGCACGGGGTCTTAACTCTGGTCTCGTCTGCACATATAGCTCCCCCAAGATAAAACTACCCATCTGATTTGTAGTGTGATTAAGGAAGTCACTTCCCTTTAACTCAGCCTCACACAGAGACAACCCCTTCAACGGCATCCCGTGGCGATATGTGCTAGCATGCTAAGATTAGGAACTGACACTGTAGTCACTAAATTTGAAGAGAAACAGATTTTTTGTGTGTGCCTAACTCTTTTGTTTTTAATTGAATCACTGTGAGCTACAGTTACAAAACTTTCATGTTTGAGTTTCAATTATACAATGATCGAACACCCATCCCACTACCAGTGTATATTTTCCACCACCAATGTCCCCAGTATACTCCCCCCACCTCTCACCCCTCCCCCTGCCTCTATGACAATTTCCCCCATACTCTCTCTCTACTTACGGGTATTATAGGAGAAATGGGATTTTTAAAAAAATTTTAAATTTTATTGAATCACCGTGAGATAGTTACAAGCTTTCATGTTTGGGTTACAATTTCACAATGATTAAACACCTATCCCTCCACCAGTGCACATTCCCCACCACCAATATCGGGGTATACCCCCCCTTTCCCACCCGCCCCTTGCCTCTAAGGCAAACAATATTCACCATACTCTCCCTCTACTTTTGGGCATTATAACTTGCAACATAGACACTGAGAGGTCATCATGTTTGGTCCATTATCTACTTTCGGCATGCATCTCCCATCCCAACTGGTTCCTCCAGCCATCATTTTCTTAGTGATCCCTTCTCTATTCCATCTGCCTTCTCCCCTCTGCTCATGAAGCAGTCTTCCAGCTATGGGGCAATCCCCCTGGCCCTTGTATCTACCGTCCTTGGGTGTCAGCCTTCTGTGATGTTGTTTTATATTCCACAAATGAATGCAGTCCTTCTATGTCTGTCCCTCTCTTTCTGACTCATTTCACTTAGCATGATACTGTCCATGTTTGTCCGAAATAGGATTTTTTGACGGACGTCTCCGCCCTCCCTCTGCTGGTGCCTTGCATCTCCAGGTGCCTCTCTTTACACTTGCTTTTCTTCTGGCTCCAGAAAACCAATTCCATCTAGCAGAGAATACCAGCATATTCCATCTACCCACAGTACCACTCCCCTCTTTTCTGCTTTGTTCCCCTTCATTCCTTCTATCTCGACTGAAACGTCTCTTTGTCTGACAAGCTTCTGCAACCCAGACTGGGTTGGTGCCTCTCTCCTGTGCTCCCACGACCCCCTCTGTTAACCCTACCATTGAGGGGGAGTGGGGGGACACAGCTCTATTGTATTTGCCTGTCTGCTCCTTCCCAAAGACTGCAAGTTCCTGGAGGCAAACCCACCCCCATTCTCCCGGTATCTCCCATAATCCCCTTGTACCCAGCCTAAGAAAACTTGTGGAATGAGAAATGGATTATATGTACCTCCATAAGAATGTTTCCCTGGGGCTGGAACCATAGCACAGCGGGTAGGACGTTTGCCTTGCAAATGGCTGACCCGGGTTCAATTCCCAGCATCCCATATGCTCCCCCAGCACCTCCTGGAGTAATTCCTAAGTGCATGTGCCAGGAGTAACCCCTGTACATCGCTGTGTGTGACCCAAAAAAAAAATGAATGTTTCCCTCCACGGAGCAGACAGTGGGTAGGACACTTGCCTTGTAAGCCGCTGACCCGGGTTCAATCTGAGGCACTATATCTCATCCCCCAAGCCTCACAAGGAGTGATCTGTGAGCACAGAGTCAAGAATAAACCCCGAGAACTCTCAGGTGTAGCCAAAAAAAAAAAAGAATTTAATGAATTTCTATTTTTTTCCCTCTTGCACACCCACTTTGTCTCAGTGTTCCATAAATCTGAAAGATTCGTGTGCAGAGTACAGTGGCACATGATTACAGGGTTGTTTTCTCCTTCCCCTTTACAGATTAGCTCTTTTTCTGTGGTTCAGACACTGTTAGAGTCCTGAGTCTCTCTCTCTCTCTCTCTCTCTCTCTCTCTCTCTCTCTCTCTCTCTCTCTCTCTCTCTCTCTCTCTCTCTCTCTCCTCTTTCCCAGATTTCTGTGTCATACACATCCTTTGTCATTGTGGTTTATAATAAGTGCACAAGAGATTTGGAATATCAAAATCAACATCAGATCACAAGTGATTTTCCTTCTTCTTGAGAGAACAGGAGGTTCGGCTTGTAGAATCGCTCACACAGGAGCATCGCATGATTCATCGTGCTAACTAGCTGCTCGAAGACCACGGGCACGGATACAATGACAGTGAAACATTTATTACCCCATTGGCTGTTTGTTGTGAGGAAGTCGCTGTCTGGAAGGACTTCAGAAGCCTCTCCGACTCTACCTCCCCTTCTGACTTTTCATTTCCTGTGTCTGGGAACCTCATTGCTTTCTCTCATGGTCATGTCAAGTAATTATTCTCATGTGAGGTTACTCCGCTAACCCCGAGCATTTGGCTCACAGCAGAACGATTCCCACTACAGTGACAGGAGAGGGAGCTGCCCTGAGCCAAATGTTGTTTCTGTGACCGAGAGGGAGGAAACGGGTTTCCTTCAATTCTCGGAGAGGCTCGTGGCTGACAGTCCTCCCAACAGTTCAACTCACAGAAGAGGGTGCTGTATCGTGACGCCAACATAAAGTGATGAGGCCTAAAAGTTTGACTTTGGAGGACAGAGTTTCCACAAGACACAGTGCATCTGTCTGTCTGTCTGTCTGTGTAGGTGTGGCGCGCACACAGTTCCAGCCTTCTGATCCATCGGAGCAGATGTTCTGGCTATTTTATCTTGAAATGTTTCGGTAGTGTCATTGTGTAGTGAGCTAGGATTTGAGTCTGTTATCATACCCAGTTCATGTTAGAATAGTAAGCGTGCAATCTAAAAAGAAAGAAGAAGGGGGATCAAACTGACGGTCTCTGAAATTGAGCCTATGGCTAAAGTGATAAAAATACCAAAGGTTCTAGACAATTCTGTCAGAATTAATTTGGGTTGTGGCCAGATACTTTATAGTTCCCTTTTAGCCTCCCCGTATGCTCTTGGGATTTAGAATCACTGCTGTCTATAGCAACCATTTTATTCTTAACTAGCATCTAGTTTTTTTCCTGGAAAAAACATTACCATGTTATAAAGTTAAGAATAAATGTTAGGGCCGGAGCGATAGCACAGCGGGTAGGGCGTTTGCCTTGCATGCGGCCGACCCGGGTTCGATCCCCGGCATCCCATATGGTCCCCCAAGCACCGCCAGGAGTAATTCCTGAGTGCAGAGCCAGGAGTAACCCCTGAGCATCGCTGGGTGTGACCCAAAAAGCAAAAAAAAAAAAATGAATGAATGAATGTTAAATTCAATGGAAGAACGGAACATAAGTATCATACTCTGTCCATGTGAGGTAGTCGTATTTTTAAATTTGAGCCTCAAAAGATGTTGCAAAACTTCACGTTCTAAAAGTGTATTTCCACTTGTAAGGTCCTGACAAGTTCCCCCGTGTCCCTGGGCTCAAGACCCAAAACCCAACTTTGTCCTCAAAAGGGTTTTGCATTTTTTAAAAGGTTGATTTCTTTGATCTGTGTATAGATACATTGATTTTATTCCCTTACTACTCCCCTTCATTGTTGTTGAGGCTTGGTTGTTGCCTTGACCAGAGGTTGCACACAAACACACACACACACACACACACAGACACACACACACACACGCATACACGCACACACACACACATACACACACCAGGCTACGGTACTTATGCATTTTTGCATTTTTAGCTGTGACCTTTGCCGGGGCTTCCCAGTGGATTGCAGTGCTCACACACATGATGACAGTGCTCACTGACACACATGCCCCTTTTGTTGCTTGCACATGTGCCCCCCAGGGGTCACACTCTAAGTTGTAGCTCTCACCAGGGGCCACTGTGGTGCTCACACATTTTTTTTTTGAAGAGGCACTTCAGGCTGTTGTAGCTGTCGTGATACTGACAGGAAGTGGGGCGGAGGAGTCCTGTGGGAGAAGGGGCCACTCCCCCTTGGGGGGCACCGCACACACCCTGTAAATCGCTGTGGTATCGGGGATCAAAGAGGGCTGAGCTGTTAGGGTCCAAGCACAGAGCTGCCAGGATCACCCTCACGACCAGCGGGTGGTTTGTTCCTCCAGGCCTGTGACGAGTTGTAGATGGACAAATTCGAAAGGGACTGTGTGGAATAGAAACACGTCTGAGTTTCCTTAGCACCATTTGCTGTCACACTTACTAGAAACTTTCTTAGAGGCTTCTACCACGTGAGCCAATAAAATCATCCTTCTTATGACTCTTAAACACGGAGTCCCGTGATTTGACATTGAACGGTATTCTGGACGACACGGCAGCTGACTGCCACATCTGCTATTGCCGTCCTGTTTCTCACTGGTCAGTCAATAGGTATTTGTTAAACTTCAACTCTAAACTGTTTATTATGGAAACGTTAATGAACAAAAATTACATACACATCTATATGTGATTACATTCTTGTTGACGAGCAAAATAACAAACATTGATTAAGTGTGTCCTAGGTGAGATACGTGCCAGGGAGAAGAATATGGTGAAGATGAAGAGAGAGAACAGGGAGGAGACATTTAGAGAGAGTGGCTGGGAAAAGCCTCGATACAAAGTGACAGAAATGAAGGAGCAAACCACACCATAGTCTAAGGTGAGAGGACTGCAGCCCATGGGTACAGCCAGTGCAAAGGCCCTGCGGCAGGAATACGCTCCACAGAGTCACAGGCACTGCAAGGAGACCGTGGTAGATGAGTGTAAGGAAGACTGTGTTAACATAAAAGGTCACAGGGACATGGAGGCTGGCAGGAGAGAGGAGGGGCAGACAACACAAAGGATAATAATCATGTGAACCTATAATCTATTGTCCAAAACAGGAAATGTGGTCCACTACCAGTGTACTTTTATAAAGACCTAAACTTTTCCATCTAAGCAACCAAGGAAGCTTGAAGGATTCTGAGGCCATGAGCAATATGATTAGGTTTGCATTTTAACAAATGCATTGTAGCTAGTTTGTTCAATGCATTTCATCAATCAATGAAGGAAAGACCACAAATTCTTGAATTACGTTATTTATACCACATATAACCATGTACAACAGGACAATAGCATGAATAGCTTCATCCATGTTTCCACTGTGCCCAGCTAACTCATTTGCGCTTCACAGCGAAGTTACCACGCCTTTCCATCAGCTGTGTTCTAAAAGCGAAGAACCGAGGCATGCAGTGGTCGAGGCATTCCTTCAAGGCTAACACAGCTCGCCCGTGGCAAGGCCTGTCTGGTCCCCGCTAAGCCCCCACACGGCTTCTCTTCCATCTGCCCCTTCCAGCCAACTTTCCAGTTATCCACATAGGCCCCAGGAGAGAAATAGGTTTCCAGAGACTCTTCCAGAATCCAAATCATCCCCCTTTCCTTCATGAAGGCCGACAGCTGCTCGGACTGTTGGTTCGTACAGAAGTAGCATGCAGTACAGAGGAAAATGTGTATAAAAGATGACACTCCAGAGGAGCATGTACGTTGTAAATACTGAGGATTGAGCTGGGACATCTGGTGCACAGATTCTTGTGTTCGATACTCATTATCATGTTGGTAAGGCCAGCTAAAATGGAGCCAGGAAAGAAAGAGAGAGAAAGAAAGGAACGGAGGGAGGGAGGGAGGGAGGGAGGGAGGGAGGGAGGGAGGGAGGGAGGGAGGGAGGGAGGGACAGGTGGGAGGGAGAGAGGGAGGCAGGGAGGGAGGGAAGGGAGGGAGGGAGGGAGGGAAGGAGGGAGGGCAGAAGAAAGGTTGAATTATTTCACTGCCAGTTGCTGGCACATACCTGTCTCTGTTCAGAGGAATTCGTGTTACCAAGGGGGTGTTGGTATGGGATAATGGGATAATGCATCCCATTATCCCTGGAAAGTCTGTGCCTGTGACGAGCCAGCGTCGGTTGCCAGGTGAACTGATCCAGCCTGGGTCGGGGATGTGGCTCAGGGGCAGAGCACATACTTCTGCGCATAGAAAAGACTAATTTTATGAAAATGTAGGAAGTCTAGTACCCTGTAAGAACCGTATGTTTAGTCAGATTTTACTGAAGCACAATATATACGTGCCGGCCCAGTGCAGTTCAGCCCAGGACATCTGTGTCAGCGCAGGACACCAGGACTCGGCCTGCCCCAAAGGTCATTCCATGGCCGTTCCCAAGGCAGCTCCCGGCCTGAAGTCTAAGAGCGTGGCGTGGCCTGTTTTTGTTCTAGAGCCAGGGAATTCTCAGTTTTCTCTTCTCTTCTCTGAATCCTTTCGCTCCTCATCGCTTATGAGCATGCCGTGCTGGAGAGTTGCTGGACCCGTTGTCCATTCTCCTCCTAGCCTCCAGTGTCCCATCTGCACAGTTAGCGGGTGCAAGCTAGTTCAGCAGTGCGTCTGTGGACATTCTCTGATGCATATTTCTGGGTGCATTATATGGGATCACTGTCACTGTCATCCCGTTGGTCATCAATTTGCTCAAGCAGGCACCAGTAACGTCTCCATTGTAACGTCTCCATCCGTTTTTGGCATATTGAATAGGCCACGGGGAGCTTGCCAGGCTCTGCCATGCAGGCAGGATACTCTCGGTAGCTTGCCGGGCATTATATGGGGTAAAATGAATAAATACTTTTATGTGACCTATGTATACATATCTATGACCATTATGTATACAATTATATGGTATAGATTGAAATATAAATATATTTAGACTTTTGCATTATATATAATTACATATGTAATTTAATTTAATTATTCATTTCTAAATTAAAAATCAATAAAAGTTTTGCTATAATCCAGTATCACATTTAGAAATATAATAAGAATTATACTTTATATTGATATAAATATGAGTATAAATATATACTTAATAGAAATCTTGATATACGCTGTTTATATTTTTATCAGTAATTTTTTATTTGGTTTTGTTTTTTTGGTTTGAGGGCCACACCCTGAAATGCTCAGGGGCTACTCCTGGCTCTGCAGTCCTGAATTGCTCCTTGTGGAGTCAGGGGACCATGTGGGATGCCAGGGATCAGTCCTGGGTTGACCATACGTAAGGAAACTTCCTGCCCCATTGTACTATCTCTATGGCCCCTTTATCAGTAATTTCAGAGAGCAAGCTATATTAGGGTGTGGTACAGTAGAAGAAATTGGGAAGAATTTGTAGAACAAATTTTTCTAATTTTAAAAGCTCTGGGAACTTTCTTGAGTTACCTATGTATGAGCTTTGATCATTCTAATTCTTTGCCTTTCAAGCAAACCTGCGTTCTTAATGGATAATCACCAAATCAACCAAAACACTTACTAAATATAAAAAACCTGGAAATCTAGTTGAACCATGAATTATAGTTACTTCCACTATAAGCCAGTGAGGGTTCGAGGCTAAAATTCAGCGATTTAGTCCCAATACCAGGGAAATTTTAAATCCAGCGTTTTCATGAAATGTTTTCTACCCCTAAACCCACAAAAATTAACATTTTGAATATGACACACCAGCTATCAGCTTTTTTAAAAACAGAAAAACTGTATCTTATATCAGTTATAAATTACTTTTCCCAAAGTAGCACATCGATTAATATAAAATGAAGTAACCTGGAGAGAGAGTCTAAATTGGACTTTAGTATTTTCCATTACTACTAAAAGAAATGTTTATTATTTTAAAACTTTAAAATATGCCATGAAACATAAGGCAACATGGTGAGAAACAGTGAATGTCATGAGAGTTATAGTTATGTTGGAGAAATATCCTGTATAATCCCTGAGGTTATTTTTGGGAAGTGACATTTCTTGGGCATGCCAGTTGCTAGGTAAAACTTGTCACCTTGTTACTATGGGATGTTAAGGGAAGATTGATAAGGAAGGATTGTTCTAGAAATTTACCGAGTTATTGCTTACAAAGATATACCTACATACTCTGCTTCTGTAAGAAAAAACAAAACCATGCAATTTGCAGCAACAAAGATAGAACCAGAGCATGATATTGTACTGAGTAAAATCAATCAAAATGAAAGGGGCAGATACAGACTTTCTCTCATATGTGGAACTTAAAGATACACAGCAAGGTAGCAACAAAGATCCACAGGCAACATAACAGGAGAACTGACCCATTCAATTGAGTTTGTGGGGGGCAGTGGATGGTGAGAAGAAGGCTAAGGTCATTGGGGGAGAAAGACGGCTATAGGGGTGATGGGTGTGGTATTGGAATTAAGCCCATGAGAAATCATTATTAATAATATTATAAACAAAAAAATTTGCACTGTCGCACTGTTGCACTGTCGTCCCGTTCATCGATTTTCTGGAGCGGACACCAGTAACTCCCCATTGTGAGACTTGTTGTTACTGTTTTTGGCATATAAGGAATACACCACAGGTAGCTTGCCAGGCTCTGCCATGCGGACAGGATACTCTCAACAGCTTGCCAGGCTCTCTGAGAGGGACGGAGGAATTGAACCCGGGTCAGCCGCATGCAAGACAAACGCCCTACCCACTGTGCTATCACTCAAGTCCAACAAAAAAATTAAAAGTTAAAATAAATTTCTCCTGATAAATGTAAACACAATTTGCCTCTGAAGCAATTCTATAAAGGGAATTTTGCATTAAGAAGTCCAAATAAGATTGTAAAACTGTCTCAGAATTTATGACGTGATTGGTGCCCAGTCGAGCAATTCGATGAACAGTGCTACAGTGCTACCAAGAATATACTCCAAACTGTACTGAATGTCAGGGCACTCTATTTTGTTGTTTTGGTGTTGACTCTGATATGGGGGGTTTTACAAAATGCCCTGTGGTACTGGAAGTCTGGGTGCCACTCGTGGACTCCAGGAGATGCCCGGGATCGAACCCAGCTCTCCTGCATGCAATATGCTCCCTTAGTCCTTTCAGCCAGGACTCACAGATTTCATAGTCTTGGGATAATTTCTTTAGATGATTTATTGAAACTTCTAAAAAATTCTTTGTTCTAGGGAACTAGTTAGCTTTTAGTGATATTTTCACTGGTGTTGTGGCATGGTCTGAAACTCTCTTCTAGTTCCTAGGTCCGAGTAAAAGACAGGAAGTACACCAGAGATAGTATTCACTGAAATGACACCCAGCGTCTGATTTGCAAAGCCTGAGTGCTCACATCTCATTTCTTCTGTCAGATTTCTGACCCAATATCAGAGTGTGGCCACATCTACCTGTTGCTGTACAAAGAATTCTGACAATCACCAAATGGTCCTTAAGGCCTAAATTATGTTCTCTGGCCATGTACTGAAAACATTTGTTGATGTGATATCTCACCAACTGCCTAGTCCCTGCCACTAATGTACCTTTATTTTACCTCATAGAAGGTTAGAGTTCAAGATGTAAAATTTGAAAATATTTATATAACTTCACGATCATCAGTATATTTATGTGACTTATGTCTCCAACAACAAAAATGTTAAATGTTAAATGGCTTTAACCTCAGAAAGCAAATTAAATTTCTTTGCAAAAATGGGTTGCAACTGATCTTGAATAAATCACTTTCTCTTTCAAGATGTTATCTTTGTTTTGTTATTCTGTTTGGTTTGGTTTGGTTTGGGGTCGCACCCAGAATTGAAGTCATTTAATCAGAAAGTACTTCTTTGGAGAGACTGATTAAATTATATTGTCCTCACTAAACTAATTTTATTATCTTTGGTTTATAAATGAATTAAAGAACACTTCCTTGATATACAGACTCACAGAAAGATCTTGTCATAGATAAAGGGGGAATTAATGGAAAGACTAAGATGTTCCAGGTGGTGCTCTGTTTTGTTGATCTGGGATCAAACCCAAAGACCTACACTCGCCTGCTTTCTCTAGAGGTATTCACTCTACTGCTAAGCTACATTTCCAGACCCATATCCAGTATTTTTCTTTTATTAACAATAAATATAGGGCATGTATATAATGTAATATAACATATTATTAATATATAACAGAACCTCCTGCTCCCAAGCCAGGCAGTCTTCACCAGGGCTCCCTTGGAAGGGGCAGGTTGAGTTTCCCTCCCCATCCCAAGCAGAGCCCTGGCAGACAAAAACCTCCAGATCCCAGCCACAGCCATGCTCAGGGCCACTCTCCACACACTCCGACGAGCCTCAGGCATGAAGGAACTGACAGAGGAACCCAGGTATGCGGGACCCGTGGCTGAGATCTCTAAGCCTGCTTGGATCAGGACTGGGCCTCCTCCACCCAGAAGAGAGTGATGCAGAATCTCTCACGGCAGAGCCTGGCAAGCTACCTGTGGTGTGTTCAATATGCCAAAAACACTAACAATAGTGGGCCTTATTCCCCTGACCCTGAACATTACAGAGTCAAATGAGATGTTACTGGCACCCACTTGAGCAAATCGCTGAGCAATGAGACGACAGTGATAAAGTGATACAGTGATACAGTGAACATATTATGTAATTTTGGGTACCAATATTTTCTGTATATTTTCCTAAAATGTTGGGGGAAAGAGGTGGGAGTTACAGAGGATAGAAGGGAAAAACACAGAGTGGATGGTGGCGATGCATCTTTAGCTCCAGGAACTATGAAGTTCACCAAGTCACAGAAAATAAGTCATCTGTATTTAAAGACAGGAGAAAGAGAAGGAAGGAGGGAGGGCAGACTCAGAATCTAGCTCTGTGAAGCTGAGCTATTTATAACTTTACAGAGAAATGGACTCCGTTTGGCTCTACTTGTGGGCTGATACACTAAAGGCAAAGGGACTATCGTCCACCTCACCCATAGTTTGGAAATCCCTTACTTGTTTGCAAGAACTGAGTAGAAATTGGTTGGACAATGTCATATCCCCCCACACGAGCGCTCTCATTTCTGCACACTCCCCAACACTTACTGCTACACTTTTCATTCTAGTTTTTCTAATAATATCCTACTGTGGCTTAATTTGCACTTCCCTAATGACTAGTGATATTAAGCATTTTTAATTTTCATATTCATAGCCACTCATATTTCTACTTTCATAAAATAATTGCTTAAGTCAAGCTGTTTGATTATGTTATTTAGCTTGGTATTTTTAATTGTTAGTAGTTCTTTATATAGTCTGAATAGATCCTTCAGATACATGATTGCAACTATTTGTGGACTTTTATTTTATTATTGATATCTTTTGAAGAGCAATAAATTCTAAATTAGATCCAATGTGTCAATTTTTTAGTATATAATTTTTCTTATATGATATCTGTGAAATCCTTGCTTAAGTCAAGATCACACAAAAAATTATGCTTTCCTGTAATGTTTTATAGTTGCAGCTTTTACACTTAATTCTATTGTTATGAGTAAATTTAAACTAGAGTATGAGGAAAACTTTTTTTTTTGCTGTGTTTCTTGCAAAGCATAATTTGTTGAGACAACTATTCTGTCCTCACTAATTGAATCACCTTAGCACCTTCTTCAAAAACTCTACTGGCGATTATTTTAAAAGTTTACTTCTTGGTTTTCCTTTCTGTACCTGTGACTTATTTTGGTTGTGATGCCAGTATTTACCCTGTCTTGATTACACTGGTTCAGATGTAGATCAAAACACAAGTCCTACTTGGTTAAGCATCTTGGGGGAGGTGATGATAGATAGATAGATAGATAGATAGATAGATAGATAGATAGATAGATAGATAGATAGATAGATAGATAGATATGTTTGTCTAAATGTGCATATTATAATAGTACACTACCATTATTTTATACTTATGATGTTGTGACTAGGAGCGATAGCACAGTGGGTAGGGCATTTGCTTTGCACACGGCCGATCTGGGTTCGATTCCTTGGTCCCTTTCGGAGAGCCTGGCAAGCTACCGAGAATATCTCGCCCACACGGCAGAGCCTGGCAAGCTACCCATGGCATATTCTATATTCCAAAAACAGTAACAACAAGTCTCACAATGGAGACGTTACTAGTGCCTGTTCAAGCAAATCGATGAACAACGAGACGACAGTGCTACAATGCTATGATGTTGTGACACCATGCTCATACATGGGACACTTATAGTTTCCCCTTACCATTATCTGAATGTTCCTTCCCTACAATAACTAACACCCTTCCTTCCCAGCACCCTCAGATCATAGGTCTTACCCCCTAGCACCACTAATGCTGTTTCCATTGATGGTGGTCTGATACCTTGCTTTGTTTCTCTATACTTATGATTGATCGAGGGGCCACACTGGTTAGTTACACCTGAGTTACTCTCCACTCAGCGTGCAGAGGACCATTAGGTACCAGTGATAATACCCAGACCTCCAACATGCAAAGTGTGTTCTAACCCCTCTGAACTGTCTCTACAGCCCTTGGTTCTTCTGATTAAAAGAGAAAATTTTTGTCTATGTCCTTGACATTCCTACATAAATGTCAAGTTCAAATTACTAGTTTCCCTGAATTGATATTTCAAGGAAATTGTTGATGAATAATTCAGTTGTAGTGGAATTACCCCTAAAATTGAATTCAGGGTTACCGCATTAACCTGGAGGTATTATTACCTCTAAAGATTGTATTCGCTGTCTACATTAATTTGAAGAAAATAGTCACTTCAAACATATTGATCCTTTGGTGCTTTCAGTATATGCCTTGTACTTCTTTCATTAAATCTTTTCTAATTCAGACTTTTTGATACCATTTTCAGTGGCATTGTCTCTTGACTCTCTAGTTTTTCACTGCTGGTATATATAAATCACTTTTTATCTATTTCTCTCATACCTTAGACCATGTTGAACATATCGCCATGATTCCATGATTCACGCCATCCATCACTTTGCTTTCAGTGAGGGGTGGTGATGTGCAGGAGGGGTGTTAGGAGAGTCTAGAGTCTGCCCTGATGATCCCTGCTGGTAAAACTATATATACTTATCAATTTTTCCTCTAAAAAGGAGAATTTCAATCCGTGACCATAGAACTAACTAATTGGAGATCTTATCTTGCAACACCCCTCTCCCCGCTCTAAAAAGTTCTCAAGAAACCCCTCTCATGGTCCACACAACACTTAGAGAACAAACCAAGAGGATCTCAAAGCATCTGTCCCAGTCAGAAGTACCCTAAGGTTTTTAATCTAAGAAATTTTATTTATCATTGTCTCAATAATGTCTTCATATCAGAAGTTTAAATGTGGTGTCAGTGTTCCTTAGACCATTCTTACATGTGAAACAATATGCCTGATTCTTTGAGAGAGAGAGAAAGGAAATAGAGCATCGATGATACAAATAGCTCTGAGACTGGAGAGATAGTCCGGTGGGTAAAACATTTGCCTTGCATGCAGCAGTCCTGGGTTCTCTCTCCAGTACTACAAATGGTCCCCAAGCCCAGCCAGGAGTGACCCCTGAGTGCAGAGCCAGGATTAAACCTGCCTGTCTCTGGAATTTTAAAAAAAAAATCTTTACGTATTCAAGCACCTCTGTAAGGAATCCTGGCATTACTATATGCTAATTCTGTAAAACGAGTAAATGCATGTGTGCTTTTACTCTAAGTTACTCTAAGCAGAGTAACTCTAAACAAAATGTTTGCAGGGGACATAGAACGTACCCCAGACATCATAGGACATACCCCAGACTAACATAGGCTGAGATCTGTTGTTCTGGACTAAGGGATCTTAATTGCATTCCAAGGCAATAAACATGTGACCATAATTAAGAGATTAAGTAGTCAAACTTTTTTTCTAATTTTAAGTCTTGGGCTGGAGAGAGCTCTGTGGGCTGGGTATGAGAGGTGTGAGAGGCTGAACCCATTCCCCGGAACTGTATGTGTTTCCCTTCCACCCTTGGGAGCATCTCCCCAGCGCCAAGCCAAAAACAGCCTTGAGCACCGCAATCTGTGGCCCAGGAACAATTCCTCTTTAAGTCTTCATTTTAAATCATTCTTTCTTGCATACATTTGGCTTTCTATTTGTTCTGCATTTTACATATAGTCAGGATTATATTTACAATATAACACTGAGAGTTTACAGGGCAAATTTACATCATATATAGCTTTTTCCTGGAGAGGAATAAAATAGTGCTCATACATTCAAGGTAAAGAATTGGTGTTAATAGCAAGAGAGTAACAAAGGGCAAAAGGCAGCACAATGGGGGAACTTACCCTCGAAATTAATTTGGATTGGGTAGAGGGAAGATGGGGGGAAAGTTTGAAAGGAGCATTTGGGGTTAACGTAGGGGAGGGAGGTAGATACCCTGGTGAGGGGTGTGGTGTTGGAATTCTGTGCACAGGAAACCGTCACTGACAATATAGTAAATCGCAGAACCTCAGTCAATAAAAGAAGTTATTTTAAAAAGGAAATACTATGATGTCTTCAATCTACAGGATTTCACAGGCATTCTTAATCTTTTGGGGTAGGAAAAAAAGACAACACACTCATTGACAGGAACGACACAAGGGAAATTGGGAAAACAAAATTAGTCATCAAAAAGGGAAGGATTTCGATCAGGTCAGTGAGAAATGAGGTTAATCATGTTTGGGTTTTTTTTTTTTAATTGAATCACTACGAGATAGCCAATTACAAAGCGGTTGGATTTCAGTCATACAATAGTCCAATACCCATCCCTCCACCCATGTACGTTTCCCAGCACCAAGCTCATGGATTGGGGGCTAATAATAGTTTTCGAGAGACCAGTTACAGGCTGGAGCACTGCTCTGTTGAAAAATCATGCCATGTCAGAGCTGAGAGAAAAGTTGGAGCGCGCTCCCAAATTTAGGAGTGTAGCTACATTCAGCCTTCCTCATTTGACAGTGAGAACTCAAAACACAGCGACATTCCCCGGGACAAAGCGGGAAGTCAGATTTCTACCCACTTTCCAGCCACTGGGTTCCATTCATCCATCTTTGCACTCATTGTAACATTTGTAGTTTGGGAATTCCCTCTACCTCACTCTCACAGCGTTTCTAGAGGACATTGTCAAAACACCCCTCTGTGTCATGACCAAACTTCAGCATGTCTCTCTATTTTATTTATGCCTCAGCCCTGGGAAATGGCGAGTTTGTTTTCTAATGAACATGTTATTCAAGGTTAAAAAGCACTTTGACTTCTTTACTAGAACATCCACTTGAAAATCAATTGTCTTCTTTCTCCCAAAGACACATACCATTCCTTCATACTATACATCTGATCTTTTTTTCTTTTAGATTTCTGTTTTTATTTTTGTTATGGGGCCACACCTATCCTTTGGGCTACACCAGCTAGTGTTCAGGGACTACTCCAAGAAGTGATCCCCAAGCACAGAGGGGACCGTTGACACTCAAGGGAACCATGTAGTGCCTGGGATCAAACCAGGGTCAGCTACATGCTAACTAAGTTTCTTAACAACATCACCCCCACCCCATACTCACTCTCCAGCCAAGTTAATTTTTTTTTAATTGAACCACCGTGAGAACAGTTACAAAGCTTTCCAGTTTAAGTCTCAGTCATACAATGATCAAACACCCATCCCTTCACCAGTGCACCTTTTCCACCACCAAGAACCCCAGTATACCCCCCCCCATCCCATCCCTCCCCCTGCCTGTGTGGCAGATGATTTCCACTCTACTCTCTCTCCACTTTGATCACATTGAATATTTTGACAAAAGACCCATCATTATTATTTGGAATTTTCCCCAACAATCAGACCTGCTGAAAAGGCATCATTAGATAATTTGTTTTCTATTGCTGATTATGAAGAGCATATGATTTTGGATTTTTGGTATTTTAGTAGTAAGTCTGGAGGGATTTCTACCAAAAGCCACTGGGTTCCGAGATTGGTTTGTGGGTCTGTGGGATCATGGTCATTCAGGAGCCAGAGGAGCCATTTGTGGGCAGCAACTCGGGGCCTCTTCGGGGTGGGGAGAAGGGTCGGTTCCACCCCCCCATCCCGTGAGGCCCTGGGTGTCTCGTCATTGCAGTCTCATACCTGGCTGTCCAATAGGCTCTGAAGAGGTGGTGGCCACTGACCAGGGCGAAGAGGTAAAAGGGAAAAACATCTTTCCCCACCCGGGGTAGCACGGCACCATAGTTTAATGCTCAGTCCAGATGCATTTCTGCCCAAAAGCCGCTGGGTTCCAAGATTGGTTTGTGTGTCTCTGGGATCATGGCCATTCAGGAGCCGGAGGAGCCATTCGTGGACAGCAACTCAGGGTCTCGCCGGGGCGGGAAGAAGGCCAAGTTAATTTGTTTATGTTTATTTCTGTTTAGATAAGACTGTACAATAATAAAGTAATAACGATTGCAGGATCTTATGATATTGATATACATAATTACTGTCCCTTCACTGCCACCTCAATTCCTAAGATCCTCCAACAGTGTCCTACATCTCTTATCCTCACCTTCCCTGAGTGCTTGGTAATCTTAGTAATCAAAGGCAAAAGGTTAAATCATCCTTTAATACTGTCTATTCCCTTGTTTTGTTCCTCTGTTCTCTGTATACTACAGATGACTGAGATCATTTGTCCCTCTCCCTCTCACTTAAAATGATACTCTCCAATTCCATACAAGTTGCAGAAAATTGCAAGATCTCATTTTTTCCTTCTAGCTGTGTAATACTCTGCTGTGTATGTACCATAATTTCTCTGTCCATTCATCTGACATTGGACATTTGGGTTGTTTCCACATCCTGACTCTTGTGCTAAGCAGTGCAGTGAACACATCCTTTCAGATGAACGTTTTTGACACCAAGAAGTGGAATCCCAGGGTCATGTGGAAGCTCATTATTACTTTTTTGATTACTTCCATATTATTTTTGTAGAGAAAAAACAGACAGCAGGTTCATCACCTGCTCTTGGGAAGACATTTAATTACTATGTCAATTTCCTTACTCATTCTTGATCTGTTCAGATTTTTCTACTTCTTCTTGATTCAGTCCTGTGAGGGTTTATGGTAGTTAAAAACTGTAATTAAACATTCCTTACTCATCCTTGATCTGTTCATATTTCCTACTTCTTCTTGATTCAGTCTTGTGAGGGTTTATTATTCTAAACATGCATCCATTTCTTCCAGTTTCTCCAGCTTGGTGACATAAAGTTGATCATAGTAACTTCTTATGATCATTTTCTATTTCTAAGCTCTCCATTGTAATTTCTCTACTTCCATCTTTGATCTGATGTGTTTGGATTTCTTTGATTTTTCCTTCATGAGTGTAACTAAGGGTTTGACAGTTTTTATTCTTTCGAAAAAAGTCAGCACCTGGTTTTATTTACCTTTGAATTGTTTTCTGATTTTCTTATTATTAATTTCAGATATAAATTTTATTTCCTTCCTTCTACTAAATGATTCATATGTTATTTTTTTTAGTTATCAGGCTGTGTGGTGAGTTTATTGATTAGCTTTTTCTTGTTTCCCAATATGAACCTGTACTGATATTAGTGTTCCCCCTCAGGACTGTTTTGCCGGTTCCCATGTGTTCTTGTGTCTTCATTTTTGTTTGTGACAAGGAATATTTTCATTTCTTCTTTGATGTCCTCTTTGACTCAGTGACAATTGAACAAAGTGTTGGACAAACATATTTCCAAACACTGGCGCTTTACCTGGCTTTTTTGATAGCTAATTTCTGCTTTCATGGCACTGTTCTCTAAAACAATACTTCGTAGGATTTCTATTTTCATGACTTTCTGGACTCTTCAAACTGGGTGATTCTCTATTATAAAGATTTCTTTCAGATCATTAAACTCCGAGAGGGTTGCTCTAAAGTTATTTTCTGGCAGTGTAGAAAGATCTTCTATAGTGGGTCTAAGAGATAGTACAGAGAATAAGGTGCATATAGGCAGCTGGATGAGGCTCAATCCCTGATCTGCTGAGCACCAACCAGGAGTGACCCCTGAGCACAGCAACGAGGTGACAAACAAAAAAAAATCTGATTAAGGATTTTCCTGGACTTTTGTCACCACCCACTGATGTGGCTGAATTCCTTCATCTTCCCAGTATCCCTGGCAGTCCGTGGAAGTTAAGGATAGGCTGTCCTGAGCATCTGTTTGATACTTTTCTGTGTTAGCATTGTGGGGAGCCAGCCTGATGCATCTCCGGTTCCAGAGGTGCCTCTGCAGTTGGGCTGGCTCCCTTCCAGGGATGGGGGGTTGCAGACAGAGGCCCTGGATGGGTCAGCCTAGGGGTGTGGGAGTGGGGAGCGCAGGCCCTGTCTCCAAGTCCAGGGGCGCCTCTGCCCCCTACAGCCCATATCTCTATGGCTGATTGTTTCCTTCTACAAACAGATAATTGTGGCCACATGGCCAACTTTTGAAGGAAGAATGAACTCCAGTTCTTACCACTTTAGACATAAAATCCTGAACTCAGCTGGCTGCGTTCCCATGATGATTCATATCCCCCCTTTTCCTGCTTATATTACCACCTTCCCAAGACATTTTTTGGAACTACAACCTAAATCTATATGACCTGTGACTTTTGTTTCATTTGATCTTCTTTGGTTTGGCCTGCATGCGTCTTCTAAAGCAGTGCTCCCATAGACACTGCTGATTAGGACACACAATAAAACCTTTTCACTAGGTTCCAGGTCTTGTTGTGGTCCCAGGTCAGAGCGCCTCTTGCCTATAATTATGTCTGTATTTTGTTACAACAAAGTGTAAAGCTCCATTCATAACATGTGTGTGAAATCTAATTGCCCTTTCAAGGAAAGCAGTTTCTTCCCTCTCCAACCCTTTTTTCTGAGTCGAATCTAAAAGTGCTGGCATCCACCCGGGGGCGGGGGAGGAGGGTGGCGAGTGCACACCTATTCTTCGGTACACAGCATTTCTGGTTTTAAATAGCTCGATTATCTTTTTTTAAAACATCCAGTGACTCTGGTTTTATGCAAAGTTAGAGTTTTCAAGTCTCCCTTACAGGAAGCAGGGTTATTGAAAAGAGAATTTTTTTTCATTTTTATTATTTGCTTACCGAATTTGGGATGACAGAAATTACTACCAACCAGGAAGAAGAACATTTTCCTTTTTTTTTTTTAAGATTCTGTGATTTACAATGCTACTAATAATGGTGTCTCGTGGACATAATTCCAACACTGCACCCATCACTGTTGTATCCCCTCCCTCTCCCAAGGACCCCAACCCTTCTTCCTCCAAGCCCCCACAAGCTCACTTGTTTGGATCAGCTCTCCACTGTGCTGCCTTTGGCCCCTTGTTGCTACCTTGCCGTGTATCTTTAAGACCCACTTATGAGAGACAGATTGTCAAGAACATCTATCTTGGGTGCATAGCTTTCCTCTAAGGAAACGGCCTGCATGACTCCCCAACTCTGGCTACAAAAATGATTTTTCCTCATTGCTTCGTGCTGTCCTCCACCCGGGTGCAGTTAACGCCCGTCTAGTTCAGGGTTGAGAGGGTAGACCTCAGCAGGAACAGAGGCCTGGGCTCCTCCGCAGGAAAAGGTAAACCCTGACCTGAGCTGTGGTGACTCCGCCCCTCACCGGAAGTCTCTCCCTTGAGCTCAGCTCAGGGGATCAGCCCGTCTCCTCCTCACATCCACTTGGGAGCATCGTTCCCTTTGAGACCCCATAGTCCTTAACTTCCAGACCTGCTGGGCACAATGCACTGGTTCCCAGAGCCTGTTCCCTGTGCTTGGGCCATTCTGATTTCTCCTGAGTGCCCCTCCACACACCCGCATTTTTTTAAGTACCCATTATTTGAGTGCCTCTTCTTGGTAGTCACCGTCACAAAGAACAAGATCTTTGATCTTGCACCTGGGCACTGGCTGATCCTCCTTCACCAACGGGAGAAATAGGACAAGGCGAAGAGACTGGTAGCCACCAGCTGAGCAAATCCGTCACCTTTCCTGATGCCTGGACGCCCTTGCTGGACTCTGTTAACTGTCGCTCTGCTTACGAGGTCCCCCCAGCATCCAAAAAGAGAAAGGTGCCTACTTGGTATCACTCAATGGGTTATTTGGGGGCTTTAGGCACCCCAAAAATAACCACATGGGTTCATGGTATTGGTGTTCCTAGTATCCCAAAATAATCTACCAAGTGGGATGTTGAAGATTTGGAGTGCTCCCACCACTCTTTTCTCTAGAGGAGGAGACTGAGGGACCTCAACCAACCTGCTGAGGTCACCTGGGCTGGAGCATGTCGAGTTCCGATTCTCAGACTGGAGCGGTAGGTCCAAACTACATAACTTCTTGCTACTGGTTTTCATGCAGAGGAGGACCTTCTGCATGCCCCACCCCAGAGAGCAGTCGTGTCTGCATGGAGAACACTCATGGAGCTCTTGCTTTCGCTCTGCATTTGTCATATGCTCCAGTGTGGGTCAGGAAGCAAGAGGAGTCCGATGAAGGGAAAGAGGCCTGGACAGGGAAGAAGCCAAGGTTTCCATTCCATTTGTTTCTGTGAAAGCTCACTTAAAAAATAAAAATAAAATTATATATTACTATGTATGGATTAATTGCAGTCCTGGAGCAATTAAAGCAGAATAGAGGAGCAGACTTCATTCTCAGTCATGCAAAATAATTCCTTGGTTTTATTGTATCTGATTGAAGATTTGCAACAGCCAGAGACCATGTTTTCATTAGAGGCCTGTCCTGGACATCACAGACTTTATAATCATTTCAATCTGTGCTGTCAAGAGATGCTTTTGTTTGGGACTGACGTGATTATGTACAATTTCCCCATCCCTAGCCTTAAAGAAAACCTCAAAACCCCGCTTTCTGAGGCTTGGCACCTCATCCCTCGCATCCGATTCCAACAGACCCTCCTTTCATTTGGACTGAGGAGAAGTGAATATTTAATTTACTCAGAGGTTTTCAGCCATTAGGCTGTTCTCTAACCCCTTCATCCATGTCCAGGATGGTTGGAGCAAGATAAAGGGAGGAGGAAAATCCCTTTGTCGCCCCCCTCCCCACCGCCCAGATGGGGTGGAAGGAAAATTAGCACAAAGAAAAATGTGCCACTAGTTTTATTTCATCCCATTATTAAGATAATATGATGATAACAAAAGTGACTTCCAAGTAATTCATCCAAAGTCAAGAGATCTTAACATCTGGGATGGATCATGCAGGAGCGGGCAGGCGTTAGGGGGGGCGGGGATTCATTATTCATTTACATTCTCCTTTTTTCATTCAGTCATGTGTAAATGGTACATGCTGTTTACAATTTTAACTGCAGCAGTTCAGAATAACTCACATTTGTGTAATGCGTATTCAGTTTGCAGAATTCTTTCACCTGCGTAGTTCTCTGTGTACCTCCAGATAGTTATCAAGCCACACCACTTAATAAGTAAGGAAACAAGACTGCACACTTAATCATAGATTAATCTTGTCCTTGAACCTAAGTCCTACAAATTCACAACCTAATTTGAATATAGGGAAGCGTCAGCTTGTTTCATCACATCCTGCTAGTGAGGTTGAGTATTTGTATATAACATGAAGGATATACACAGGGTATATCCCTAAGTACTCTTAAATGGCCTCTGCATACTCTTGGAAAGCAGGTCTTGAAGACAGATAACATATAATGAAATCAATTCAACTAGAAACCAATGTATTTAACAAGAGGTAAGTTCCTACATCCTATTTCAGTTCACAGAACATCACCAAACTTATAAAGACCCAAGCATTTCTAATATTCACTTTCCATTTGTGTTCAGGGAGCATACTTTCATCAAGTTCCAACCCAGTTCTTCCAGCTTAAGATCGAGGATGTCCAGGAATCTGAGAGTCAAGCTTATGTCATAGGACACAACCCACACATACACTTTTTTGGGACTACAGAGACACACCAATAAACCTGCACATCCATGGCATATGTCCTAACTGGGGTTTCCCAGAGAAAATCTAAGCAGAAAGGGGAGAGAACATGCAAACTTAACAAAGAAAGTGTTCCTGACTGGGAATCGAGTTTTTTTTTGTTTTTTTTTTTTTTTAATAGTTTATTTTTAATTAGTGAGTCAACGTGAGGGTACAGTTACAAATTTATACATTTTTGTGCTCATGTTTCTCCCTTACAAAGTTTGATAACCCATCCCTTCACCAGTGCCCATTCTCCACCACCAGTAAACCCAACATCCCACCCCCCCTTCCCAGTCCCGTCTCCCCCCACCCCACACTGCCACTATGGCAGGGTATTCCCTTTTGTTCTCTCTCTCTGGTTAGGTGTTGTGGTTTGCAATAAAGGTGTTGAGTGGCCATTGCGTTCAGTCTCTAGTCTATATTTGGCCCGCATCATCTTTCCACCACATGACCAACAACCACATTTTACTTGCTGTTCCCATCTGTGGAATCGAGTTTTGTTCTCATCATCATTATAGCCAATCAGTGCTGACACCACTATTTGACAACTTCCTGGACCAGTTAGGCTGCTAGCTTTTAAATGTCCGGGCTCCTTTAAGCTAAGGCAGTAGTACTGTGGGTAGGGCATTTTTTCGCACATGCCTGACCTGGGTTAGATTTCCAGCACCCTAATCTGGTCCCCTGAGCCCTGCCAGGAGTGATCTCTGAGCACACAGCCAGGAGTTAGCCCTGACATAGCCAGGTGTGGGCCTCCCCCCCAAAAAATAATACATATATATGTGTGTGTAGATATAAATAACAGTTTTATATATTTATAATATAAATATTGATCGCACAGAGGATAGGGGGTTTGCCTTGAACGTGGCCGACCCAGGTTTGATTCCTCTGTCCCTCTCAGAGAGCCCGGCAAGCTACTGAGAGTATCGTGCCTGCGTGGCAGAGCCTGGCAAGCTACTGTGAAGTATTCGATATGCCAAAAACAGTAACAACAAGTCTCACAATGGAGACGTTACTGGTGCCCGCTCGAGCAAATCGATGAACAACGAGATGACAGTGCTCCAGTGTCTATATGGCTACAGGTGTGTATATATATATATATACACATATATGTATATATATGTCTATATACTTAGACACACATGTGTACAGATGCCTTTCAGAACTATAGAGGTGAGAAGGTAATAGGATCCAAACTGACTCCCAACATTGTTGTGATGTCCTTTGTATATTATTTCTTTCACTATACTAGCTGGTTCTCGGCCATTGCATTTTGCTTATCATGACACAGGCAGAACAATGGTTCTCATCCTGTGAGGGGTGGGTGGGTAACACTGGCATCTCCTGGGAACTTGTTAGAAATGGCCACTCTCAAGCGCCGCCCCAGACCTTCTGTGAAGGGGGCGCACCTACCTGTTTGCCCTTGCCCGAAGGTGACTCTCCTGCTATCACACTCTGCCCACAGCCAGGAATCTCAGCCTGGACTGCACAGGAACCAGCTGGGAACCTGAAGAACCACTATCCAAGCCGGAGACAGTTTCATGGGCTGAGGGCAGGCTTGCATGCAGGAGTTCGATTCCTGCCACAGAATGGTGCCCCAAGCATAGCACTGGGTTGTCCCCCAAACGCCTGAGAGCAAAGAGAGAGTACAGGTGCTTGCCCTGCACAGGGCTAACCCCAATTCAATCGCCAGCAGCACATATGGTTCCCCCAAGCATGCCAGGAGTGGTCCCTGAGCATGACCAGGAACAAGTCCTGACCATCGTCCATTGTGGCCCAAAGCACAAAACAAAAGAACAATAAAAAACTGTGCTATGAGTCCCGGCCCTAAAGATCTGGTTTAGTTGGTGTTGTTCAGTTTTCAGCCTCAACATCCAACATTTGGGGCTGCATGATGATTCACTGGGGTCCCTTCCTGTGCACTGCAAGATGTTTACTATAAATCTCACCTCTACCCAGCTGGTGGTACTAGCCTCTCTGCCAGTTGTAATGACCAAAAAAATGTCTCTTGATATCGCTAAATGCCTCCCAGGAACAAAATCACCCCAAGATGAAAAGCACTAGTCAAAGGGTAAGGCCCAGCCCTGGGATTTTTTTTAAAGCTCCCTAAGTGACTAGTTTATAGCCACAATTATAAACTCTGAGTCTTCAGGGATCCTACTAATGAGTAGCTTTGAGAGTGTAGTGGGCTAAAGAACAATAAAAGCTAAAGTTTATAGCATAGGGTGTAAAGTTAGAATAAAACAGCAAGTTATGTCGACTCAGGCAATTTGCCCCTGAGCTAAAACAATGTGAGCTTTGAGGCACAAATTGTGCATTAAACGCTTGGTTTTGCTTTTTTGTTTTTGGAATTTGGCGTTTTGATTTTTGTTTTGTGTTGCTTGCATTTTCTGCTTCCTTTCTCATTGATATATATGTTCTTGAAAACACCAAAAGATAGAGAGGACATATAAACCCCAAAGGTCCCAACTAGATAGATATTACTTTATCCCAAGTCTAGCAGGAGACAGATCTTCCTTTAGGATCTAGCTCCTCTAAAACCAGGCGCTTATCCGTGTAGCCCGGGGACTGAGTTCTTAGGAGAGTTATCTGGTTTTGATTGGTTGAGAAAAGGCAGCCTGCCAATTTTGTGATTCAGTTTTCATCCAATCCAAATCCATCCCCATAAGGGGCTGGAGCAATAGTACAGCGGGTAGGGCATTTGCCTTGCATGCGGCCGACCCGGGTTCGATTCCCAGCGTCCCATATGGTCCCCTGAGCACCACCAGGAGTAATTCCTGAGTGCAGAGCCAGGAGTAACCCCTGTGCATCACCAGGTGTGACCCAAAAAGCAAAAAAAAAAAAAAAACAAATCCATCCCCATGAATCATCACATGTTGCCTGAAGCACCAACAGGGACCACCCCTGATCTCAGAGAAATAACGCCTAAGCACTCTTGGGTGTGGTCAAACCCCATCCCCCCCCTCAAAAAAATTACTGTGATGCACTGCTCACTGGGCTTGCTGTTGACGACAGGTGACCTCTTCCGCTGCCTGGCCCCACTAGGCAGCACCATGTAATGGGGATGCCACCATCTCCATTTACATGATCGAAATCTGCAACACCCACGTGAGAAACATCCTAGTTCCTCACTATCGCTGTAGCTCATTAGTGGGTGTTTGCAGGCACCTGTGGCCCTCTGTAGTGCTTTGCTTTTCGGGTAGTGGCCAAGGTCGTCCCTAGTGAGAAACTAAGCTTGCTCAGATGGTTCTTCTGGGCACGGTCCCAGCCCCCTCCCACATGAGAGAGCCCTAGCCTGGAGTTCGGGTCAGCCGCTCCACCACAGGACCCATTTTTCTCTCTTTCAGTTTTGGGGTCACACCCAGCAGTGCTCACAGCAGGACTTACTCCTGGCTCTCTGCGCTCAGAGATCACCCCTGGCAGGACTCAAGGACCATAGGTGGTGCCTGAGCTCAAACCCAGGTCAGGCTCGTGCAAGGCACCCACAAAATAAACAATTCTTCTAATTTAAATAGAAGAAAGTAGATTACAAGATGATTATGAAAATAGTGCCGTAAGTTGGACTCATTACTTTACACAAAACCCACAGTGTGGATGGCAGGAAGGATACTGGGGACATTGGTGGTAGAAAATGTGCACTGGTGGAGGGATGGGTGTTCGATCATTGTATGACCGAAACGCAATCATGAAAGCTTTGTAATTATATCTGACAGTGGTTCAATAATAATTTTTTAAAAGAATAAATAAATAAATTTCCATGGAAATTTTTTTAAAAGACCCACAATGTGCTTTATGATATCTGGAAGTTATAAGTAGGAGAGTTACTTAATACTAGAGGCCTTTTGGTAGCAAAAAATCTCCGAGTCAAGATTCCAGATTAACTCTAAAGCAATTATTGTCAGACTCCTTCCATTTTCCTTTTCATTGAGTTGAAAGTAGCATATTAGCATAAGAAAATCAACTTGATCTTTTGTGCTAGGTTTTTTTCTCAGCCATTACTTATCTTTTGCTCTCTAAATTATTTTATTGATGTACTTTAAAAATATATATGTATATATACATATATGTATATGTGTATATATATATATATATATATATATATCTCAAAGCCTTTGAATTAGGCAATGGGGCTGCCTCCCAGTAAAGTGCTCCAGGAAAGAAAGCTCATAACCATAGGTGATACTATTACTAATACTACAAACAGATAAAATTGTCTATATTAGTTCCATATGTTCCCATTTGTTTTCCAGAATGACGTAGTCTTTCATGCCCCATGGAAGTTTTCTGGAAGAAAACACAATTAAGGTTGCCTTTGTGCAGGCATTTAGGGGCCTCGAAATGAAGAAAAACTTGGGTTTTATTAGTTTCTTTTTCTTTGCCATTTTAACCCCATATTTTCCGTTTTAGATGCCAGTAAATAACAAAAAGGATGAACTTGCAGAAACTGAAAACTGCCTCTTTTTTGTAAGACAGATAACAAATAGCTGAGGTGCACTCTGGCCTTTTGATGCCTGAGACCTTGGTTCTGTGAGACTGACAAGCAGGTCCAACTTGCGATAGGGAAGCTAAGGAGGGCCTCTGAGAAAGCCCCTACTAGCTGGAAAGCAGAGCCCTGCAGGGCCTTACTTCCCCCGGCTGTCCTGAAGCCATTCTCATCCCTTCATCCTTTCATCCCAACAGATGCAGGCTCAGGAAGGCCGCCGAGTGAGTCTCTTAACTCTTCCTTCAGTGATTCCTTTCCCCTTTGTGTCTAGATCCCAAGACAAACCGACCCTCAGTCCTGGAGCAGGACTGGGAGGCAGCAAGGCAGTCAGCTGGATTCCCAAGCTGGGCCAGCATCCCCTGGGTATCCCCCGCACCACAGAGCCCAGTGGCCTAGTGTCATTTGCATCCTGTGTGGAACTGTTGGCCCAGTCGACTTAGGATTGCCATTGTATCCCCAGATCTTCTGAGAACCACTTGGAAGCCTCCCCACACACACTCCAATAAAGGAAAAAAGTAAAATTAACCCAACAAAAACCACATTATGTGGGAACAGAATGATAGTACAGTGGGTCAAGGCTGACCTGGGTTTGATCCCCAGCATCCCATATGTTTCCCCAAGCACCACCAGGAGAAATTCCTGAGTGCAGAGCCAGGAGTAACCCCTGAGCATCACCAGGCATGACCCAAAACGGAAAAAATAAGAAGTATTTTGTGTCAAAGAAAGACAGTTTCTGTGGTCTCTTCATTGTCCACCAATTTCACAAACTCTTTTCCTTCTGTTCTTCTTTCACACCTTGTCGTAGTTAAAAGCTTGAGGAAATATGAAATAGGGGAAAATCCAATTGGATTAGAAGGACCTGGAATAAGACACACTGAGTCGTGTGTTTTCTTGCATCATTTTTCTTAGTCCTTGTCACATCACAGGATTTCAGAGGCTTCCCTGTTAAGCAAGCAGCGTCCATTTCTTTCCTTATTGGATGTGTACCTAGAAAATACATTCGAATGGGTTTCACGATCTGTTAGGAATGAACCAACCATAACAGCTCAGCTGCAGACAGCATGATTTAATCTCATCTGTGTTCATCTGGGCCAGATCTGGACCCCAACACTAAACTCTTATTCTGCGAAAAGTTGTTTTCAGGGTTTTCATTCTTAAGAGGGGGTAATTCATGCGCCCACATGTTTTATGTCTTGCATCCAAGCATTAATAACCAGTAGCCAGCCCTGGTGTAATTATTTGTTAGTTTCATGGAAATGGTCTGAGTGGAGGGCAGTGTTTCTGGGCAGAAGACCATACGTTATCCTTAACAAAGTTATGTAGAAATTCTGAGGAGACACCCAACAAGGTTGGTTAGAATAAAAGCAGATAGAGACCAAAAGCAAGGTTGAATTGAAGGAAACGGCACTTGTAGAGAACTATCCCACATGACTGCAAAACTAAAACAGAGGAAACTTCTGAAACTAAGTCACTCATGATCTTAGCCATAAAAGTAGAATTAAATGAGCTAGAAAAGGAAGCAAAAGGCTGTACTTTAGTACAGCTGATAGAGCACTTACCCTGCATGCAGCTGACCCAGGTTCAATCCTGGTAACCCATATTGTCCCCTGAGCCCCACCAGGAGTGATCTATGAGTGCAGAGGCAGGAATGATTCCTGAGCTCCACCAGGTGTGGCCCCAAAGCCAAAAATAACAATCATTAGAATTAAAGAGCAATAGAGTTTGTGATTTATCAAAAGGCATTGGTTCTGATTTTGATCTGTGAAGTCAGCCTTCCCAACCTCTTTTAGTGGACTCGTTAATATTTATTCTATTACCTAATCTTTTAGAAACAGTAGAGCAGAAATTTGAAGTTCAGTATAGAGTTACTATAGCAGTTATTATAGCAGTAGGTACTTGGCCAAACACAGACATACAGAGACACAGACATAAACACACAGAGACACACACACACAGACACATACACACACACACAGACACACACACACACACACACACACACACACACACCAGACAAGTTAGTAGGATAGTGTTTCCTATTGAGTGGAGGAAGTTGAAACTCACGAAGCAATAATTAGAAAGGAAATCAATACTATTTTTACTCTTGAAAAGGCATCATCTATTCCAACGGGACTTCCTTCCCCCTCTCCACAGCCCGGCTCTCTTTGAAACCCAAGCCCAAGCAAAATCCCTGATGAGATCAATATCAGCTGCTCTGGAGCTGTGTTTCTGCCCCGGCTACCACCCCAGCCTCTGAAAGGAGCACCTTCTTTTCCTCCTGAACTTTCTACAGGAGACTAGCACTTCCTGCAGGTACTCCTGGCGGTTCTCAGCCACCTCGGCACTCTGCTGTGGGGGTGTTGGAGCCTCCACAGAGATATGCCACTCTCCTCACCCCGCTAACGCCAGCAGCTCCTTCCACACGGGTTAACACAGCTTTAGGTGTTCACCAGCTGGCAAAGTCAGCAGAGCCTCCTTTGCTGCGTTTCCCTGATCCTCTCCCTGGCCTCTCCGTCTGTCAGGCAATAATAGAATTTTCCAATGCCAGGAGCTGAAAGTGACTTGCTTACAAATTTGGGGTTAAGAATAGGTGGGGAAAAAAATAGGTGAGTCAATGTCGCTGCTCAGCTAAGCTGTCATCCTTGGTGTGACTCTTTGAGAAGCAGGTGACGTGACTTCACCTGCAGTAAAAGTTTATCTCTTCCATGATTTTATGAATCATTCTCTACCCGCTTCCAAAGAAGACATGGAATCTTTCGATGATGGAGAAGGGCACTCGGCAGGTAGCTGAAAGCTAAACAGCACATCCTGTATCTATGAGGCTGAGTGGGGTCGCCAGTACTGCATAGCCCCCAAGCTCCACTGGGTACTGACCCTACTGCTCCCAGCAGGGCTGGGCCTGAGTAGCCCATTGGTCCATACAGCCCAGATAACCAAGTATCAGACCCCCAGATTTCCAGAGCGTTGTTTGGGAGGTCCAAGCCCCCCAAAAACCATCCCTTTCAGGACACTGGCGGGGAAAGAGAGCCATAGTCAAATGCTACCCCTAGAAGGCAGAATGCAGGGTAATGAAGGCTAACGCTTAGGGGTGCCGTGTTGGCCTGAATTGGAGTGTGCGTCACCTGGCACTCCCCTTCTCACCGCACTCTCTCCTGTTTTCCAGCTACTGGCTGGACGCTGGCCTTTCGATCACAACGACTTTGGGGTGTTTCTCTGCAAGCTGTTCCCCTTTCTGCAGAAGTCCTCGGTGGGCATCACGGTCCTCAACCTCTGTGCCCTCAGCGTGGACAGGTAATGTGTTTCTTTCCTTCTGTTCTTCTGGTGGGCTTAGGAAGGTCTTTTGGTGGTTTTTTGTTTGTTTGTTTTTTTTTTTTGCTTTTTGGGTCACACCCAGCAATGCACAGGGGTCATTCCTGGCTCTGCACTCAGGAATTACCCCTGGCTGTGCTCAGGCGAACATATGGGATGCTGAGAATCAAACCCAGGTCGGCTGCATGCAAGGCAAACACCCTACCCGCTGTGCTATTGCTCCAGCCCCAGGAACATCTTTTGTAAATGAGATGTGGAGAGAGGAGGAGGAGGAGAGGACCAGACACTTGCAGAGCTGGAGTCCAGGACAGCGGTTAGTTTCAGTCAGTAACAGCCTTGCTCTGCTGTGTAGAGTTGCTCCCCTCATTTAGCAGTGCTTAGCTATCTTTGGCCGTTTGTATCAAGGGCGATCGGCCAATCACAGTCATTTGGGTATGATATCAACAATGGGAAAATGGCCATATTCAGAGTGGAAAGGACAGCTCACTGGGCCGAACACATGCTTTCATGCTTTGTATTTTGGAGACCTGAGTTCAATTCCAGAAACTATATGCACTCCTGAGCATCCCATGTGTGGCCCAACAACAAACAATAGAAAGAAGAAGAAGAGCATATTCCATAGAATCAACTTTGGAAAAGGAGATTTCTAGAACATGCAAAGTCTCTATTTTTAACGGCATAATGCTCATTGGGTAAATAAGAAAGAAGTATTCCATTCTACTTATAATGCTTTTTTTACTTGAATTGACTGTTCTTTGTGCATTTGGGGGTATCTTAAATGTCTTATAATATTTTTTTAAAAGTAGACAAGAAGAAAATCAAAGCCTATTCAAAGTCTGAACAAGCTGTCTCTTAGTTTTGCCTCAATTCTCTTCAAACATGGAGGTCACGTCTTTAAAGCAGTCCTTCCAAACTCCATGAATTTCTGGGTCATGTTCCTTTCACCTTCTAGTTTCTGTAACAGAAATTAGAAAGGATAAAGTTAAGAACTTCATTAACACAGTCTCTGGCACTCTTTTGTATTGAATCTAATCATTTGTACAGACTCCTTAAACTCCTATTCAATGGGCTTCCCTACAATTTTATTTTTTCCTCTCACACTAACTCTATCAGGGAGCATGAGAGTTCATCATCTTAGAAACAAAAGACCCACTGTCTTTTTTTTTTTTGGAAGTAAAACAGATTTTATTTGGAGGTTTTGAAGGGAAGGAAGAAGAGAAAATGGGAGAGAATGGAGGGTAATGTGCTCAAAGAGAACCCAGGCTTCTCCAAGGGCAGGGATAGAGCCTTTACACACATCCCAGCGTTAGACATGAAAGCGTGAAAGTACGCATCTCAAGAGGGGAGATGTGGGCAGCACATGTGTTCAAGGCACCATATGTGCTTGACTGTAGGAACAACTCTTCAGTTTTGATCCAGACACTTCATTTCTTCAAACTGTGACTAAATGACTCTTATCATTGGTGACTCTCATCACCCCTGGACAGTGCAGGACAATTGGACACTTTACTACAAGCACTGCTCTGGGCCCAGGGTCGGATTGAAATCTTAGTACAACTATAAGACTGTATTGTGATTTGAAATTGTGTTGTGATTTGGAATTGTTCCTCATTTTCAAATTTTTGTCTTTTTGTAAAAAGGAAAAGGGGGATATATAGGATAATATAGCCTCAGGTAGTTTAGGTTTATTGGGTTACTCCCGTCACCATTCCTCTTTGTTTATTTGTAGCTTCTTTCTTAGTGCTCTGTTGACTTGTAAATATTGTTTTTCTCTTCTCCTTGAGTCCTTTGCATAGTTTATTCAGAGCCATGTCCTTTTTGTATGGACACAGGAAGACTTAGCAAATGCTATGCTTTTATAACCTGGGAGTCATTTGACTCTACATGATATTTTCCTCCTGGGCATCTGTTCTCTCGACCTAAGCCTCAGCTGCCCTTACTTCCTAGCACCCCCAAAAGCAGGGTCCCGGCGAGGGACGAGACGGACCCAGGGCAAGCAGTGAGTTGTGTGCTACCCTGGCATAGAGATGGGCCTGGCCAAAGTGCCTAATGCTTAACTATAAGAGCTTGATCATGGACAAATGTTGTCATGATCCAAACAGTGATAACTAGATTTGGACCCTGCTAGGGTGAGGAGTGATTAATCTGGCCTGAGTGCTGTGGTCTGAGTCTGTGGCAAGATGTTGCTAGGAGAGCTGCCTTGCAAGCCTCAGTGTATCTCTTGCTATGTCCATCCAAAAATAACTAGTGTTAAGATGTTGATAAGTGTTTGGACTAAGGAAAGGAAAAAAAAACCTTAAGAGTCAGGAAGGGCTTTGGAATGCCCTGCCCTCAGGAAGGGCTTTCTTATGTTGATTTTGCTACCTGGCTGGGTGTAGCCTAGAGGCAAGGTGGGAGAGACAAGTAGGAGGAGAGACTAGAGAAGCCAGAGAAGTGGCTGTAGATCCAGAGAGAGGACGAAGCTGGGAGTGCGGGAGATGAGAAAGATGGAAGATTGAATAAACGGTAACTAATCAGCAACCAGCTTGATCCTCGTTCTTCCTTCGCCTGTCCTTAGCCAACGGCCGTCCCGATCCAGTCCACACACAGAGGTTCCAGAGCACCGAACACGGGCTGTGCGACAGAGCCACCCGGAGAGCCCGAGAATGCACATGCCCCTCTGCTGCCTTAGTTTTTTACACTTGGCCACGTGGGCACAAGCAGCACGTGGGCGCAGGCAGTATACGCATCAAGGCCCACAAAGAATTTTCAAGTACTGACAAATATTCTGATATTTATCATTTACAATTAATTTTTCATTGTTGAAACACAAAATCGAAAATAAACATATGGCTGCAATAACTGTGGAACACAAAATGTTTAGTGGTATTATTGAATAATGTATTGCTAAAATTAAAACACAAAATAAATAAATTTCCATTAATAACTTAAAATGAGGTCATGCCGTTGGCACAGCTGGTGCCTTGCTGTGATAAACACAGAGACCGGAAGTCATTTCATCGCACAATGATAGATTCTTGGTGATTCTACTTGGTGAGTCACCAAGAATTAACAGAATCTTAGTTCTTAATATTAATTAATACTAATTAAAGCACTTGTTCCTTCTGCACCTGTCAAACATTAAGAGCTACTGATTAAAGTATTTCCTTACCATAGGTGGCCACCATATTATTCCCACTGATTATCATGAGACCATTTCCTAAAAAAACTGAATAAGCATCTATTGCTTATTTGTTATCAGCATTCAGTTGCTAATGATTTTCACTTTGGTTTTAATGATTCTCACCTGCTTATAAATATCCACATTACACCATGTCTTCTTAACCCAAAGTATATTATCCAAAAACAAAAGCTCTTAAATTGTATCTGTTACATTGCTAATACGTGTAAACTTTTCTTGTATTTATTAAGTTGTATATTTAGGGATATAACTATATGTCCTTATTACAATAGCCAATTAAATTTTTTATTATGACACAATTCTAAAATCCATGTGGAAAAAAATAAGAAAAACATCATGACAATTTAAGAATGAATTATGTGTCTTTTATATATACCCTTCCTGTGGGTTATTTTTGTTATAAGGCTGCAGTATTTTAATTATTTTTAATTTTCCTTTGGCGGTGCTGGGAGTCGAATCAAGAATCTCACACATGGAATCAAATTGCCCTACTACCAAGCCACACTTAGCAGTATGGCTTAGCAGTGCTTATAAGTTATAATCTTTTCAAATGATGTGGTAAACGCAGATGAATACACTGACAAACCATTTGAAAAACCAGACAGATGTTTGTATAAGTATGTAACTGTGACAGAAATTGTGTATAAAGAGGAAAAGATTTATCAGTAAATAATGCAAGTTAATCTGTGAGAAAAAACAAACATGGAAGTCTTATCTTGTGCTACGTATCAATAATAATAAATTTAGTAATGATTATGGATTATCAATATGTCTAGGCTCTGTTTAAAGTGCAAGAGCTGTTCTCAATCCTTCCACATTGTGATGCTGCTGTAATTATCTTCATTTCACAGATGAGGAAGCTGAGGTTAGTAGAGGTCAGTCAAGTCTACTCAGCGACTGACTGTTGGAGCCAGTAATCAAATATAAGTAGTCTGTGTTCTTAGCGACTATGCTCAGACATGTAAAAACTCAAGCCACAAAGCAGTAGAAGAAAATTGATGTGTCTTTGTGAATGCTGAAAGAAAAAAGACTTTATGAACTTGAAAGAGGTGGTCGGGATTTTTGACTAAAATGATTCATGTATTTCAGGGTACAAATTATTAAAACATAAAAGAAGACATTCATAAATTAAAAAAAATAAAGCAATATGTTGGGTAAACTGTTTACAGTAGAAGCTACAACATTTTAGCATTCTTAGTTTTTAAAGAAGCCATGCAATAGTAATTGAAACCTTAAGATTTCCATATAAAAAGGATGTGACCATAAAAATCACCAAAGAAAAAAATTAAAATGACTAATTTGCACATGAATAGTGTTCATGTAGTAAAAAAAATTCTAATTTGGAAACATGTTTCTCAATATCTGGTGGGAGTAGAGATTTTGAGAAGCTCTTTTGGAAAATAAAATCTTACAAATGATTACAGTAATTACATTCCCCTCTGGGCTGGAGTGTTAACACAGCAGGTAGAGCGTTTGCCTTGCACGCAGCTGACCCAGGTTCGATTCCTTCGTCCCTCTTGGCGAGCCCGGCAAGCTACCGAGAATATCCCGCCCGCATGGCAGAGCCTAGCAAGCTACCTGTGGTGTATTCAATATGCCAGAAACAGACTTTATAAACTTGAAAGAGGCAGTGGAGGTTTTGACTAAAATGATTCATGAAATACATGAATTAATACTTCTTCTCATTTACATATCTCTTCCCTAAGGCCTTTGCCATAAGTTATCACTAATTTTACAAGACCTAGCAGCTCAAACACAAAACCCCACATGAGTGTATAATCACAGGCTGCTCTGCATGGAGAAATGCACATACTTTCCATTGTATTTCCATCTCTGCTGTTGCCTTTACATGCTGCACTGTAAAATTTGGGGAAATGTCATTTTATTCAAAAATTTAACTTGCACATAATATAATAACTTAGGTTATCATCCTAATAACAAATTTTAGGAGCCATTCAGCTTAATTAAAGACTACCGCACCTCCTAGAAATAAGGAATCAAAAGCCAGACAAGAAGAGTATGCAGAAAACAAGAAGGAGAGAAGTAGGGCACGCAGACAAAGAAGGTGCTTGGCTCCTGGAGACAATAAAAATGTTTTATAAGGCAGTTAGCTATCATTCTCTGACAAAAGCAGCATTGAGGAGGAGAAGCCAGAAGAGAGAAAAGAATTTTCAGGATTGGGAAAGAAAGACAGGCAAATTTCCATCCTTGTAATGTCTTTTCAGAAAACTCAGAGAAAATTTTATAGATCCTGTTCCTTGGTTTGGTGTAGTGGCTGCTTTTATTGTTCATATAAATCTCCCTAGTACTTTTCTTTTCCTTGATACGAGTATTTTAAGGCGCTTGCTCCTGTGTAATGAAGACTTAGTCTGTGTAATGAATGATCCCAAGACAGACAAATCGAATTCATCACTGAGTGCAACAGAGGGATGTGGGCAGGAGGGGGATTGTGGACAAGCATGAAAATGAAACTCTGCTGAAGTCATTTAAGGGGCTTTTACAACTGTGAAAATTTGCAACTGACGGTGAAGGAGAACCAACGTAGGGTATGTGTTTTAAGCAATAGGATTCCTAAAATCACCCCAATGTCAAAACCCTCAATTCTTCCCTAAATCCAGATGGTTCTGACCCCTCTTTCTTCCCTGGGGATATTTCAGAGGATCATCTTCCTGGGCTTCCTTCTCCCCAGTAGAGTTCTTTGGGGGCAGGGGAGCAGACGGGGGTGGGGGGGTGGAGAGGAGTGATGAAGAATTTTGGTCGTAGGTTTCTATATCTGGTGTGGCTCTACTTCACCCATCCATACCATCTCCTCCTGTCTCGTAGTTGGAGGAAAATAAACCAAAGGTTTAATCCCAAGAGGTCAGTTATTTAGCAAATAAATAAAAATGTCCTTGGTTTAAACAAAGAGAGAGGAGAAAGGAAAAGTCAAGGTGTTTATTTTCTTAAGACTTAGTGTCCGGGCTGGGAGTGATAGCACAGCGGGGAGGGCGTTTGCCTTGCACGCGGCCGACCCGGGTTCGAATCCCAGCATCCCATATGGTCCCCTGAGCACCGCCAGGAGTAATTCCTGAGTGTAGAACCAGGAGTAACCCCTGTGCACCGCCGGGTGTGACCCAAAAAGAAAAAAAAAATAAAGTAAAAAAAAAAAAGACTTAGTGTCTATGTTAGAGAAGATGAACCATTTTAAAATTCCACGCTCCCACCACCCCAATGCCCATACTCTGCCTTTACACACCCCATTCTTACTCCTGGGAATAAGAATAAGTCTGTGCATCTCGTTTGGTTTGGACATGAAGCCTTGGTAGCAGAGGTAAGGACTCTATTTGGCTGTTTCTATGAAAGCAATAGGAAAAAATATTACACTGGAGGATGTTTCACATTAGAAAATAAATCACTCACACTTAATTCCTGAAGATAAGATACCATTTGCTCTGTGTTTTGATTTGGTTGCATCTTCGTCTACATTTTTAACAAGGTGAGGAACAAATGAGGGAAGTTGGAACCTGTTATAAAACAATGTGCTGTTTGGGAGTTCGGGCTTTCTTTAGTATGAGCTGGATCAAATTACAACTCAGGAGTCATTTCCATATGCTCTTAACTATTTTTTAACAATATATTTAATAAAATAGCCTTTTGGTTTAGATTTTTTGCCTTGAGGAAAATTAAGGAGAGTAAAAATACAACCAAGTTTGATGGCGTTTGCTCGTTATTCTATTAATGGTTCATGAATACGGAGAACTGATAGAAAGTACTAGAGCACTCATAAGGTTTGAATCTGAAAAAAGGCAGTAAGAGACAGTATATGTTTCAACAAGGAAGAGCTTTTCTTCACCAAGTCCTCATCACCATTTAACCTTTCCACCAATTACTCCCCACACCCAGCTTTCATAGATTTCTTTTCATGTCACATCCTTTGTCGCTTAAGAAAATAGAACACGGAACTCATGGTGGAAAAAGAATCAAGGGAAGTTAGAAACAAATTCAACCCATCCAGCTTCACCAATGAATTTATTTTTCCCCTTAATGCTATAGGAGTTTACTTCGAAAACAAGTTAATTTTTCCCAACAAGAACAACCATCTACTGTCAAGCATTGTGCTTACATGACATGTGGGAAGAGCTTTAGGTCTTACTACAAGTTGGTTTGGGAAGTAGCCCAGGAAATGGGAGGGGAGGGTCAGTGTTTTTTCTAAAGTTAACTGCCTAGTTGAAAGGGGAATAATGGGAGGCAGAGCAGTAAAAAAGGTCTGGGTACTGATCCAACATATAGTTAAAAGTTACCCCGGGGAGGTAAGCTGTAAAAAAGATAAAACTTTTTTAACAACCCCTCCAGAATGCTATGCCCTTAGATGTCTGGAAGCTACCAAGATCTCACTGGGGAAGTGTTGGCTGTGCCTCTGAACAGACCAGCCCATATCATTTCTTCACCCTATTAAAGAACTGCATTATAGCCACTATATGAGTCTCGGGGGTTCACCCTAAACTTGGAAGGGATTTTTCTGAACACCTTGGATTTTCTGCAGCCTGGAGCTTGGTTTCTCTTTGTTCTCCTGGCTAGGATTTTCCTTGCTGGCTGTCAGTCTCGGACACACGGATCAAACGGCTGGCCAGGGAGCCAGGGCTCAGAAAGTCCACCTCACAGCCCCTCCGGGTTCTTTCCTTCTTTTACCTCAATTCCACTAGATTGAGATCATCATTTTACTGTTATTTTTTCCCTAGTAAACAATCCCCAGATTTAACCATTTAAAGCAACCACCATTTTTATTATTACCATCATCATCATCATCATCATCATCATTCATATTATTATTATCTCACCACACATGGGGCAGGAATTTGGGGAATTTTGCCCTGTGTCAGCTGGGGCATCTTGGTGCATGTCGGCTGGAGGCTGAGCCTTTCTCTTGGGACCAGGACTCACGTGACTGTCCCCTGGCAGGAACAGTGGCACTCCATCATGGAGTCACTTGGAGTCTCAAGGCATCGGTTCTCTCCTGCAAACTCCGGCCTCTGGCAGGGAGAACTGGCCCCCTTGGAGGCCAGCATGAACGGGGCGCCGTGTCTATCCAGCTGAACTCACTTGGCCTGAGTAGTCCCACGCCAATCCCATGGAAGACCTTAGCCCAACAAGAGACAGCAAGCACAAGCTCTCTCGACCCACACAGTCAGGTCACTAAAGCCCCTGCACGGATTGTTGTGGCCCCAACTTCTGCAAGGCAGCTGCTTTGTGCACTCACACAAGAGGCCTTGTCAGAAACACACCTTGCAAGTGGTCGTTAAGGATCTGCAGAGATGAAGGTCAGGCGCTTTTTACCTTTGGAAGTGGGAGCGTTGAGGTGGAAAAATTAATTCTTCAGTAGGCCAGCACTGGCTGACACCCAGTGGAATCCTTTCCTGAAGCCACTTAAACTGTTTTCCTTTCCCCTGATTCATTAATCCCACTTGACGTCATGAATCCAGGAAAAGCAGAAGAAATATATTGAGGCATTTGATTCTCACACTTAAATGCTAGAAATGATATGACCATAGGAGATTTAAGTAAATTATATCAAAATATCATGGTATGGTGTAGCCATTATATTTATATTTATAGCCATTATATTTATAAGCCTGTGAAGAAATGAGAATTGTTTTTGGTGTGTGTGTGTTTGTGTGTGTGTGTGTGTGTGCGCGCGCGCGCGCGCCAGTGTCAGTATTAGTATGTCTGTGTCTGTGTCTGTGCATGCTAAAGCAAGGTGGCCATAATCAAACCCAGGCCCTTACCTACAGCAAGTGCTCTGCCACTGAGCATATCCCCAGTCAAAATATGAGTGTACTTTTTAAATAATGAAATGATAAAGCAGCTAAAAGTAAAATTGTAGTGAAATAAGACTTTTTTACATATGTAATATATGAGTATGTATATTCAATAATGTATATGATTATATATAATATAGCTATTGAGAGTATCCTACCTGCACAGCAGAGCCTGGCAAGGTACCTGTGGCATATTCAATATGCCAAAAACAGTAGCAAAAATGGGCCTCATTCCCCTGACTGGAAGAGCCCCCAATATGGCAAAGTTGAGAAGGACAGGCAAGTAGAGGCCCTGATGGTGCAAGTGCAGAAGATCAAATACGACGTCATTGGATTGACCGAGATGAAAAGGCATCAATCACATGATGCCGTTTTGACACTGGAGAAGAACTGTTCCTCAGAACATGCAACAGTAGAGGCATCGGTGGTATGGGTGTCCTCATAAACATGATCTTGGTCATGAGCATCGACTCATTCAAATGCCTAACAACCCGAATCAGACACTTAAGTTTGAATAGATGTGGCTCATTGGCAACAGTTTTTATCTTCGTCGTCTATGCACCAACATCCAACTACGATGAAGAAGAAATTGAGAAGTTCTACATAGAGCTGGAGAAGCTCTATAAAGAAGACCACACCCCAGAGCTAGAGTGATAACACAGCGGGTAGGGCATTTGCCTTACACGAGGCCAACCTGGGTTCGATTCCCAGCATCCCATATGGTCCCCTGAGCACTGCCAGGAGTAATTCCTGAGTGCAGAACCAGGAGTAACCCCTGTGCATTGCCAGGTGTGACCCCAAAAAGCAAAAATAAAATAAAATAATCTTAAAAAAAAAGAAGACCACACCTCCTACAAAGTCACTGTCGGTGGTTTTAACACCAAGATAGGACCAAGAAGATCGCCTGAAGGACTCCACATTGGGACCCATGGCCTAGAATGAAGCAAACAGGGTGAGAGACTGTCTGAGTTCATCATGTTGACCAAGACCATCCATGGTAACTCGCAGTTCCAGAAGGCCAGATCTAAATGTTGTACATGGGAGTTTCTCGGTGGACAGTTCCACAACAAAATTGGCTGTCATTTTCAATCAATGGTTTTGCCTGACCAATGTCACTGTTGTCCCAAAATTCCAAACAGGATCAAACCACCATCTCCTTTGTGCGAAATTCTACTTCACGGAGCGGAGAGAAAGGGCTGCAAAGTTTAAGATGAGAACTCCCAGAACGACCACCAACTGGGAGCTCTTTGGCACTATTGCAGTAACGTGGGAAGATGCTGTCATTGACAACATCAACAAGGAATATGATTGACTGATTCAGCACCTCCATGACTGTTCAAGGAACACTAAGAGAAAAAAAGCCACAAAAAGACACCTGTCTTCGGAAACTCTTGAGCTCATTTGCCAACATGGTTTGGCGTGAGCCTCAGGCAATCACAAGCTAACATCTGAGCTCACAAAGCCGTGCAGAGACTCGATAAAGGAAGACCTCAAAAAGAGAAGAGCAGCAGTGTTGGCCAGTGTGGCAGAAGTTGGGAAAAGTACTTGCAATGCCTGCCTGTCCTTTGCCAATTGTAAGAACAAGATGACTGCCCTCTGATGTCCTGATGGATCTATCCCATCTTCCAGAGGGCAATGGAAAAGGTTATCCAGGACTTCTACTCAGATCTCTTCAATAGCCACATCCACCAGCCCACATACCAAATTCCACAGGATGGATATGTCTTTCCCAGCGTTCTCCCTTCCAAAATCCGACACGCTATTTTTTCAGTAAAGAAGCATACAGCACCCAGTCCAGACAAGGTCAGACCCAAACATCTAAAGAATCTGCCACCAATACTCATCAATACACTGGCTCAGCTTGTCACATGCTACCTGTCTGAATACAAGGTTCCATCCCAGATGAAAACCAGCAGGTCTGTTCTGTTGTACAAGAAGGGAGACATCCACGACATCAGCAACTATTGCCCGATCTGCCTGTTGTCCATCGTCTACAAGTTGTTCACTCGAATCATCCTGAATAGGATTGGCAGAACACTAGACGAAGAACAACTGTGCGAGCAAGCTGGGTTCTGAAAAGGATTCAGCATGATCGACCATATCTACATGATGACTAAGATCATTGAGGTTTTGCGAGAGTTCAATATTCCGCTCTGTTTAACGTTCATTGATTTATAGAAGACCTTTGATTCTGTTGAGACTGAAGCAGTCATCGAAGACCTACCCAAACAGGGCGTTCAAACTCAGTACATCAGGATCCTCCGTGAGCTGTATTTCGGATTCACCACCAGGATCTCACCATTTGATAAGGAAGTGATCATCGACATAAAGAGAGGGGTTTGGCAGGGCGATACCATTTCACTGAAACTCTTCAGTGCCATCCTCAAGAACGTCATGTGATGACTGGAATGGGAAGGAATGGGAGTGAAGATAGGCGGTCGGCAACTACACCACCTCCGCTTCACTGATGACATCGTTCTAATAACACCAAACATTAGCCAAGCGGCACAAATGCTGGGCAACTTCAACTGTAAGTGTGGAAAGGTCGGACTATAGCTGAATCTCACAAAGACGATGTTCATGAGAAATGGACTAGTTCTGGACCTTCCATTTTCTCTCAATGGAACAAACATCTCCGAATGCAGCAGTTATGTGTACCTAGGTTTAGAACTCAACATGACAAAGGACCTGGCATCTGAACTGCGCAGGAGGGAGAGAGAGGCGTGGAACGCCTTCAAGAGCGTCAAAGAAGTTGTTAAGAGGATGAAGAACCTCCAGCTTCAGGCACATCTTTTTGACTCCACCATTCTTCCTGCACTAACATATGCCTCAGAGACATGGGCCCTACAAAAATAGGATGAGAACATTATTCAGGTCTCCCAAAGAGGAATCAAAGAGCTATGCTTGGAGTATCACATTGCACTCAAGTGAGAGAAGGAATCCAGAGTTGTGACTTCCTTCGATGATCGAAAATCAGGGATGCTGCCTCATTTGCCAAGGCATCAAAAATCAAATGGGCCAGACATGTAATGAGATTTGGAGACGACTGCTGGACTAGAGCTGTTACTGACTAGATTCCATGGGGTGTCAAAAGAACACCTGGCTGCCCACTTACGAGATGGTCAGACCTCTTCATCAAGACCCTGAATGAACGGTTTGAGGCTCTTCATGTTTCTGGAACAAGCAGACGCCATTGGGCTATACTAGCACTCGACAGGGACAAATGGAGATGTTACTGGTGCCCACTCGAGCAAATTTATGAGCAACAGGATGACAAGTGATACAAGTGATATTATATTATGATACATATTATATATTTTTTGAAAAAATTAAAAAATTTTGAAAAAAACAAAAATCAAAAAATATATATCATAATATAATATGTGGGAATAAAAGTGGGCAAAGATTAATAAGTAAGTTGGAATGATATCTTCAAAGGTAAGTTTTTATTATCTACTGCTTTCAAGTGCATTCAATAAGATTTTTTCAATGTAATGACCTCTTCAGATCATCACCTAAAGGTGTGAAAGAGTGCATTAAATTCCCCTGGGCTTAGAAACATACAAAATCTATAGAAAGACAGTGGCAAACCTCTCTCCATAATTGAGATGTGTTTGACTTTGGCATATTATGACAGGGCACAAGAGGATGTCATGGGAGAAGACCAGAGCCCACTCAGTCTTAATCAGGCTTGGGAACATGTTCTCCTGAGCCCATCAGAACAGGAGAAAGATGAGCCCAAAGGTGCCTCCTGGTTTATGAATTATCTGATGCTAAGATTCTCCAAGTATTCACTTTTTAAAACTCCTGTGAAAAGTTACTTCAAGGGTTGCTTAGAAAAATCAGAAAATGTTCAAAATGCACTGTACTCTGAGATTTGGCCAATAAAATCAGGTGTACAGTTAAGCAAACAAATAAGGATGTATAGTTTTGCATATATGGATTTGGTACCTGCTGTTCTAGGTATTGTGACCAATCTACAGATGTGGGTTGGTGGGGATCAGTCCCAACAGGAGGGAGTGTTGGCAAACAAAATAATACGTGAAATTGGGAGCAGAGATATAGTACAGGAGGTAAGGTATTTGTGTTGCATGTGATTGCCTCAGCCAGGACCCTGGTTAAAATCCCCAGCATCACATATGGTCCCCTGAGTACTGCCATTGGTTATTTCTGGGAAAAGAGCTAATAATTGCCTGAGCATCACCGGATGTAGCCCAAACCCTCCCCCCACTAATAATAATAAGAAGAAGAAGTGAAATATTGGCGTGTTCCCAGGTAAGGTTCTTGCCTTGCACATGACTGGTCCAAATCACTCCCTAGCACCCCATATGGTCCCCCGAGGTCCAACAGGAGTGATCCTGAGCACTAATAGGTGTAGCCCGAAAACTAAAAATCAGTCAATCAAGTGGAGAGACTGGGGGGCTTTGGAAGGAAAGGGTTTGGGGTTTTAAACAGGATATTCTGGAAGACTGAAAGACAAAATTGAGGAGAGAAATAAGGACAGTTTAGAGGCACTGCAGTGGGAATTCTTCACAGTGGGAAAGTGGAGATTAGGGCAGGGTGACATGATAGACTTATGCTTGGAACTGGCTCACTTTAGTGACTGGGCTCAGGGTCAATGGCAGTTAGGGCATGGGGAAAAATGGCCATAGCAAGACCAATCCTGAGACTACTCTAATAATCTAGGCAGAAAGGTGAGGAAAGGTGATGTTTCTTTTGGAAATCTTACAGACGGAAGCGGTCGCAAGGTGTGCTAATAATGATATGACAAGTGTTGGAAGAGAAAAGAGGCGATGAAGGCTCTCTTCAGAGTTTGGAGCCCCGCATAATTGAACATGGAGAAATGACAGGTTTGGGAATAAGGAGGCCCCTGGGAATGGTGTGCATGCGTCTGGGTGCCCATAGCTTCCCACGTGGGGACCACAAGGATCCAGTTAGATACACAAGTCAAGAGCTGGCAGTGAGATTCTAGAGTTCTGAATTTTGAAATTTATGACCAGCAGGTAGATCATTTAAATAATACTAAACCACCAGACTGGACCAGATCACTGAGAAGTTAAAAATCTAGACAGAAAAGAAATACAAAATGGAGTCTGTCTTTTGATTTGTTTGATTCAGACATGTATTTTCTCTGACTTTGCCTGGCTGTACTGGCCAGAACTATGCGCTCTACATGTATTCGCGTCAGCAGCATTTGTCAGAGATCCTCAAAGCCAAGTCCAAGAAAACCATCTGCCTTTGCCTGTGAAAGAAAAAGAAGCCCTAAAGGACTCAGAAGATCCAATCCAGGGCTAGGATCATGAACACTGGGCAGGACCCCACCAAGGAGATGAGAGGGATGGCCTGGAAATTAGAGAATCAGGAGAATGAAATGGAAGTCAGGTGAAAAAAGGCATTTCAAAGAGGAATATTGCTTCTGGAATGTTCTGGAACATCAATCAGTGGTTGTTTCTATTCTTACAAACTTTCTGTGACAAGTCAAGCTAGTACACATGACTAGGTTGAAGGCAGGGTTTGAGGATACCTAGTGAGGGAGTACATGTTTGTATCTACATATGTTAAATTATAACGGACCAAACATGATGACCTCTCAGTGTCTGTATTGCAAGCCATAATGCCTCCCATGGAGGCAGGAGGAGGGTGGGAAAGGAGGGGGTATACCGGGGATATTGTAGGTGGGGAATGTGCACTGGTGGAGGTATGGGTATTTGATCATTGTGTGTTTGTAACCCAAACATGAAAGCTTGTAACTATCTCACAGTGAATCGATAATTTTTTTTAAAATCACTGCATTCAAAATAGAAATCAATCTTTAAGACATAAGTATTTCTTATTTTCCAGACCTTTCCCCATTCTCACGTTGACAAAGGGCTTTTTTTTGTCATTGCTTTATGATTGTTTTCTCATCTCATGGAAATGTTATCAAGATTGCTGTGAGGATAAATGGGAAATAGAGGCTAGAGAGATGCTACAGGAGTGGAGATGCCCACCTTGCTTTGTGGGTACAGTCTGGAGGCCCCGAGCACTGCCAGCTGTGGCCCCAAAGGTCCCCAGCAGCCTTAGGGTACCACGGAGACCTAGCAGAGCCATATTCTTGGGTCTCACAATGAACCACTGGCCTTAGAATTAGCAGGAAGAACCCTCAGACCCCGTGAGCACCACTTGAAGACCCCCAGCCCTCACATAAAAAAGAGTAAATGGAAATATTCTAATTTTTAGTCATGAGCTAACAAAGGAGTAGACCAATTATGAATCATCTGCCATTCAAGTTACTTCTATTTATTTAAAATGTTGTATTACCATTAGGATATATCTATGCATATATGTAAGAGTCTTGGAACATTATAAGAAGTTAGTCTGTGACACATTCATCCCAAGATCATGTCAACCACATTTTCTCACTTCAACCATCTCTAGTCTTGCCAAAGCAATCTAGATTCTTTTTCCCTTAAGAGGGGGCCCTGTACGTCAATCACCTTTCCTGGTAACTGAAGCAGGAGGGAGAGAAGGCAGATAATCATCGACAGCTGAGGGATTCAGACTTCCCGTCTCCGTTCCTCTTAGTTTTTACTGGACATCAAGCTGCCAGTCCAATAAGGCAGCAAAGCAAAGAAAACAGTAATGGAAAGCAAAATAAATAGCAGGCTTTATCCCACTGGGAAGAGCCATAAATTTAAAAATGCAATCTTGGCCGTGTGGCAAAGGGATTGTCTTTGTCTGTTTGCGTAGCTGTATTTTATTTCATTCTGAACTACGCTGGACCTTTCTCAGCGACTCTTAGTGAACACCTATCTTCTTTACCCTAAAATTCTGAGAAACACGTCTGCAGAAAGCTGTGCTTTATCTATGCTTGCGGCATCAGTAAACCCACGTTGTAGCTCCCCACCGGCAGGCAATTCCAGCGAGAAAATCAGACGCGCAGACCCCAGCAGTTGTGTTTTCAACGTGTACCTTGTCTATGTATGGAGACATCACACTAAATGGGGCTTATCTTAGTGGGTGTTGGAGAGGGTCTCCTGCCTTACCTTTATTGCCGAGCCCTCCCTGCAAGGCGAGGGTGCACCTGTTTCCAGTGGTATGGAGATGGTTTGTTTTACAGCCACCTTCTGGCACTAATGAACACTATAAAAAGTAAATAAAAGTGTTTCCTTTCCATTCTCCCAGCAGCAAAAATCTCAATAATGAAGCTGAAGAAGTGCCCTAGCACCTTACAAGTTCCTTTTTCATCAGTCTCAGAGCAGAGAGCACCAGATTCTCAATCCAGGTCAAAAAGAAACCAACCCGCTTTCGCCTTCCAGTTTTAGTGGGGTTGTTTTTACATAAATATAGGAGCAAAAAATAAAGCGCAATTTCTTATTAAGTGTAGCTTCTCATTGAAAGTTTTTCAGATGTATTTTTCGCCTATAAGTACTGCATGCATGATACTTTTCTACTAGAATGTAAAGCACAAAGATTAGAAACTATGGCATCTTTTTGAAATCATACCATTTCGTACAACTTGTATGGTATAAGTTTTGGGGCTAAGAAATAAATCTGAGGGAAAAGAACAAATACCAGATGTTCTCATTTGTCTGTGTAGAGAAATAAGACAAGGAAATGGAGGTATAAAATCATAGCAACCCTCTGGCTGTGGATATAGAAATGGGAATGCCACGGAAGAAGGGGAGAGGTCTGGAAATAACATTGGTCCAGGGTCTCAGGCATTTCAGTGATGAGGAGGTGAGGTTGCCATGTACATCCAGCCACAACTGTCAACAGTCGTGGAAGCATGTGACCCAAACCATAAGTAATTTTTTTTAAATAAGTTTCCCAAGGCAGTGGGGTGGTTACCAGAAGGACCTTGGATCATTGGTGGAGGGACCAAAACAGACGGTGGGGTTGGAACTGGAAAACAAAATGCCTGAAACTCTGTTATCAAAGAGTTGTCAAAATTGTCAAAGCTTTAAAAATTACTGTACCTAAGTTTTTTTTTAAATGAAAAGAATAAAATTAAACCAGGGTCTCTTTTAACTCGGTTTTATGTCCTCTGACTTATTACGAGAATGGGAGAGATAAAAGGTCTATTTTTTAACAGGTACCAAAAGACTAAAAATATACTAAAACTGCCACGTGGTACCAGCCCAGTGTAATCATATTTTGAGGGCAGAAGAGAGCAACTGATAAGCTATCGCTGTTCAGTTAAGGATATCTAGGTCAATTCCACAGTCCTTCCAGCTGTATAAGGCAAGTACAGTAGTCCTTACAAGTACCAGCAGCTTTTTCTGTCCCTTACATCATTCCCTTTTCCTGCAGCCTAAAACCCCTGGGCATTGATGCGGATGGTGCCACTCTAAGGTCACAGCACTGTACCAGACCCCAGATGGAGATCTCAGGCTGAACCCTGCCTGCCCTGCTCCTGACCTCCCAACACTCAAAGCTCTCAGTACCCCGCTGACGTTTCCACCAGAACTCAGAGTTCCTGAGAAGTTAGTGGCTGGTCACTGGCCCAACAAGGAAGTTTTCACCATTCCTCATTTCTGTTTCATTGAAATACACTTTAAATTTTCTAACCTCTTCTGTCCTTCTCTTTTCCCACCTTTTTTTTCTTCCAGGTACAGAGCAGTTGCGTCCTGGAGCCGCGTGCAAGGAATTGGGATTCCTTTGGTCACGGCCATCGAGATTGTGTCCATCTGGATCCTGTCTTTCATCCTGGCCATCCCTGAAGCAATCGGCTTCGTCATGGTGCCCTTTGAATATAGGGGTGAACAGCACAAAACCTGCATGCTCAACGCCACATCCAAATTCATGGAGGTACAAAGAGCCCAAAAGAAATTTATGGCAGGGGGGAGGAGCCTTCATTTGTACTTTTCCCATCACCCAGCCTTATCACTTTCCTCTAAATTTACTTGAATATTCTTCAACTGCATTGAAAAAGGGGGCATGAAAGCAGAATTTAGCATTTGGACAACCATTTTGTTCTGACTCTTGTATTCTCGCACAACTTGTAGGCGCAGCTGTTACGCTCCACCGAACAATCCATAACTCCAAAATCCGGTTAGAGTGATAGGCAGTCAGTGTATGGTTATGTATGTGCAGACGGTGGTACTTGCTTTTGACAGAAAGAAGTAAAAGACAGTTTTGAAAGAAAAAAAGTAAAAGACGGCTGAAAGACATACTGATATTTTTCACTTGGGGAAATGCATTATTGCTCATACATTTTTGTGAGTGTTTTTTGTTTTATTTTGTTTTGGGGTCACACCTGCTGATGCTCAGGGGTTACTTTTGCCACTGCACTGAGGCATTATTCGTGGCAGTAGTGCTTGGGGGACTATATGAAATGCCAGGCAGGTACCAGACCTGGATATGCAAAGCAAATTCCCTACCCACTATCTTGTCTCTCCAGACTTTGCTCATACATTTTTTGGGCAAACAGATGTCCTAATTCCAAGTAGACAACCATATACGTGCTTGTATTGGTACAGATTCTATTTCTAACTACAAATTACACTTTTGCAGAACATTCGTGTGTGTAACAAACTCAATGGTTGTTTTATACACCTGACCCCATTAAGGTTGCTCTGCAGGGTTTAATCACAGGAATTAGTCAGTGCCTTGGGAAGCACGGTTTTTTTCGGGTTTTTTGGGTTTTTTTGTTGTTGTTATTTTGTTGTTGTTGTTGTTGTTGTTGTTTTTGGGAAGCATGTTTAAAATGCATATTTCCTCTGCAAAACTAGTCGTGTGTGGACAGAGGAGAAAAACCAAAAGGATCACTGTTTCTCGTAAATAAGCATAATTTGGTGCTTTGATTAAGTTTCATGCAGCTCAGATTCCACCTTTAATCATTTACAGACATCTCAAGGTATGTTTTCCTAACTTGCAAAGTTCACAAATTTTGCGGTTTTACAGTTGACCAGTTATCCCGCTTGGAAATTCTTGTTTTGAAGTTAAAAGTGCCTGTGAAGATGGCAAAGTGGCAACCTCCAAATGAAGGCCTTGTATTTATCCAGGCTTCTTATCTTTATGAAGCCAGTCTCCACGATGAAAAACAAAGCAGACAGAAAAGGATAGCAGAATCTGGGCTGTGTGAATCAACAATCTGGATGTTTCTGATGAAAAGCTTAGAGTTAAAGGGACTCAAGAGTTGCAAGAGCTTATTGATCATTCGAACTGAACCAAACGAGTAGGGTTATTTCTCAATAACCGGGACTCCCTTAGAGAATGTGCTGGCCAAAGGAGATCACGCCCTGCGGAGGGAGAAAGGGCGTGAGCTTGAACTGATGATTGTTCAGAACCCATTGCACATGGAGACTGGCAGTATTCGCTCCCTCCTGTTCTTTTTTCTAATTGTATTGCCCCTCTTTGTTCTACTCTTCTCTCATCTCTGCTCCAACCTGGCTGCTGACATTAGTTCCAAAGGAATGTGTGACCCCATTTCTGCAGACCTCCGCCAAGGAGGGGGCAGGGTCGTCATCTAGTCCCCTCGGGGCCAGCTTCCAGACCCTCCACAGCTGCTTTGGAACATGCCCACCCCCCAATCTGCCCCAGCCAGCATTGCCCAGGAAGCAAGAGTATTCAAAGGGGTAGTTGTGTTGCTTTTTAAGTACACACACACACACACATATACACACATACAGAGAGAATGAGCTGTTTTTTTTTTAAGTTCAGGACCGCAATCTTTCTACAATGTGATGTCAATGGGGAAGTATTTGTGTAAAAGAAACTGAATAAACCAACTCCCTAGGGAGTGCGCTTAGACCCTGAGGACAGGATTCAGGAGTCTGTAAACTTGGGTAGGAAAAAAAAAATCACATGTTTATTTTCCTTACTTCAGCTGAAATTTATCATTTTCTGCAATTAGGACTATAGATGACAAACCACAATCGTTTGAACGGGTACCTTTTGTTTTCACTAGCTGAAATTACAGATATTTTTATGCTTCATAACAGTTGCATACTTTCCAGATATTGTTAATGCTCCTGATTGTTTTGGAGCTGAAAGTTATTAGAACCACCATTTGGTGTGTCATGTCACTTGATGAGAGACATATTTCTTACTAAATCAAAATATTCTGTGATATTTTGATATCTGTTTCCGTATGATTTGTTTCCATAGAATCTTATTTTATACATGTAAAAGATTTTTGTTAACGATTACTGTCTTTACTAAACTGTCTACCAACCTAAATGGTTAAGAACTCCCGCCTAGGATTTTCTTTCCTCAGGAGCCATTTATAGGTTATTTTAATAGACATGTTATAAATGTAGCCCACTGGCCTCTTTCTATATTCAGAAACTGAGATGCATGGTTATTTTTTTTTTTACTGTGGGAACTGAGAAATTATAGGAGGCCGCATTATCCTTAGTAAATAAACAAGCTGGCGAATAAGGGAAGGAAAAGCACTTCCTCCCAGGCTGGTGATTAATTTCATGAGAAGAAGACTGCAGATGTAATGTTCCAGTGTTCATTTTTATAGAGTATTAAGTTTTCCCCTTTAAGAAGATGTAAAAGTGTTGGGATGACATTTAGAATCGCAATCAATTTTTTTAATTAATAAAAATTTAGAAGACATAAAACTGAATTATCATAGTATTTACCAATCCTGTCCACGAGGAGATAATGCTAAGCATGCTTTCAGATTAGGTAATCTGCTTCTATAGTTTCCAGGTGGTAAATATTTTTTGGAAGGAAGGAAAGAAGAAAGGGAGGGAGGGAGGGAGGGAGGGAGGGAGGGAGGGAGGGAGGGAGGGAGGGAGGGTATGGTTTTGATGGCTGCAAACGCTGGTCTCCAAGGTCTAATAGCAGGCATACCGGGCAGAGGGTTAACTTCCAACCACAGAGCCACACAGACAAGCTATTCATGACTTTCTCTGTTTGCAAACAAGATATTCACATTAAGCACATTTCCCACAAGAGCCCATGGAAGTCAATCACTAGCAAAATGTTGAAATTTATTAATAAGTAAAGATAACATATCTTCTGTACAAGCCCATGTTTCAGAAATGTTTGGAAAGGACATCTTATAGGCAATTAAGGCTCTTTCAGATTGTAATGAAAACCATCTTCAATTTCTGAGCAGTCTGTGCCAGAATCACGTCTCCAGAAATGCAGCTTCTTCGTGTTATCAGAAAGCCAGAGAAACTTCTGAAGTTTCCAATCAAACAAATGATGAGCCCCACCAAATCCATCACCACGACCAGGAAGCAGGGTGTCTACAATGATGCTTTCAGGCAGGAAGAGTTCAAGCTCCTGGAGGCAGAGAGTTTATTTTCATTCTAAAGACTCTCTGTGTCTCTCCTTTCTCTTCACTTCCCAGTTCTACAAAGATGTGAAGGACTGGTGGCTGTTCGGGTTCTATTTCTGCATGCCTTTGGTGTGCACTGCCATCTTCTACACCCTCATGACGTGTGAAATGCTGAACAGGAGGAATGGCAGCTTGAGAATTGCTCTGAGCGAACATCTAAAACAGGTAAGCATGATGCCATCTTAAAACTCTGGACAAGAGATTTTAACAAGAGCAGGTCTACAAAGAGTGTGCCGAGAAGGATTCTGGCCTCCTGGAAATGTATTCCTTCTTAGAAATGTTTCAGTTAGAGTTGTCGTGGTAGTCATCTCCTCTGTCGGATGGGAAACCTAGCCAAAAAACAGGGTCAACCTGGGGCCTCAAGTGAGAGGACTATCTCTTTGTTCTGCCATTTCTACATGTATGTTTATGGCTCTCTTCATTGAACTGGGCTTGGAACTTGCCAAGCACAAAAGAAGCAAATCACCTTTCTCCTACCACCAATTTTTCAGTCCTGTTGTGGAAAGAGAATGTAAATATGAAACTACTGTCACTGTCCCTGTCATTCCATTGATCATGGATTTTCTCGGGGGGTGGGGGGGCACCAGTAACGTCTCCATTTGTCCTAGCCCTGAGATTTTTTTTCTTAATACTAGTCTTTTTTATTTTATTTTATTGAATCACCATGTGGAAAGTTACAAAGTTCTCAGGCTTATGTCTCACTTATACGATACTCAAACACCCATCCCTTCACCAGTGCCCATATTCCATCACCAAAGACCCCAGTATACCTTCCAACCCCCGCCCCCTCACCCCCCATCCCCGCCTGCTTAGTTGATAAATTTCACTTCATTTTCACTTTACCTTGATTACATTCCATATTTCAACACAACATTCACTATTGTTGGAGTTTTCCCCCAAGAAAGACAGCCCTACTGCCAATGAAGCATTTGATAGTTTTTCATTGCTGAGACTGGAGAGATATGAAGTCCCGCTGTTTCAAGTACATAGAATTTCCCCCCCTCCTTCCCTCGCCACCAAGTTCATGCCTGCTTAGTGAATAGTCCTCATATTATGGCTGACACCACGCCGCCCGACGAGAAAAAAAGATATTTTTCATCCTCGGCTGGTGTAGTATAGCCCTGAGATTTTAGCAGCCTCTCTTTACTTTTCTTCCCAGCGGTGCCACATTGGAGGCTCTTTCAGGGTAAGGGGAATGAGACCCATCATTGTTATTGTATTTGGCATATGAATACGCCACGGAGAGCTTGCCAGACTCTGCTGAAGACAAGTACAGGAGGAAAATAAACACCTTTCCATAGAGACCATTAATACCTCAGAGAATAGAATTATGTAGTTACAGTCATCCACCTACGAAGCATATGGAGATATTGTTCTTGGAAGGGTTGAACTCTTCATGCAGATAACAGCCTTGATGGTAGGACAAAGAGTGGGAGGACAACGTGTCCTTAGAAACTGAAATGGGGACGATACACTGGGGCATTGGGCAACAATGAGGAACCTAATTAGGATAATATTTAAGGTAAGATTGTTAGTAGGAAATGGAGTTGGGTCAATTTCTGGAGGGCCCAGATTTCCAGAAGGAATTTGAAAGTATCACTAGGAAACTACGGTTGGTCCATCACAGGCAGCAAAAAGAAGAGATAAGGCTGTGGACTTCAGAGATAAAACTAAACTCTTAAATCTGCTGGCTGTGCGGTATTAAATTGATTGGTTTATCTTACTCAGCTTCTGGTTCCCTGGAAAATGTCTATAATTGTCCCGCACTGGGACTGCCCAATGGATATAATATCTTTTAGGGCCCTTGGTCTTGCTTACTGCATGCTTTTCTCAAAATGTTAGTACACATTAATGCAAAGAGTAATAGTAATACTTCAGGTAAGTTCATGGTCTCAACAGAGAATGGCAAACCCAAATGCACCAAAATTTTTTATGAGCTATTGACGGAGGCTTCAATATGGCCTATGTAGAAATATTCTTCTTCATCTTTTTTGATGACAGTCCTGATTTCTCTGAACTTCATCCTAAAATTGGGCTTAATAATCGGATCAATGAAATTATCTGTAAAATATCATTTTACAGACAACAATTGGATCTGTAAAATCAGGCTTAAATTTGGATCAATGTTATTACAGAAATCAAAGGAATAGATGGGCCTATATGCACTTTGTAAAATCAACTGTATGATAGAAATGGCACCTATTGTTTATTGAAAGTTAATAGGACCATTATGTTGAGAAATTTTATTATAACTATGTTCAGGTATACCTACTTCAAGTATTCCAAATATGAAACATAATCTGCCCTTATTATTACTCATTTCTATAATAGAAGTAATTCATTACAATGAGTATGTGGAAATGTTGGAAAGATTTTTTAAAATGCCTCTTTTTGCCTTGCCTCTCATTGCTTAAGCAATGAGTGGAAAAATAGTCTGAAAATAACAGTAGGGACTGGAAGCAATAATAATGGAAAGTGCTTCTGCTGCCTGTTTATAAAAATTTGAAAATTTGGGGGGAACATTTTTATGTTATTTTGTTCTTGGGTTCTTCTCCTAAGAAGAATCGGCAGCACCCCTATTGCACAGGTGATTAAGAGATTGACTCCCCAAGGGGCCTGGAGAGATAGCACAGGGACTGAGGCATTTGCCTTGCATGTGGCTGTTCCCAGTTCAATCTGCACACTATCAAGTGGTACTCAAAATCCAAATGAGAAAGGGAGAAACAGACAGAGGATCAGGGAGCAGGGCAGGGGGGTAGGGGAGGGGGGAGGGGAGTGAGTGGAGAGAACTAGGTCTTGGTCCTCCTGCTGGAAGTTCCTTTGCATCACTGTCAAAGCAGTAGCCTTTGGGAACAGCACAAGACTAACCAGGCTGGGGGCTCTTCCAGTGCATGAGTTTTTTTCATGAAAGCCCCCGACCCCCGGGCTTTGATGAAGACCCTCTCAGGCCCTCGGTCTTGCTTCTTGCTTGGTGTCTCAAACGTCTCTTCATTAGAACTGTCAAGCATTTCCAGTTGGTGTTTATACGCTGGTAGCAAAATAAACATGAAACAAAATAACACTGGGTAGACGGAGATAAGCCCCCGAGAGGAGGTTATCTTCCTCACACAGCGAGAAGTTTGGATGCCATTGGCTCCGTGGCGGACTCAGAAGTGGGGAGTCTGCTCTGTTGGCGCTTCTCCAGCTTACTCTAGGAGTTCCCGGCTTCCAGGCAGAGGAAGAGGAAGAACAGAGCTCAGAGGAGGGGGGACGGGGCGCGCTCCTGTGGAATAGCTCCTCCTTTCGAGTAGCTTTTCTATTAACTCCTACCATGGTTTCTACTTAATCTATTTGCCTGAACTGTGCCAAGTCGCGAAGCAGACCCCACTGCCATAATAAAATCAGTGATCTGATTGACAGGGAAAATGAGGAGATGGACATCACCTGTTACACCTGAGGGGGGATGTGGAGGAGGGTCTCGGCGGGGAGGGGTCCAGTGGGCGGGTGGTGGTGTATGGATTCTTTGGTGGGAGTCATCATACAGTCACATACACTTTGACGAGGCATGGGATGATACCTCTGTACGGTTGTTAAATTAGTAGTCTCTCCATTTTTTGAAGTTAAACTTAAGGAAATTGAGGGTTAATATTACCTTTCAGAGGGCTTTCCTTTTTGAGGATTTATTTAGAGGAAACAATCTCTCCCCTCACGCCCTCCCTTTCCAATGTTCTGACCATACTTTTTTTCTTTTGGTTTTGTTGTTATTTTGTTTGAGGGCCCCAGTTGGGCGGTGTTGAGGGCTTAGTCCTGGCTCTCTGCTCTGGCTCGCTTCTGCTGACGCTCAAGGGGGCCATCTGTGTTACCAGGAATTGAACCCAGAGTGGTGGCGTGCAAGGCGAACGCCTTATCAGCTCTACTATCACTCCAGCCCAACACTGGGTTTTTGTGTACACAAAGGGATCCCCCAACTTAGAGATGGGACCTTGTATTTTTCTCTGGATGGCTCAGCTGATAGATTTTCAGAAGCTGCAGCCCTGCCACCAGGTAGCCCGGAAAGCTGAGAGAGCACCCAGTTCTTTGCGGGAAAGCAGCAACGTGTGACCACGCTCCTCAGACCATCTCCAATGGCTGTCAGCTGAGCTTCTTGCGAGTAACGAGGCTTGCGGATGTGTGCTTCTGGGAGAACTCGCAGTACCCTTCCATTCTATTTTGACGTTAGCTGATGCCGTTTACAGACAAGTTGCATTTTCTATTCCTAGTTAGGCTTCTAGCTGCACACGCTGCAATGCTCGAGCCTAACGCACACCCGAGGCTGATTGCAGATAATCCCTAACCTACGGTTTCTCTGATCCCGTGCAGACTCCAGAGCAGGGAGCCCTGCCATTGACGTCAGCCTGAGGTCAGCATGTCCCCACTACTCTAATCACCATTGCTGATAATCTTTTACCCTCCTGCACCCTCGGCCCAGTGTCTGCAGGCAATATATCTCTGGAGTCTCCGTGTCATTAGCAGAAGAATTCTAAAACATCTCCACGCTGGCTCTCTTCAGGATCAAGAAGTAGAAAAAAACACTTGATTTTTCTTGGAGTTTCTCACTCCTGTTTTGTTTTCCAAATGTGTTGCAGACTTGTCCTTTATCGTGCGAGGTTTAGTCACCTTGGCTGCGGAGTTCTTCTTAAAGCTAGATAGTTCCAAGTAGCTGAGGCTTTTAGTCAATTCTTTCACACACACACACACACACACACACACACACACACACACACACACACACACACACACACACATACACACACACACGACTTCAGTTTTGTTCTGTTTGCTAGTCTGAAGCCAGAGCAGTGGCTCTCTGTGTATACAGGTATCAAGTCTCTATGCTGAATCGTCTAAAACAAATTCAGTATTGCCTGCCCCTTTCTCCTGAAGAAATCAAGCGTCTAGGACTGGAGTGATAGCACAGTGGGTAGGGTGTTTGCCTTGCACATGGCCGACCCGGATTCGATTCCCAGTATCCCATATGGTCCCCCGATCACTGCCAGGAGTAATTCCTGAGTGCATGAGCCCTGAGTAACCCCTGTGCAACACCGGGTGTGAGAAAGGAAGGGAGAGAGGGAGGGAGGGAGGGAGGGAGGGAGGGAGGGAGGGAGGGAGGGAGGGAGGGAGGGAGGGAGGGAGGGAGGGAGGGAGGGAGGGAAAGCAAGCATCATTATCAGTTCCTAACCCAGGGAACTGACAGGCTGGAGTGATAGCACAGGGTGGGGTAGGGTGTTTGCCTTCCACTCGGTCGACCCAGGTTCAATTCCTCCATCCCTCTTCGGAGAGCCCGGCAAGCTACCGAGAATATCCTGCCCGCATGGCAGAGCCTGGCAAGCTACCCATGGTGTATTTGATATGCCAAAAACAGTAACAGCAAGTCTCACAATGGAGACGTTACTGGTGCCCGCTCGAGCAAATCAATGAACAACAGGACAACAGTGCTAACAGTGCTAACCCAGGGAGCAGGTAGTTCTGACTGGACTTCAAGGCTTGTTTTCTAGACTTCTTCCTTCTTGCACAGTTCCCTCATGAAATTGAAAAGCACTGACCTTACCATTCTCCTCTCCCTTTCTTCTAGCGCCGAGAAGTGGCCAAAACAGTTTTCTGCCTGGTTGTGATTTTTGCTCTTTGCTGGTTCCCTCTACATTTAAGCCGTATTTTGAAGAAAATGGTATATGATGAGATGGACAAGAACCGATGTGAATTGCTTAGGTAGGTGTCCGTGTGCCAGGCAGGAAACTGGCATTTCTCTGATTTTCATGTTTATTTTACTCTTCCAAAATCAACTTAATCTACACTAGTTCTATAAATTTAAACTGCAGAGCTGATTATTTTTTACTGTAATGCATAAATAAAATGTACAGCCATGTCTGTAATCCGTTTTTCCTCTGTGGTTGGCTCTGCTGGTTTGCGCTGACCTTAGAATGGATATATCTGTGTGTTCTTCAGACGCAGAACTGAAACTGCCATTTAATCAAACACCTATCAAAAAAACATTCCTGACTGCCACCTAGAGGAAATGACTTCTGGGCAAAAAAAAAAAAAATGCTTATTCTGGGATATACACTAGTTAGCAGATTTTTAAATATTATATTTTAATTATTCAATTTCTTTTTCTCTTGCTCTAGTTTCTTGCTGCTCATGGATTACATCGGTATTAACTTGGCAACCATGAATTCATGCATAAACCCAATCGCTCTCTATTTTGTGAGCAAGAAGTTTAAAAATTGTTTCCAGGTAAGATTACTTTGCAAGTATTTGCAGGGTTTTTTTTTGGGGGGGGGGAGGAGGTGTTTGTTTTGAGGGGCGGGCCACATACCAGTGGTACATAATGACTACTGCTAGCTCTGGCTTGGGTTCTACTCCTTGTGTTCAGGGAATAATAAGATTCTGGGATTCAAACCCAGGCTCCTAAGTGCAAAGCTTGTGCATAGCCCATTGAGCTCTCTCTCTCCTGCCCGACAGCATATTTAAAAAGAACCAAACAGGAAGGCAGAGGGAGAGATGCAGCACGTAGGATGCTCATCTTGCACACAGCTCACCTGGTTCAATTCCCAGCACCCCTTATGGTCCCCAGATGACTGCCAGGGAGTGATCCCCAAGCACAGCTGGTTGTAGCTCAAAACAAAACAAAAAAAAAGCACTCTGAAACAGTAATCAGTATTCTGATGAGCTTCTTCTTACTAGAAATAAAGGAGAGGAAACCTATAGGTCCTCATGGAATAGCCCATCTAAAAGGACACGAGCATCTAGTAAACAAAGAATCACACAAAAAGATGAAACCTAGGGGCCAGAGCAGTAGTACAGCAGGTAGGGCATTTGCCTTGTATGCAATCTACCCGGGTTCGATCCCTGGTATCCCCCATGCACCACCAGAAATAATTCCAGAGTGCAGAGCAGGGAGTAACCCCTGAGCATCGCTGGGTGTTATCCAAAAAGCAATAAATAAATAAATACATAAATAAATACATAAATAAATAAATAAATAAATAAATAAATAAATAAGCAAAAAAAAAAGAAAGAAAAGAAACTTAGAAAGGAAATTCGAGCAGCCACCTTTTGTGGTTTTGTTTGATGTTTACCAGTCACAGAATGCTCTGCCCCAAGAAAGATCGACTGACGGACAGGTCACAATTATCTCCTTATATAAGCTATAGGTGGTATCACTTACTACTTATTAAGTAAAGGAAAAGAAAACTCGGGATATCAATCCTCAGAAATCGAGCACTTCGGGGCTGGAGTGATAGCACAGCGGGTCTAGGGCGTTTGCCTTGCATGCAGCCGACCCGGGTTCGATTCCCAGCATCCCATATGGTCTCCTGAGCACCGCCAAGGGTGATTCCTGAGTGTAAAGCCAGGAGTAACCTGTGCATTGCCAGGTGTGACCCAAAAAGCAAAAAAAAAAAAAAAAAGAAGAAAAGAAATCGAGCACTTCTGTTCGTCCTCAAAACTGATCTTCAGGGCTGGAGCAAGAGTACAGTGGGTAAGGCACTTGCCCTGCAAGCATCTGACCCCAGTTCAAATCCCTGCACCGGATATGTTCCCTTGAGCACAGAGCCAGGAGGAAGCCCTGAGCACTGCCAGGGGTGACCCAAAAACAAAGTAAATAAATGGTGATAAACCAGAGTCCCCCGTTCTTCCTGTAGGCTCCTGGTGTTTAGAATATGTTTTTCCCCCCAGTCTTGCCTGTGCTGCTGCTGTTACCAGTCCAGAAGTCTGATGACCTCCGTCCCCATGAATGGAACCAGCATCCAGTGGAAGAACCACGAGCAGAACCACCACCACACAGAAAGAAGCAGCCACAAGGACAGTATAAACTAGACGTGGCCGGAACCCCTTCAGCACCACCTTCAGCCCGGCTGGAGAAAACAGTGTCTCGGCCGCTGTGACTCTGAGAAGCTCTTCCGTCCTTGTCCCGTAACTCAGTCCCACCCCTGAGAAATGCTCCCCACAAGATCGGAGGGTGCAGTGGCCACCAGCAGTGCCCCGGATTGAACCCGAGTTATGCTCACAAACACTCTGACTCTTACTTCTCCCACGGATCCCGTTTATGTTCTCTGCATGTTCTGTCCAGCACCAAAAATTAGGGGGAGCTGGCAGAGGGGACAGGAAGGTGTTACGTGAGACCGAAATGTTGACCACTTTTTGCATGGAAACCGTTTTCAAGTATTGTCACTGCCTTTCATGGGAGTTCTGCCCAGTGGTGAACAAAAACTGGTCACTGCAAAAGTCCAGAGAAAACGACGATGACGATGATGACGACAAAGATTTCTATTGTCAAGTGCTTTCTTTTTGGCCACAGAGGTGTGTCACCTGAACCTGAAATATTACTCACTGAGTGCCAGTATTTTTCAGTTGCATAATAACCTAAAATTAACTATTTGAATGTTTTGAGAAAAGAATGTAAAATAGTATTTGGATGAGCAGTTAGATTGACATTTCGCGGGTCACTGTTTTGTTTTGAAAACATACGTTCTCCAGCCACAACAAATACGGGAACTTCAGGCACAAAGTGACAACTGTCTGTGGCAGATGAGCAGAACCACTCTTCAAAGGACTTTTAAGAATCTCTCTTCGGTGTGCTATTTTTTAATGGTGTTTCTTTGCAGGCGGCCATTAACTTGTTTTTATGTTAAATTTTAAAATAATGCTTGAATCAAATAGTTCTGTTTTTCTCAAGCCCATCCCTTTTTTGTAACGTCATTTTTGTGTGAAATTTGCACCAAAAATCAAGATTTAAATGTGCATGTCATTTAACTGTGCCTGAGACTCAGTGCAATGCATAGAACTCTATAGCATACCTAGGATAAAAGGGTTGAATAGTTTCAGAGATTTGAAATTTTTCATTTTTAAATAAAAATTTGGTAAGAGTACCGTGTATATGTTGATATGCATATATACATGAATACGCATATGTGTGTGCATGCTTATATGTATATACGTGTATATATGATGCATATGTGTGTATCACATCTGTGTACACGTGTCTATATGTACATATATATGCATTATAAATATCACCTCCTATTTTCTCAATTATTCTGAAAATGTTAACCGGCAGCAAGATATTTTTGGTCAGTCTCTCTTCCATATAGGAAGCAGAATTTCAAAGTGGACAGCTGAGTGTGTTCTATAGCAAAATGTAACTTCATCCTCTGTCACAGTGAACTTGACACTTCCTGTCTCTGAATTTCCAGTATCAACTTCACCCTCTTCACCCCTTCCTTGGTCACCATTTCAAAAGGCCCACAGTTACTTTTACTGGGCATTTTCCAAGATGTTTACAGACTGTGAGTATAGCAGCAAATCTTTTACTGTGTGTATATAAATATATATATATATAAATTGTACATTTCTTGTAGCCAGTTTTTCTGTGATTGTTTCGATGGAATGGATTTGTATGTGCTATATGCTTATGTGTGATGGCATGGACGACTTCATGTAATCTGATAAGAGTGCTCTGTAGTTCCAAAGCACACAATCTGAGTACTATCTAGGGAGCTGTTCTTCACCACCTGTACCTCAGTCCACTGTAACTGTTCTGGGTTCATTCGTCATGTGGCTGTGCGACTGTTACAAATATGAGAGGCCACTGAAAAGGACAGAGACGTGTTGGCAGTAGGGCTAGGTGGGTGGGCCGGTTGGCTGTTTGGCTGGATAATACAATATTTGAAGTGCATTAGTTTTTTTTGTGCTGGAGCCTAAGTTTTTTTAAACTTTTAAGTATTGTGTTATCCCAGTCCTCCCTTCACACCACGTGCTGATGGATGGACAAGCAGTCTGATGTTTCCATCCTGCCTCAAAGGCCAGATGGCTGGTGATAAATAGCTAAGCCGGTGTGTTGGTCGGTTTAGCACAGTCTAGTATACAATATCTGGTTCCCATTGTCCCAATTGTAGGCTAAGAAATACCACTTCCCTGAGTTCACAATCAAACTCTACTACTCCACAGTTCTTTGCCTGCGGGGAGACAAGCCTCTAAAATAAGTCAGAAGAGGCTGGAGAAATAGTATAGCTAGTAGAGCTCTTGCCTCGCACACGGACAACCCCGGCTTGACCCCCGGCATGCCATATGCTACCCCAAAGCACCACCAGGAGTAATTCCTGAGTGCAGAGTCAGGAGTAAGCCTGACTCCTGGCTTCATCACCTGGTAGGGCCAAGAAAAATGAAATAAGTCAGAAGTTCATATCATTCTGTATAGACAATTTTTTCAATGCTTTGTTTCTTGCATACAAAATAATAACATTTTATAGTTTAGAACATCATAGATTTCCAAATAATCACACAGGCTGCCATGTTCTTTATATTTCTGGACCAATAAGTTACTAGGATTCACCATAGGACTACTTCCAGCTTCTAATTGTGTCACAGCTTCCCACGTACATCTGTGGAAATGAGCCAGAAGCCAAGGTCCTGCACGGGTAGTGGCCTCTGAGTATAAAATAAAAGTTTACAGCAGCCTTCTGACTGTCTCTTCATTTTTCTGTAGTGATTCACTTAAAGAAAAAAGGTTTTTAGGGCCAGTAAGATAAATACAGGGGTTAAAGACTTTTGTATACAGCTGAGTTCGACCTCTGGCACCACATATGGTTCCCTGAGCACCACCAAGTATGGGCCCAAAATGAAAACTATCTGCTATGTGAGATCGTCACTAACCTCTCTCTAGGAAAGCAATTTTACTTTCCAAGCAATTGTTTTTGCAGTGTGGGACACCCTGCCATGCTCAGGGCTTACTTCTGACTCTGCACTCAAGGAATCACTTCTGCCAAGCTCGGGGGACCATATACAGTGCCAGGGATTGAACCTGGGTTGGACACATACAAAGCCAAGCACCCTACTCGCTGTATTATTGCTCCAATCCCAAACAATTGCTTCTTAACAGTACTCTGCTCTCAACCTACTTTGTAGTACTGAGCACTCTCTACGCTGAACTCACTCCTTTCTTCACTTACCTTCCAACACATTTTGCGGAGCCCTTAAGTCGGCGTCAGGAATTCTGTTGGGTAAGGGGCATACAACAGTGAACCCAACAAGGGAAGTGCCGGCTATCCCGGACTTTTCATTTTGCAGGAAGGAGTTCCACAGCAAGTAATTAAAGCCAAGCCTCCTCAGAGTCCAGGTGACCTCCCCTCAGCCGCTGTACTTCCTGAAGTGGCAGCCACACCCACTTGGTACCACTCCCACCCTGTAAGGTCATCTGTCCTCGGCCCTGCTTCAAAGACTCAGGAATGAATCTCAAATGAGATCAACTAGCTGCAAACATTTCTCAATACCCCAACCCCAACTGAGACACAAGGTGACCTTGTGATGGGGGGGGTGGACAAGGGGTGGAGTGGGCAAGTTTCTGCCCTGCGGGATCCCTGGCAGCCGCCCTCACACCACTGCGGCTGCCCCCATGCCTATGGCTGGACTCCACCACCTCACCACTGAGCTCCACAGAGAGGCCAAACTGCCAAAAATTTCAGGAATACCAGAGTTTCTTGGCTGAAGGCTCTGGGCCTTTTCAGAATTGGATTGGGCGTCTTCCCACTGCCAGCCCCCAGACTTCCAGAAGCCCCCACAACCACACTCACATTCACCACCAGCAGCATGTAAGCTCGCTGCCCAGTTAAATATTCTGGGTATTCTAGAGCAACATCTTCCAACTCAACCATACTCACAATTCCCAGTAGGAACACACCGGAGTGAACAGGAATGCAAATGTAGAAGCCGGCTTAGGCTTGATTAAGAAAACGTGAATGCAGAAGGCTCAACTAGCAACAGCAGCTTAGTAAACCCTGAGACAAGGACTTCATGTTCCCATGGTGAGAGACAACAATTTCCACAAATTTTCTTTTACTGAGTCAATTTTTTGATTATCCCTTTAGTCATTTAGTGATAGCAATATAAAATGTAACAATATAAAATGAAGTGGTGTGGGCCTGCTACCAGTAGCAGGCTTGAGGGATGGGTTAGGGAAATGGAAATGGTGGAGGGAAGGTCACAGTGGTGGTGGGATTGGGGTTGGAATATTGAATGCATATAACAAGTACATCAAGAACAACTTTGTAATCCACAGTGTTTAAATCTAGTGGGACCCAGGGGGTGACGGGTGAGCCCAGCTCTAACCCAAAGAGACGTGGCAGCTGAAAATCTCCACACTCCACAAACGCCATCATGTACCTGGCCAGACTCCACTGCTTAGGACGAGCCTCGTCCAGAAATGAATTTGTTGAAAAACTCAGGTATGCGGGTTTTGTGATTGAAATCTCCAGGCTTTCACAGAATTGGGGATGGGCCTCCTCCACCATCTCCCTGTACTTCCAGAAGCCCCGGCATTCACACACATGACCCAGGACCACCACCTCGTTAAAAATGTATCTCCAGCTGTTTCGTCCCCTTACACATTTTGGGCTTCCTGTAGATCACAGCCTTGACATTTCAAATTCTACAACACTGATAAACCAGGAATCACACATAAGATTGGATAGGATGTAAGATAGAAGGCAACCAATCTTGAGTCACAAAATATAAACACAGGAAGCTTAACCTGTAACAACATGGACAATCTTCACTAACTGTCTTCTAAGGAAACATTTTTTGATCATTCTTTTAGCAAATTATTTATAATAAACACTGTAAAATAAATTATTGAGGGTCTGTTATAGAGTTATGCTTAAGGGGTGGTTGGGAAAATTGAAAATAATGGTGGTGGGAAATTGTCATGGTGGTGGGATTGGTATAGGAGTACCGAAGGTCTGTATCAAATCATCATGAACAACTTTGAAAACCAGTGTTTACATAACGTGTAATGGGAAAATCTAAATAAAATCTAAATAAGTTTAAAATAAATAAATAAAGTGGGGGGATAATTACAACCGATAAGCTATTATGACAGGTGACCATTTGCAAGCAGAAACTCAAGTATATCCAAGCACTTATTTGATTTTATCACTTTGACCACCAACACACAGACTGTATTAAAAACCACACCCCTGAAATCCCTGTAACTTGGTCCATAATATTCTGCTCGTATGTTTTCAAGATCCTCCAGAGTAAACCAAATGTCATATATAGTTATGAGTGCTCTCATGAGATTGATCCCAGCGAGTAGGAGGCTGAGATATGCCTTGATTGTCTGTCTGCCAAGGCACAGAGCAAACTGAGGTATTGGACCTCCTGAGCCCAGAGGCCTGAGCGCTGAGATGCTAACTTTCAGCCTGGGGCAAGAAGTGTGAGAACTGAGGCAGCTGGTTGGTGCAAGTCCTAGATCCAGACACACTAGAAACAAAAGAAAAAGAAGTGGGTATCCCAGCTCCAGGAAAGAAAAAGTTATAATGCAAAGTCACTTCAATGGAGAGATAGAAAGAAAAAGAGAGGGGAAGAGGGAGAGGACCTAGAAGAATAGCAGTGTGACTTATAGCACCTGCCTTGCAAGCATATGGTCATGAGTTCAAGTCCTGTCTGATTAATCAAATGGGTTAACCCATGTTTTGTATGCAGGGGACCCAGGTTCAACCCCTAGAATTGCTTGGTCCCCGGAGCACCACCAAGAGCAAACCCCAAGCACAGAGCTAGAGTGGTCCCTGAGTACCACCAGGTGAAATACCCTCCCCTGGGAAGTCCCCTGTGCCCCACATGTAGCAAGCATGCCCCTGGCAGCTCTGCTGTTTGAAGCTCTCTTTGCAGCCACATCTCATCCAGGCATGGCTAAGCTCGACCAAAGGACTGCAGTGGGGCCAGGCCGGGAAGCCAGTGCAACTTTCATGCGACTAGCCCAGATTTGATCCCCATCACCCTGTATGGTCTCCTGAGTCCCACCAGGAGTAATCCCTGAACACAGAACCAGGAGTACTCCCTGAGCACCACTGTGTGTGGTCCAAAAGCCAGAAAGGTGAGGGTGCAGTGCTCAGCAAGCATAGCAACACAACATCACAGCCAGGATGTGTGACCTCTGTGTGAGCCCCACAGTGACCACCAGCAAGCGCAACCACCACGGCTGGGTGCCAGCAAGTATGTGTGTGAGCACCACAATTCTAAGGAGCGCCAGCCTTAGTGAGCACTCTCGTGTGAGCACCACAACCTGACGTGTGACCTCAGTGAGCAGGACAGCCACGCACGCATGCAACTCCCGCTCATTGTGACATCAACTACATTATGAAGAATGAATGAATAGATGGAGGAATGCACAAATGAGTGAATGTATATTTGGGTGAATGGATGAATGGATGGATGAATAAATAGACAAATGAATGAATGGGCATTCACTTACCTACTTTTGTTGTTCTGTTTGGCAGTGTGGTGGGTTGAAAGACGCCCACCCATGTTGGCGAGGGTGGGTCTGCTTTCCTCAGTCTGCTAAACATGCAAGTTTCTGCCAGAAAAGCCCACACAGACACACCCAGAAATAATGATGTATTATCTCTCTCGGCCGCCCTGAGCACATTCAAGTTGACACATAAAATGAATCATTGTTCAGTTTTGTTTTGTTTTGCTGTTTTTGCTGTTTTGTTTTGTTTAGTTTTGTTTTGTTTGGGAGGGGATGTTTTTTGGACCATACCTAGCAAGGCTCAGAGGCTACTCCCAGCTCTTATACTCAGGGGTCACTCTTGGCAGTTCTCAGGGATTCATGCGTAATTCCTGAAGGCTGAACCTAGGCCTCCTACAAGCAAAGTGACCAAATAACCTGACCACTTCTCTCTATCTCCCTCTATCTCCCTTCTCTGAACCAGCCTCATCTTTTGCCAGGATCACAGTGGTAGGCCCCTAGCAGGCTGGCTGTAAAGACCAAGTTCTTGGAGCTAGAGCAATAGCACAGCAGGTAGGGTATTTGCCTTGCACGCAGCCGACCCGGGTTTGATTCCTAGCATCCCATATGGTCCCCTGAGCACCTCCAGGAGTAATTTCTGAGTGCAAAGCCAGGAGGTAACCCCTGTGCATTGTAGGGTGTGACCCAAAAGAAAAAACACGTTCTTTACTGGTTAGAGGGGTGTGTACTGGTGGAGGGGATTGCATTCCCCAGGGCGGCTGCCAGCTCTCCGGACATCTTGCTAAGGATATAAGCATAAAGGAGCTGGAGCGATAGTAAGGGGTAAGTCCCTTCCCTTGAACACCTAAGGCTGACCCAGGTTCCATCCTGGGACTGTAAATGGCTTCTCTAAACACTGCCAGGACTGACCCCTGAACACAGAGCCAGGAGTTCGCGCTGAGCACTGCCAGGTGTGGCCCAAAACCTAAACACAAAAAAATAACATAAATTAAGAGATGACCCTCTCCCGCGTGGCAGGTGTGGAGCTTTCAAGCATGGGTACTGCTGCCCTGGCACTGGAGCCTCTGGAGAAAGTCAAATTCAAGGCTCACAAAGACAAGAGAAGCTTTAAACCCAGGAGCACCAGTGGGTGTAACCCTGAAACAAAAAAAAAAAAATGAAATGAAAAAATAATCAGTTTGTTCTTCAAGCCATGTTCTCCTTTGCTTATTTCTTCTTTATTTCCTTTTTGGGTCACCCCTGGCAATGCACAGGGGTTACTCCTGGCTCTGCACTCAGGAATTACTCCTGGCGGTGCTCAGGGGGCCATATAGGATGCTGGGAATCAAACCCGGGTTGGCCGAGTGCAAGGCAAACGCCCTACCCGCTGTGCTATCGCTCCAGCCCCCACTTTGCTTATTTCTATGTATCTCTGCTCGCCCATTTCCACTCTGGTCCTGGTTCCCCAGGTTCTCTCTTGAACATGTATTTCCTTCTCTTTTCTCACATTTTTCTAAGCGAGTTTCATTCCGTGGACACTAACTGGCAACACAAAAATCACCATCATCCTCATCTAGTTTGGACCTGAATATGTTTTTTTTTCTCCATACTTCAAAGTTGAACCAGAGTATGAACCCGTCATCGGGAATGAATTGTTTCTCAAATTCCAGTGGGGTCCTCACAATTTTTATACTTAATTTTTTTGTCACATGAAATAACCCTAAATTACACTTGGAGGAACTCCTCGCACACTTCTTTCCAAGAACAACAGAGACAAGCCCAAGTCTATATTTGGTCAGTGCTGATCCTCTGACTTTTCCTTTTACAACCCAAAGGGAGCAAGACACAGTTCTGGGAATAGGGGAGTCATCAAGAGCCGGGGACAGCGGAGCCGGGGGACGATACCCGCAAAGGCAGGCTTTGCCCCACGATTCAAAGGAACCAGAAGTCCTCCTAGCTCCTGGTTTCCCGGGCTTTTTCCTCCTTTGGGTCTGCTTCAGAAGGTCCCATATTTCTTCCTGGGAAGGAACTAGAACCAGCAATGCCACATTTAGATATAATCAGACAGATCCTGGAATCTTTTTTTTTTTTTTTGGTCCTAAACCACAGTCCCCTTGTCTAATTTCTCTACATCTTTTATTTGAATTTGATTCTGTGATGGTAGCTGCAATGTATGTTTGGGGTGTGTGACAGGCCCAGCCGGAGGGAAGGAAGCAACGGCCCTGGCCAGACTATGGAGTCTCACAGCAGTGACCACATCTCAGGCCCCTACAGGGCTCAGCCCTGGCTCACTGTCCCCACGGGTCCCGTGTATTTCTTTGTAACTCCATGAAAAATAACTAATAACTATATAAACTATATATAACTATATATGGGCTGGAGCAATAGCACAGCGGGTAGGGCATTCACCTTTCATGTGGCCAACCCGGGTTCAAGTCCTCCGTGGCTCTCAGAGAGCTCAGCAAGTTACCGAGAGTATCCCACCTCTGCATGGCAGAGCCTGGCAAGCTCTCCGTGGCGTATTGATATGCCAAAAACAGTAACAAGTTGCACAATGGAGACAGTACTGGTGCCCGCTCAAGCAAATCGATGAGCAATAGGATGACAGTGATACAGTGATGTCAGTGATAACCATATGTAATTAATTACTAAAAATTTCTAATAATTCCATGAAAAATACCTAAGACTATAGATCTTAAGGATTTTCTCCATAAATAAGTAGTGAAAGTTGGTGATGGAGATAACTAACCCTTAAATATATGCCAATCTGGCCATCACATTGTTCATCTTATTATCATGCTTCTATTTGGGGGGGAGGGATAGAAATGGAGGCCACAGTTGACTGTGCTCAGGGCTTACTCCTGGTTCTGTGCTCAGGGGTTACTCCAGGTAGTGCTCAGGGGATCCGATGTGCAAGGGATAGAGCCCATCTTGGCCACAGCAAGACAAGTGCCTTATCACCTGTATTGTCCTCCTGGTCCCACATTGTGCATTTTGTGCATTTTAAATGTGTACAAAGCTCCGTGCCTGTCATTGTGTGCCCCCAGTCACAGGCCCACATCGTTCTCTCTCACTGTATCTTGGCTTCACTCATCCAGTTTTGCCCCTCTCAGATTCCTGCCCAACCAGTCAAGACACCTGCCACTGCTTCACACACGTGTGAGAGAGGGAAATGAAATGGCACAAGTGTCCAGCTGGAGATACACCCACAGGGAGGATTTCACTCCACTACAGACACTACAGACCCTTCAGAGAGTCTCTTGCCCGCGAGCCTGGCTGTCTTCCCCAGGGCCCCTCGGAGGGGATGAGCTCCAGCTTCCCTCCCCGCCCCGAGCAGAGCTCCCGGCAGCCAGAGACCTCCGGAACCTAGCCACAGCCATGCTTGAGGCCCTTCTCCACACATTCAGATAGGCCTCCTGCATGAAGGTACCGGCAGAGGAACCCAGGTGTGTGTAACCCCATCAACGGCCAACATCCAGAGACTTAAAAGCAAGCTCCCAGAAGCAATATCTTATAACCTACTTCTCCCTCTGTGCGAAACTGGCAAACCACTGAGAGTTTCCTGCCCACATGGGACAGCCTTGCAAGCTTCCCATGGTGTATTCATATGCTAAAGCCAGTAACAAGCTGGATCTCATTCCCCTGACCCTGAAGGGGCCTCCAATGTGGCATCGTTGGGAGGGCCGAGTAGAGAGAGGCTTCTAAAAACTCAGGGATAGGACAAATGGAGAGGTTGCTGAGACCACTCAAGAAATTCGACGATCAACGGGATGATGATGACAGACACCATCACTCCAGACCAGATGGCTGGAGCATTTTCAGAGACCACTGGTTCTCACTGATTCTGTGAAATTCAGTGGCCCCAATACCACAGGGTGGCCTGGTAGACCTCAGTACTATTGAACCCAAACAGCACCAGGCCCAGTGTTTCCAAGAGTGGCCTCAGGACCCCCTGAGAACTGCTATCCCGCCCAAAATTAAACACAGATGATGAACATTCTGTCAATTCATCCACAAACCGGTCCAACGTTCTCCTTTCTCGGGTGGTCACAGCAAAGCCTGTAGAGAACTCTGGGCGAGCAGAGAAGCAGGCACGGGAGCAAGAGAAGTGGGTGACATGGTTTCCAGGCCACTCGATCCAGAACCGATTTGTGCCCTCTGACCAGTTCCTGGCTGTGCAACCTCATGGTCCACTCGGTTCTGCTATGTCTTACTTCTAATGTTGGGAAGTGGGGCTCTCGATCATGGCAACGTTTCCCATGCAAGGTTGTCTGACATTCCCCCTGTCATACATCATCTCACTGTGATAGGTTCAGGTGCTGTTCTTCAAATGGTGATTCTCTACCACAAAACTTGGTTTGGGTTTGGGTTTGAGGGTTTTTTGGCTAATGTTGAAGTTCTTCCTTGAACAGAAATTTCCAAAGAATTCAGTTGCTCTTCTTATCTCAAGTGGCTGTATAGATTCCACAGGCTATGTTAATAGTTAAAGCAGAAAAGCACCTTGCACCACAGCTAGAACCTGCCTCTGAGTCCTCTCCTCTGAGCTCTACTCAAAATATAGTCTTCCGGGGTCCGAGTAATAGTACAGCAGGGCAGCTGAGCCCTGCAGGGAGTGATCCCTGAATCCAAAGCCAGGAGTAGACACTGAAGGGTGTGGCCCAAAATAGCAAACAAAAAATTTGCCTTTTAACCTGCCTCAGACATTGATCAGATATTCCCAAGTAGCATGTGTACTACTTCCGAAATCTTAAAGACCTTTGTAACTATGCCTTTGTGTTCGTGGTAAAATCATAGCAAAATGGCATTTCCTTTGCTTTAGAGGGAATATCCCAGCATAGGTCAAACCACTGAGTTCCTAAAGACGTCAGAGATATAGCAGGTCCCTAAATCCCTGTAGGTTCATCTCACAGGCTCAGGCACACACGCATCTTGCCAGGGCTTTCAAAGACTTTCTATTTTGTCTATACAAACCCATTAACATAACATCACCAATACAGAAAGTACTATGATGTTTTATGTAAAATAATCAAGGTCCTGGTGAGAGGAAGCATAATTGATGTAGCCTTTCAGGTGAAATATAGAGAAATGGGGAGAGAGAGAAAGAGAGAGAATCTGTCCTTCTTAGATGGATGTTCTCTGTTTTGACCCACTCTCTAGAAGGGAAAAAAATTATATTTAGTAGATCAACAGCTATACCCCAAGTTCTGGAGCCCAGACCAGAGCTGTAAGTCATGGAGAAACACTGCTTTGAGGCATACTTGTTCCTAAAGCTCCAGAATTCACCGTTGCCCACCCATCTTGGTCCACCTAACTTTTCCAGCAGTGACAGTAATTAGCTGGAGGAGGGTGTGATGACAACAGCCACTTCTGCATTCTTTAAATACTCAAAAATGGCATTCGTGATGTGGCTCCACCCAGAACACAGCATTCCTTCTGGCTTACTGTCTTTGCCGGGGAAAACAACTTCAGGAATGATCGAATTCCAGAAGCACACGAGTTAAGTGGCTGCATGGAACCAGCGAGTCCCTCCTATCATCCTGGTTCTTCCTCCACAGGTCAGGGGAACTGTGTGAGCATTCCCCAGTTGCTAAGAATGTCGATCCCAGTGAGTCACAAAGGGGAACTGGGCCCACAGGCGAGGTCTGCGAAACCACTGGAACATGGACCTGAGCCAGAATTCCATCTGTCACCTGGACGCCATATGTCTCTACTGTAAGTATAGGACAAGAAGGCCCCTTCAGATTCCATGATACATGTTGGTTCAGACTCTGCCTTCAACAGTCTTCCCTCGTACAGGGAGTATACAGGAAGTACAATTACTACATTAGTTAGTCACAGTTCCCTTTGAGAGAGACTTGGGAGAAAAACATATTGTCCCTGTTGCAATGGGAGCGAAAGTGCCATCCTTAAGAGGTCACAGCCACCTCTGCAATTGACTGACAAAGGTATGAAAACTGACCAAGACCTGGGTAAGAGGTTGTGGTCTTCCAAATGACAGCTGGTATCGGTGTTCTTCTCAGTAATGCTTGATAGTTGGGGGTTGTAAAAGTCAATCCCTGATCGCTCTTCGGTTCATTGGCCTCCAAGAAAACCATGATTCATGAGATGTCACTTGTAGTTCCCTGCAGGTCTCTGTGACCTGGCTGTAGCTCTGATCTTTCTGCCTGGATTAAGAAGTCCATGTGCTGTGCCTTTGAGAGGATCGTTGACGTTCTGGCACCATCTTTATGCAGCACAGCGCCTAGGAGCACCACCATGGGATGTCATCCCTCCAGCCTCCACTCAAGTGAGAAATTGCTATCAAGCGTGTAGTTAACTGACAACCATCAGCTTCTTTCCTACAGGGCAGCTTCCAGACCTGCCACAGAATTCACTCCAAGATCACACTCCCCAGCTCTTCCCAAAGGTGAGCCAAGTTCCTAGAACTGGAAATCTTTCTCTTGCATCTTTACCCCAACAACCTCGTCCAGACTTTTTCAAGACTGTTAAATTAGTATGATGTTTCTACCATTTGCAATGAGTCTTGATTGCCATCTACTTGTAGACTGTAACAAGCTCATTCTACTCTCTACTGTCTTAAAGCCTCTTCAGTATTCCTTGTCTCAGACACACATGTGAGGGAAGGAGGAGGTAGTTTATTTAGGAAAAGAACTTAAGAAGAAGGGTAAGAAAGAGGGAGTGAAGAAGGAAATGAAGAAAAGTCAATTGAGGGTACAATTTTGGCTGGTGGGTAATCAGTGCTGAATACTGTGCATTCTCAGAGAATTCATTACAAATGCGTATAATTTTGAAAATTATTCTCAAAAAAACAAATTGGAAGCTGAGGTGTTTGTGTCTCAGCTCTCTTCTTCTCTTTTATTATTTGAGGGTGGATCCCATTGGTGTTTATGCTTCTGGTTCTTAATACTTGCTTTGAACTTATCTCTATGCCTGAAAAGTACAAACCCTTCCAAATTTACTATTCTGGCTTTTTTATTCTGAGAGCTTCTGGCAGGATATTGCACAATGGCGCCAGAAGCTTCCCAACCTAAACCCGTCCCACAGCTTGAGGATGCCAGAAACAACCTGCACTCAAAGAGTGGGACTTGACATGCAAAATCCCAAGGACAGGAACCTGTTGCCCCCAGCCCAGTGCTTAAACAATCTGGAAGTAATCCTAAAACAAGAGACTGGAGAGACTGCATGAGAGAGATTAGTTTCATCTAGGGAGTGGAAGAAATCTCAGAAACTAGTAGCAGGAATCGTTAAAGGTTCAGTATTAGTATCCTATGGCTGCTGAAACAAAATACCATAAATGCGGTGATTTAAAACTACAAAAGTATTACTTGCTGTAACAATCAAGGAGGATGAAGATGGTTGGTTCCTACTGAAGGAGGAGCTGTCCTGCGCCACCTCCTAGTTTCCTGATGGTTGCCAGCATCTCTTGGCCTGTCTATCCACACTTCACTGCCTCTGTCTTCACAGTGTTATAACACCATGTCTGTATTTCCCTTGTATGGTAAAGACAGTATTCACTGGGGCATGGTCCAACCCAACCCAATATGGCTTCATCTTAATGAGACTGCTTCTTTACACAACCTCACTTGCACATAAGGTCACTTTCTGACCTGGTTGGCCTGGATTTTAAGAAACTTTAAGAAACGCAATCCACATCAACATTGTCTTCAAGGACAAATGACTAACCACATTGCTCTGTCCTTCGGTCACATGGGTAATTGTCCTCAAGGCCCAACACTTTAGCCCTCACTACTTGCTTGTCATGGTCTATCACTGTATCACTGTCATCCTGTTGCTCATCAATTTGCTCGAGCAGGCACCAGTAACGTCTCCATTGTGAGACTAGTTGTTACTGTTTTTGGCATATTGAATACTCCACGGTAGCTTGCCAGGCGTGCGGGCAAGATACTCTCAGTAGTTTGTCAGGCTCTTCGAGAGGGGCAGAGGAATCAAACCCAGGTCGGCCACATGCAAGGCGAACAACCTACCCACTGTGCTATTGCTCCAGCCCATCATGGTCTATATCATTCGATAAATAGTCAAGTCTTTCCTGACACGTCAAAGTATACAGTAAACCAGGGCCAAGAGAATTCCCATTCAGTGGTTTCTAAATTCTTTTTTCATGTGAAATTTATGTAATTGTGTTCAGATATATAAGATGGAGCAAACTATTCTGGTAGAAGCAGAACTGAAAGAACAGGGTTTTGCTCCTATGTCAGATTATGAGGAACGGGACCATGTATTACCAGATGTCCACCCTTTTATTTAGTTCAGAGAATGCTGTTTAAGCCCAACTAACATAGAGAAAACTATAGGCAGAGGAGCTATGAGAAGAGGTAGAGTGAAAATGGTGAATTTAGGAAGGGCTACAGAGGAAATGGTTCGACCATCTTTACTACTTTGGGTACAAGAAGAAGCAAAGTCCTAGAATGACCGTGCATGGCATCCTGTCAAGCCCAGGGGATAGGGTGGATGGATAAAGGGAATAAAAGGAAGGGACTCCGTGCACAATGATTCCAAGTAGCTGTTAGCGTATCTTATGATCCTATTATGGACTCATGGATGAAGCTCTAGCATTTCCTGGGCCAAATCTGAGGCAATTAGTTACATAGGGCAGGCGAGTTTACACTGAACGACTCTGAGATCTTCTATTTCCCAAATAAGTAGATAAACAGAAGACTTCAGTCTCCAGACTCATGAAACTAATACCTTCTGTAAGCTCCCAGCATCCCCCCATGGCCAAGGAAAAGCATTCAATATAAATAAATCAATAAAACTTTATATATTTTGATCTCTCCAATGAGAAATGTTTATGTGTGGAGAGAAAAATAAACAAAATGACATTTAAAGGAAGAACAACCATCTCTCCCCACAAACACGGGGGGCGGGGTGGCGCCGGGAGTGAAACATTAAGTCATCGGAGGTATCTTTCTTCTTCGCCAATGTGGGGAAATACCTGTCAGGACACCAACAGAGGACCCGGGAGATGGCCCAAAGGGCTCGTGTGCGACCACCGTGTGTACAAGGTCAGTGTTCTCTCTCTGGTACCACATGGTCCCTGGGCCTGAAATAGCCCCTAAGCACTACCAAGTGCAGCACCACCACCACTAAAAAAACAAAACCTACAATAACAACAATCAAATTTGCCAAGTTGGGAACAATTCTCATACCAAAAGGTTGTTAAGCAGTATTGTCACAGTCTTACGGAGGACACGGGTGACAGGTGATTTGTCCAACCAACATCACCCATGCACAGCTGAAACTGGGTTTTCTCGGTGTCAGGCTCTCCTGTCCAGGGACACTCTCTTCCATAAGGCTGGTAGAACAAAGGGTTGACCATCTGCTTCTATTGAAAAGGAAGGGTCGAGTTTCAAAAACAAGCTATTTCTGCAAAGCTGGGACCTCGGAGACGCTCATGAACTCGCTGTCTATGAGGATCCTTTTCTACTTTGCACCAGCCACCTTCCTCCTTAGCCTCACAGAAGAGAGGGGTCCAGGTTCTGAGCTCTTTGCTTACAAAGGTGTTAATTCCACTATGGGGACTCCACTTTTAGGGGCCCCAAAAGACCTCACCCTGAGTACCATGACCTTGGGAATGGAGCACTTCCACAGCTGACTTTGAGCTGACTTGATGCAAACATTTGCATGCCAGGAGGTGCTTTTTTGGGGTCATGGACCACTTGTGAAGTTTTAAAAAATAATATGATTGGGAGTGGAGCGATAGCACAGCAGGTAAGGTGTTTGCCTTGCATGCAGCTGACCCGGGTTCGATCTCCAGCATCCCATATGGTCCCCCAAGCACCGCCAGGAGTAATTCCTGAGTGCAGAGCCAGGAGTAATGCCTGAGCATCGCCGGGTGTGACACAAAAAGAAAAAATAATAATAATAACATGATTGATGCTTTTTTAATACATAGAATAATGTCAATTACTAGAAAACACCATTATATGGGGCTGGAGAGAGAATCGTAGCAAAGGCACTTGCCTTGCACACAGCTGGCCAAGTTTTGATCCCTGGCACCCCATTTGGTCCCTCAAGTTCCACCAGGAGTGAGTCCTGAGCAAAGAGCCAGGCTGATGTCACAGCAATGTGAGGAATCATATACTCTCATTATTTCTGCAATTGCCTATTACTTAAAATGGTCTTCCTTAATCAATGACATAAATTTCAAACTGAGTTTCAATATAAGTTTTAGTTCATAAGTTATGTGAAGCAAAAAAGCTCTGTAGCATTGTCATCCCGTTGTTCATTGATTTGCTCAATCGGGGCACCAGTAACATCTCCATTGTGAGACTTGTTACTGTTTTTGGCATATCGAATATGCCACGAGTAGCTAAAATTGCTTTTTTTATTGAATCACAGTGATATACACATTTACAAAGTTGCTCATGATTGGATTTTAATCATAGAATGTTCCAACACCCATCTGTTCACCAGTGTACTTTTCCCCCCACCAATGGTCCGTTTCCCTTCCACCCCCACCCACGCTCCCCCACCTCCCCTATGGCAGGCTCTCTCTCTCTCTCTCTCTCTCTCTCTCTTTCTCTCTCTCTCTCTCCCCTTTGGGGCTTATGGTTTGCAGTACAGATATGAAAGGTTATCAGGGATCTGGAGCAATAGTACAGCAAGTATGGTGTTTGCCTTGCACATGGCCAAGCCGGGTTCAATTCCCAGCATCCGATATGTTCCCCTGAGCACCACCAGGAGTAATGCAAAGCCAGGAGTAACCCCTATGCATCCCCAGGTGTAACCCAGAAAAAGCAAAAGAAAGAAAGAAAGAAAGAAAGAAAGAAAGAAAGAAAGAAAGAAAGAAAGAAAGAAAGAAAGAAAGAAAGAAAGAAAGAAAGAAAGAAGGAAGGAAGGAAGGAAGGAAGGAAGGAAGGAAGGAAGGAAGGAAGGAAGGAAGGAAAGAAAGAAAGAAAGAAAGAAAGAAAGAAAGAAAGAAAGAAAGAAAGAAAGAAAGAAAGAAAGAAAGAAAGAAAGAAAGAAAGAAAGAAAGAAAGAAAGAAAAAGAAAGAAAGAAAGAAAGAAAGAAAGAAAGAAAGAAAGAAAGAAAGAAAGAAAGAAGAAAGAAAGAAAGAAAGAAAGGAAAGAAAGGAAAGAAAGAAAGAAAGAAAGAAAGAAAGAAAGAAAGAAAGAAAGAAAGAAAGAAAGAAAGAAAGAAAGAAAGAAAGAAAGAAAGAAAGAAAGAAAGAGTATCAGGTATACCCTATTACCTACTTTCAACGGACTGGGGCGATAGCACAGTGGTGGGGCGTTTGCCTTGCACATGGTCGACCCGGGTTCGATTCCTCTGTCCCTCTCAGAGAGCCCAGCAAGCTACCGAGAGTATCCCGTCCACACGGCAGAGCCTGGCAAGCTACCCGTGGCGTATTTGATATGCCAAAAACAGTAACAACAAGTCTCACAATGGAGATGTTACTGGTGCCCGCTCGAGAAAACCCATGAGCAACGGGACGACAGTGCTACCGTGACAGTGCTACTTTCAACACTCAATTCCTGCCCAAAATGATCAAGGATATCTCTCCTTTGTTGTTCCTGCTTTTGTTGCTCTGGGATTTGGGGTTACACCCTGCAGTGCTCAGGGCTATCCATGGCCCAGTGCTCAGGGGTTGCTCCTATCAGCTGTGGGGAATTGAACTGGGGGTTCCCACGTGCCAAGCCTGGGCTCAGTCCTTTGACCCACCCCCAGCCCGCACTGAGGTGCATGTTAGGTTTTATTCCCGAGAGGTCGCTGCTGCTGTGCTCTCCTTTCCCGGCAAGCTTGTCCTCGACTCCTTCTCCCCTAAATGGCTTCATCATACGGGTGTTCACGGAAAGGATTTTGCTTAAAATAAAATGCTCTGTTTTGTACATTTTTAAGTGCTTTTTCCTGTTTATACAAACTGGCTTATTACTGGTGGGGTGGGGTGGAGGGGAGGATGAAAATTCCAGAGACAATGCATAAACATCGAAACAAATTTTTATACTTTTCAATAAGTTCAATGTGCGTCCTTGTTTTATTTCTTTCTTGTTCTGTTTTGTTTTGGGGTCACACCTGGCAGTCCTGGGCGCTACTCCCAGTCCTATGCTCTGGATTATTTCCTGTGATGCTCAGGGCACCCAACCGTGCCAGGGAAGGAACCCGGACCTTCTACATACAAAGAGCCACACCGCCCAGTAAGACATCAATATTCTTTCTGGGGGGAGAAGGAGATGGAGCTACCCTCAGCAGTGCTCTGAGATTACTCCTGACTCTGTGCTCAGGGATCACTCCTGCAAGGCAAGCACCTTACCTGCTGTACTATCTTTCGGCCCTCAACATTGTTTTGAACAGATTCATTTTAGCACTCATGCCCCCTTTGGTGGATTCACCAATACTGACTTCTACTCTGCAAGGTAATTACACCTCCCTGATTTAAAAATAGGTGTCAATGATCAACTGTACACCCACAATTTAAAACATATGCAATGACAGGCGTGATTAAATGATCAAAACTTTGTACAAGTTTGTAGCCCCTTTTCTTTCTATCAAAACTGAGACTGGAAGAGTTACTAGGTAAAGTGCCTGCCTTGCACATGACCAATTCTGGTTTGCTCCCAGTTCCATGTAGGGTCCCCAAAAAAACACCAGAAGTGATTCTAGAGCACAGAGCCAGAAGTTAGTTCTGAGGGGCTGGAGCAATAGTACAGAGGGTAGGGCATTTGCCTTGTATATGGCCAAGCCAGGTTTCATTCCAGCATCTCATATGGTCCCCCAAGCAACACCAGGAATGATACCTGAGTGCAGAGCCAGAGTGACCCCTGAATATCACTAAGTAAAAAAGAAGAAGAAGAATGGGGCTGGAGAGGTAGCACAGCGGGTAGGGCGTTTGCCTTGCACGCGGCCGACCCAGGTTCAAATCCCAGCATCCCATATGGTCCCCTGAGCACGTCCAGGGGTAATTCCTGAGTGCAGAGCCAGGAGTAACCCCTGTGCATCGCCAGGTGTGACCCAAAAAGCAAAAAAAAAAAAAAAAAAGAAGAAGAAGAAGAAGAAGAAGAAGAAGAAGAAGAAGAAGAAGAAGAAGAAGAAGAAGAAGAAGAAGAAGAAGAAGAAGAAGAAGAAGAAGAAGAAGAAGAAGAAGAAGAAGAAGAAGAAGAAGAAGAAGAAGAAGAAGAAGAAGAAGAAGATGATGATGATAAAGAAGAAGAAGAGCAGCAGCAGCGGCACAGCAGCAGCTCTAGGACTTAGAAGTCAAAGAGATAGTCTGAGGCTTGTTACTGGCAATGTGACAATCCCTCCCTGGGAGCAATGACATTGTCACATTCTTCTGGCTTTGACTGGACCAAGCCTAACTACAATCTCTGTACTGGTAATGGCTCCTGCACTGCGTTATCCTCTGAAAACCATTAGGAATGGCCCCTGAGCACCAGGCTGGGAGTTGCCCCTGAACACCAGAGAGCATGTCTCAGAAACAAAAAATACAGCGACATATCCAATTTCAACATGAGCCTCCACCTTCTTTCCTCGAGACATTGGTCGTGCTTCCGCCAAGGACGGCCTTCCCAGGGGTTCCTAGTGAGGCTCCTCATTCCATCAGCCCTGTCTCCAGAAGCAACCTCGGCGGTGCTGTTTCCAGCCTGCACCCACAACTCCAGTCTCCACCTGAGACCCAGTTCCAAAGCTGCTCCCGCTTGGTCAGGTTATTTGTTCGAGCTGCAGCTCAACTTCTCAGGAGGAAAATCTGTCTCCTTCCGGGTTCCCCAGGCAAACGGAAAGGAATAGGAGATGGTAATGAGGGAGTTAGTTTCAGAGAGAGGGGGGGAGGGAGGGAGGGAGAGGGGGAGGGGAGAGAAAGAGGGAGAGAGAGGGAGAAAAGGGAGGAGAGGGAGAGAGGGAGAGAGAGAAGGAGTGGGAGGGAGAGAGGGAGAGGGAGAAAAGGAGAGGGAGGGAGAGAGGGAGAGGGAGAAAGGGAGAGGGAGGGAGAGAGGGAGAGGGAGAAAGGGAGAGGGAGGGAGAGAGGGAGAGGGAGAGAGGGAGGGAACAAGGGAGGGAGAGACAGAGCTGATGGAGAGTGCAGAGAGCCAACAGATTCATAGCCACAGGACACAGATGACAGAGAGGGGCAGACCCCAGATCACAGCACCAGAGATAATGACAGAATGATAGACAGAGACAGAGAAATAGCCAAAGAGACTTATTTGAAGGAATTGACCTGCACAGTTACAGAGACTAGAAACAATCCTATCTTCAGGAGGTAAATTGAAAACACAGGAGAGGAAATTATAAGTTCTGGCCCAAATCTGAAGGCAAAACAGCCACTGCCCCAGACAGTCAGACAGAGGGCAGGAATCCTTGCTTGACCTTTTAGTTTTTTCAGTTCACTAACTTCTATGAGTCCCTGTCACATGGCGGGGGGAGGGGTGGGGGAGGCAGGGGGAGGAGCAGGGAAGAGTAATTCCTTCTGTTTGACCCAGCAATACCACTTCTGGGAATATAACCCGGAGAGGCAAAAAAGTATAGTAGAAATGACATCTGCACTTATATGTTCTTTGCAGCACTGTTTACAATAGCCAGAATCTGAAAAAAAAAAAAAAAAAAACCCAAGTGCCGGAGAACAGATGACTGGTTAAAGAAACTCCGGCACATCTACATAATGGAATACTATGCGGGTGGTTAGAATAGATGAAGTCATGAAATTTGCATATAAGTGTATCAACATGGAAAGTATCATGTTAAGTGAAATGAGTCAGAAAGAGAGAGACAAGCATAGAAAGATTGCACTCATCTGCGGAATATAGTAACAGAATGGGAGACTAACACCCAAGAATAGTGGAGATAAGTACCAGGAGGATTGCTCCACAGCTTGGAAGCCGGCCTCACATGCTGGGGGAAAAGGCAGCTCAGATAGAGAAGGGAACACCAAGTAAAGTGTTGCTGGAAGACCCGCTCAGGATGGGAGATGTGTGCTGAAAGTAGACTTACAGATTGAACATGACGGCCACTCAATATCTCTATTGCAAACCACAACCCCCAAAAGGAGAGAGATAACAAAAGGGAATGCCCTGCGGCAGAGGTGCGATTTGGGGATGGGGTGATGGGGTGGGTGGGATACTGGGACCATTGGTGGTGGAGAATGGGCACTGGTGAAGGGATGGGCACTCGACCATTGTATGACTGAAACACAAGTACAAAAATATGTAAATCTGTAACTGTACCTCACGGTGATTCACTAATAAAAATTTTTTTAAAAAATTCTGGGCTGGAGTGATAGCACAGTAGGTAGGGCGTTTGCCTTGCACGTGGCCGACCCGGGTTTGATTCCCAGCATCCCATATGGTCCCCTGAGCACGGCCAGGGGTAATTCCTGAGTGCAGAGCCAGGAGTGACCCCTGAGCATCTCTAGGTGTGACCCAAAAAGAAAATTTAGAAAAAAAGAATAATTCCTTCTGATTTCAGAGAATCTTGTCCAGAAGCCTCCTCCAGGCATGCCCAGAAATATGATTGACCAACTCTCTGGACACCTCAAGGTCCAGCCAAGATGACCCTTAAGTTAACTTTTGTCCTCTCCCGAGCTCTCATCTGTTCATCCTCCTTCATTGTCCCAGCTTTGCCTGTAACCATCTTGTTACAGAGGCTGCTTTAATCGCCCTGAAATTACTGCAGCTATTGATGAGTGCAAATGACTTAACAGTTACTTGCTCATGAGCCCTAGTTTCATTTAATCTGTTCCTTTCTTCACCAAATTTACTGTGGTAAAATAGTGCATACATTTTCCAATTATAACTATCTTAAAATGTAGTTAGGGGCCGGAGAGATAGTGCAGTGGGTAGGGCACTTGCCTTGCACCTGGACAATGGGTTCAGTCCCCAGCACCACATATGGACCCTGGAATCCTGCCAGGAGTGATCCCTGAATACTGCTCCATGTGGCCCAAGAAACAAAATAATACAGAGTTTATAGTGTAAAGGGGTCACTGGCTTCATCTTGCTGAGTCATCACCACTCTAGTCTCAGAGCTTTTTCTGCAGCCCCAAATGATGTCCCTGACCAGTCACTCTAAGGAAAGGTGGTGAGGGAAAGGGCAGAATCCGAGCCAGAGAGATAATACAGTCGGTAGGGCACTGGCCTTGCAAGTGGCCAACCCAGGTTTGATCCCAGGCACCCTATATGGTTTCCTGAGTACTTCCAGGAGTGATCACTGAACACTGAAGCTTGAGGAGACCTGGCATGCCTCCCCACCCCAAGAATAGGAAAAGAAAAAATGGGAAGGGGAGGGGAGAGAGAGGGGAGGGACAGGAAAGGATGGAGGGGGAGAAGGAGAGGGAGGGGAGGAGGAGAGGGAAAGAAAAGGAGAGAGAAGAGAAGAGAAGAGAAGAGAAGAGAAGAGAAGAGAAGAGAAGAGAAGAGAAGAGAAGAGAAGAGAAGAGAAGAGAAGAGAAGAGAAGACAAGAGAAGAGAAGAGAAGAGAAGAGAAGAGAAGAGAAGAGAAGAGAAGAGAAGAGAAGAGAAGAGAAGAGAAGAGAAGAGAAGAGAAGGAAAAGAAAGGAAAGGAAAGAAAAGAAAAGGAAAGGAAAGGAAAGGAAAGGAAAAAAAGAAAAGAAAAGAAGAGAAGAGAAGAGAAGAGAAGAGAAGAGAAGAGAAAAGAAAAGAAAAGAAAAGAAAAGAAAAGAAAAGAAAAGAAAAGAAAAGAAAAGAAAAGAAAAGAAAAGAAAAGAAAAGAAAAGAAAAGAAAAGAAAAGAAAAGAAAAGAAAAGAAAAGAAAAGAAAAGAAAAGAAAAGAAAAGAAAAGAAAAGAAAAGAAAAGCATCACAGTCTACTTTGCCCTGTGCACATTCTGGGCTCCGCTCTCAGCGGCGCCCGGGCCGGGAAGCCAGCATCTGTAACCCATCTGCCCCAGACATTCGGCTCCGTCATTCTTTCTTTCCATGGACGGTTGGAGCGGCCCAACACCAGCTGGCAGGGCCCAGGGCAGACAACAGGCAGCCTTCGGGGACACGCCCACCCCCTGCAGCTGGAGAGCTTCCTCCTCTGAAAGGGGGTGACCCTGTCCTCGGCACACGCACTCTGGGGTCTGGACCGAAGGTTGGGAGGAGCCAGTCACCTGTGGGCGGCCAAGTCCGTTATCCCTGGCCACTGCATTCCAGAGAGACCAGATGGAGGGGGCACGGAAGTAGGGTCGCCGCTCCCGTCCCAGTGGCCTCTGCAGAAGGTGACGCGTGTCCACCTGCGGCGCTGCTCTGCTCTGAGGCGGCCAGGGCCGGCTGGAAGGACATCCTCTCGGTGGGAACTTAATGGAGCTGGCGGTTAGTCAAATGGGTTGGAGCTTTGGGGCCGTGGGCGGCTGGAGACACCGTCCAGGCTTAGCTGGCCGCCCCAGACAGCGTTACATGGTCCAAGGAATGTACGGGACGAGCCCACCGTTTTGATTTTCTTCTCAGGTCCTTTCTTTGCTCCATCATCTACCAATTTCCCCTTCTCACGAGTAACCCAACACAGACTAAGTCGCCTGTACTGGGTCCTCCTTCCTCTCTGTTCCTATTTTTAGGGTGCTGAGCTCACACTCCGCGGGCACCCTCGAGGAGGGTCACAGCGCTTTCCTGCTTCTGTTTCAAACTAGGGCCCACGTCCTCTTTATGGTTGTATTCCGTGATGACTCGCCGCGATTTAATCATATACACAAGCACTTCAGTTGTTCCCTAAACAGAGCCATGTGAGGATAAAAGGCAGATTCCAGGCCTGCTGGGGGCACAGAGGCCGCGGTATTTTTCCCGTTTAGAAGTTTCTGGAGTTGTAACGGGACACAGCAGAATCTGGTTAGAGATCCACAGTGATTCCTCATTAACTAATAGCATTTGTGTTTGGATGAGGCCTGTCTGCCCAGAAGGATCCCGCCCTCCGGCCCCTCCCCTTAGATGTCTGCATGAGAAAGAGAGTGGGGCCAGGGAGCTAGTAAGGCAGGAAGGGTGCTGATCCTGCTTGCCTTCAACCCAGGTTTGGACCTGAGCACCATGCAGGGTCCCCCAGCATCAGCAGGGGTGACTCCTGGGTGCAGAGCTAAGAGTAAGCCTGAGCACTGTTGGGCGTGGCCCAAACTAAGTTCCCCCCTCCAAAAAAGGAAAAAATCCCGAAAAACAAAATCCCAATTAAAAAAAAATCCCAAAAAAGGGAGCCAGGAGGTGGCTAAATGACAGTGACCGGGACCTATAGTAGTAAGGCCCTGGGTTATGTTCCCAACACCCTAAGAACAAAAAACTGAAGGTTCTGGGGACAGTAATGGGATATTGAGACCTTGGGAGAGCAGCATTGTTTCTCTAGATTAAATGCAACTTTCAACCACATTCCACAGTCAAATTAATCCCTAGGAGGTAAGGCCACCAGGATTTAATAGATATGTATGAATCTGCCCATAGAAATGAATGTTATCCTAAACAAAGAGCTGTAACAGGGGTCTGGCCAGGTAACAGGGGACATCAGTGGTGTTGAGGTAAGGTACATACATACATCTAAACTACAGAACTAACAGCACCATAAGCATGAAATGCAAACTACAGCAATAAAACTTGAAAATGTGCCTGTCCTGTATTTAACTGTGACTTAAACCTGAAAACTTTGTAATTTTTTTATGGTGATTCAATAAAATATTTTTTATAAAAAAAAAAAAGAAAGAAAATGTGCCTGTCCTGTTGGTGGGAATGCCGACTGGTCCAGCCTTTCTGGAAAACAATTTGGGCAGTCCTTCAAAAACTAGAAATTGAGGGGCTGAAACCATAGCACAGCAAGTAGGGCATTTGCCTTGCACATGGCCGACCCGGGTTCAATTCCCAGCATTCCATATGGTCCCCCAAGCACCGCCAGGAGTAATTCCTGAGTGCATGAACCAGGAGTAACCTCTACTGGGTATGACCCAAAAAGCAAAAAAAAAAAACCTAGAAATTGAGCTTCCATATGACCCCGCAATATCACTTCTGGGAATATATCCTGAGGCTGCAAAAAAGCACAATAGAAATAACACCTGTACCTATATGTTCATTGCAGCACTGTTCACAATAGCCAGAATCTGGAAACAACCCAAGTGCCTGAGAACAGACAACTGGTTAAAGAAACTTTGGTACATCTACACAATGGAATACTGGAATACTATGCAGCTGTAAGGAGAGATGAAGTCATAATATTTGCTTATAAGTGCATAGACAAGGAGAGTATAATGCTATGTGAAATGAGTCAGAAAGAGAGGGACAGATATAGAAGCACTGTGGAGTATAAAATGACATAATACGAGACCGACACCCAAGGACAGTAGATAGAAGAGTCAGGAAGATTGCTCCATAGTTGGAAGCCTGCCTCACAAGCTAGCAGGGAGAGACAGCTGGAATAGAGAAGGGATCACTAAGAAAACAATGGTTCGAGGAATCAGTCAGGATGAGGGATGTGTGCCGAAAGTAGATAATGGACCAAACATGATGACCTCTCAGTACCTGCATTGCAAACCATAATGCCCAAAAGTAGAGAGTGAGTAAGGGGAATATTGTCTGCCATGGAGGCAGGGGGAGGGTGGAAAAAGTGGGGATACACTGGGGATATTGGTGGTGGGGAAAGTGCACTGGTGGAGGGATGGGTGTTTGATCATTGTGTGATTGCAACTCAAACATGAAAGCTTGTAACTATATTTCATGGTGAGTCAATAAAATGAAAAAGAAAAGAAAATGTGCCTGTCCCTTCTCAGAGTCAGGGTGGGCAACCTCCCCCTAACCCCCAAACTTTCATAAACCCTGGCAGCCACACCCACATTCACCACCGCTGCCATATAAGCTCACTGCCCAGTTAAATATCCTAGATTTTCTGGAGCAATATCTCCAAACTCTACAATACTCACATCCCAGTAGGAGCACACCAGATTGGATGGGAATATAACCTAGAAGACAGCTAAGCTCAATTAACTTCACTTGTATCACTTGTAGACCCGTTGATCTTCGATTTGCTCAAGCGGGCGCCAGTAATGTCTCCATTTGTCCCTGTCGCGTGCTAGTGCAGCCCAATGATATTTGCTTGCTCCAGGAACAGGAAGAGGCTCAAATCGTTCATTCAGAGATTTGATGAAGAAATCTGACCATCTAGTTGGTGGGCGGCCACGAGGTCTTCTGACGTCCCGTGAAATCCAGTCGGTAACAGCTCTAGTCCAGAAGTCATCTCTGAATCGCATTACATGACCAGCCCATCTGATTTTTGATGCCTTGGCAAACGAGACAGCATCCCTGATTTTTGACCGTCGATGGAGGTCAGAACTCCGGATTCCTTCTCTCACTTGAGTGAGACATGATATTCTCAACATAGCTCTTCAATTCCTCTTTGGGATACCCTAATAGCATTCTCATCCTGTTTGTGTAGGGCCCAGGTCTCTGAGAAGCTCAATTAACAAAAGCTCAATTAACAAAAGCGATAATACAGAAGACTCAACTAGCAACAACAACTTAGTAAACCCTCAGACAAGGACTTCATGTTCCCAGAGTGAGATATAATAATTTTCACAAATATTTTTAAAAATTTTTATTATTGAATCACGGTTAGATACAGTTACAAGCTTTCATGTTCGAATTTCAATCATACAATGATCAAATACCCATCCCTCCACCAGTGCACACTCTCCACCACCAATGTCCCCAATATACCCCCCCTTTCCAACCTTCCCCCTTCCCCCATGGCAGACAATTTCCCCCATACTCTCTCTCTCTACTTTTGGGCATTATGGTTTGCAGTACAGATACTGAGAGGTTATCATGTTTGGTTCTTTATCTACTTTCAGCATACATCTCCCATCCCGAACGATTCCTCCAACCATCCTTGACCTAGTAATCCTTTCTCAATGCCAGCTGACTTCTCCCCCAGCTCATGAGGCAGGTTTCCAACTGTGGGGCAATCTTCCTGGCCCTTGTGTCTACTGTCCTTCGATGTCCGTCTCATATTATGTTATTTTATATTCCACAGAACCAATGTATTTATTGGTTCCAGAGCGATAGTACAGTGGGTAGGGTGTTTGCCTTGCACACAGCTGACCCGGGTTCAATTTCTCCGTCCCTCTCAGAGAGCACAACAAGCTACCGAGAATATCTCGCCCGCATGGCAGAGCCTTGCAAGCTCCCCATGGCGTATTCGATATGCCAAAAACAGTTACAGGTCTCATAATGGAGACGTTACTGGTGCCTGTTCAAGCAAATTGATGAACAACGGGACGACAGTGCTACAAGTGCTATATTCCACAAATGAGTGCAGTCCTCTATGTCTGTCCCTCTCTTTCTGACTCATTTCACTTAGCATGATACTCTCCATATCCATCCACTTATAAGCAACTTTCATGACTTCATCTGTCCTAACAGTTGCATAGTAGTCCATGGTGTAGATGTACCAAAGTTTCTTTAACCAGTCATCTGTTCTCGGGGAACTCGGGTTGTTTCCAGATTCTGGCTATTGTGAACAATGCTGCAATGAACATACAGGTGCAGATATCATTTCTACGGTGCTTTTTTTGCCTTCTCTGGATATATTCCCAGAAGTGGTATTGCAGGGTCAGATGGAAGCTCACACAAATTTTCTTTTACTGAAGCATTTTTTGATCATTCCATTAGCCATATTGGCAACAAATAATATAAATTAAATTAGCTTGGGCCTACTATGGGGGTAGGCTTGAAGGGTGGTTGGGAAAATGAGGACAATGGTGGAAGGAAGGTGACAGTGGCGGTGGGAATACTGAATGTCAGTTGCAAGAATGGCATGGCCAGGAATGTTAATCGCTGCAGCTGAGTGGGCTTTAATACCACTGAGGTGGGGTTTATTTATTTATTTAATTTTATTTTTTTGCTTTTTAGGTCATACCCAGCGACGCACAGGGGTTACTCCTGGCTCATGCACTCAGGAATTACTCCTGGTGGTGCTCGGGGACCATATGGGATGTTGGGAATCGAACCCAGGTAAGCCACGTGCAAGGCAAAGGCAAATGCCCTACCCGCTCTGCTATCACTCCAGCACCCACCACTGAGGTGTTTTGTTACAAGTGGGCTCACGCTTGGCCGTGGGTACCCCTCTCTGCGATGAAGGGCTGAAGGAAATCGTCCGCACTGCGTGGGCACCTATTGCACCCCAAAGAATGAACACATGACTCCTTTCATGCTTCCCCCCAGCTCTGAGCTCAATATTTTCATTTCTATTAATAGAGATGGGAAATGTTCCAGCCACTGGGAAGACAGAGAGACCAGGAGCCCAGACCTGAAAATGCTGGAATCAGGGACTCCGGCACAGAAGGCGCAGGCCGGGGGACCTGTGTGGACAGCACAGATTCCCCCCCGTGCTTCTCCCGGTTCGCACAGGACAGGAAAGCAGGGCCGACAGGGAGCTGCTCCTAAGATAGTTTACAGAACTGAAGATGCTGGGGTGGCCACAGGAGGATGCAGGGTGCTAGGCGGGGGTGGGGGGCGGGGCCGAGAGGGGTTGGAATAAACGGGAGGGACCCACCAGGCAGCTACAGCACACATATGAAACAGCAATCTTGATTCTGTTGCTCAGTAACAAGTCAAAAGATGTTTCTGTGTTGGCAGTGATCTGATATTTTGATTGCCCTCTGTTTCACCCCCTTGGAGAGACACTCTTCAATTTCCAGGTTCCTATGGGGACAGGTGCTTGGCATGATCTGACCCACCCCTTGTCACCTATTCCTGCTTTGCTTCTGGTCACTCCATGGGTGTGGACAGGTCTTTGGTCTCCACCGAGCTCCAGGATATGGAGGACATTCTCAATGCCACCAGCTCGACGATGCTCATTTGGAAGCATTTTTATTTTTTTCCTTTTTCTGTGCATGGCGAGGGGAGGTCGGGGCCATAGGGGCCATATCTGGCGGTACTCAGGGGGCAGTCCTCGTTCTGTGCTCAGGAATTGTTCTGTGCTCTCTGTTGTTCAGAGACTATACACAGTACTCGGGAATAAACCAGGATCAGCCTTGGGACTGGAGTGATAGCATAGGGGGTAGGGCGTTTGCCTTGCACGCGGCCAACCCGGGTTCGATTCCCAGCATCCCATATGGTCCCCTGAGTACCTCCAGGAGTAATTCCTGAGTGCAAAGCCAGGAGTAACCTGTGCATTGCTGGTGTGACCCCCCCCCCACAAAAAAAAACCAGGATCAGCCAATGGGTTTGCACGCAAGAAAAGTGCCCCACCTCCTTACGTACTATTTCTCCAGTTCCTATTTTTTTTTCATTTTTATCATTAAAAAAATGCATTTTTGTTTAAAGAATTCAAACTCTTTTGCTTGCTCTTCAGGCCCCTGTCTTCCCAGAAGCACTTGCTCGCTTTCTTGTTTTTTGACTCATGATCTCTCTTGAATACATCTCCGCTTTTTGTTTTTCACGTCTTTCTAAATTTCAATTTTAAACAAAAGAAAGAAAGGAAAATACAAGAATTTAAGCTTTAGGGAATTCAAACACTAGGACACTGGCACAGCAAATGAGAGAAATGCACTAGAATGAGTTGCCCATAGGAGTAGGGAAGGGAAAGGTTGCACCCACATATTGAAAAAAAGAAATAAAAGTATCTTTCCACACCACATTTTTCTGGGGGGAAAAAAACTGACATTATCATTTTCCTTCTTTTTCTCATTAATCTCAATAATTGTTTTGTCATTCTTTCACCCCCCCTAAAAAATAATGAAATAGTGCAATTATCTTCCAGTCTGGCAAGAGAAGGGTTTATGAATTTTTATCTTGTTATTTATACAAAGGAGCCCGTGGATACCAGCTAAATGTCTGAACTAGTTAAGTGTTTGGGTGGGACGTATAAAAATAAAGCTAAATAAAGAACTGCTGAAGTGAAGAAAACAAAGGGGGAAAGCAGGATTCTTAAAGGATGCTGGGAACTCTGAGGAGGGGAGGGGTAACAGGTCAAGGATTTAAATTAGGGGAGGAATGGGGAGGAGAGCTGAGGAGCGGGCTCAGGGGACTGTGCCCAGGAGAGAGTCCAGGAGCTCCGGGTGCCATTCCTGGCACGGCATGGGCCCTAGGGCTGCTGGGTGCTGCCCCCTGAATAAAAACAAAACTAAAGCCAAGACCAAGGGGCTGTGCAATCAACAGGCCACTGAAACCCCTGCCAGGCCCTGTCATTGCACCTACCAGACAGACTGTACTGGTGCCTTCTTACTTTTCTTGTTCTTAAGAGCTTTTCTGATTTTTTTTCTTTCATTTGTTAATGACGCCAATTTTCCAGTTTGTCTCCCAATTTATTCTGCCTGGTGAAGTCAAATTGGCTCCTGCTTAACTTTTATTTTCTCCGGCGGTCCCGAAAGACTGACCGTTTCAAAGGAAACAGACTAAACTAAGGTACCCCCCAACTAACCAGTGACGTTTTCCCACCATTTGGATGGAGGCTGATTGGTTTTTCGGAGTAAATACAAGCTTCATAATTTCCCAGGATCCCAGGAGACGCTCTCCCGTTTCCGCAGGGGGCCTCCTCCTCACCGCCTCCTGTTCTGACCCCGGCCGAAGGACCACAAGGCACATCCCCAAAGGGAAAACCCTGCAGTGACGGACGCTTTGCCAGTGACGTGGCCCAGCAGGGCCCCGCTGGGAAAGGCGCGCCTGTGAACGCATGACGGGAGCACTCTCAGCATCTCCCATGGCTTCTGTGAGCCCAGCTTTCCTGTTTGTCTTCTGCAAAGCTGTGCCTGCTTCGACACCCCGAGGGTCCTCGGAGACCTAGTTGCCTGCTTCCTCTGGTGCTGACATTAGAAGCTGCATGAGGGCAGAATTTTCTTCACTTCAAAGGACACGCCACAGGGTGCAAAGGCAGGAGGGGCTGGGCCCCGCCAGCCACACGCCCTCTGGCACCCTGACATGCTGCCCCCCTCCACCCCCCAACACACACACACACACACACACACACACACACAGCCTCACCCCATACCAAAGACAAGCTCTGGCCTCTTGCAACTCTAGGTAACATTTCCCACAACCCCAGACTCATAAATATTGACGTTTGGGAAAGGCAAGAGCAGGAAAGAAAATCCGGCCTTATCCAAAAACTGAAAGTTGTTTTTTAAAGTTGCAATGTTTATGTAGTTTCTAAAACCTGATCTTTAGCCTCCTTCACTGCTATGATTTTAAAATGAACGAGATCCTCATGTGGGTGCTTTTAAAAGGAATCTGCTGGGGCTGGGAAAGGGGGGGAAGATAGTGCTATCCGTCAGCAACTGGAGAATACAGAAAACAAAACTTCCTACGGTTTTTGAAGTGCTTGCTCTTTTCTTGAGCCACCAGGGAAAGAGTTTAACTAGTAGGACTAAGTCAAATTATTTTTTTTCAAAAGGAACTATAACAAAGCCCCTTTTTGCTGAATACGTTTTCAAATTATGATGAATTTGGAATTCTTTATTTTCAGCAAAAATGTTTTCATTTTTTGCTTAAAAAAAAAAATAAGAAGAAGTAGAAGAAGAACCAGACACACACAGAAATGCTACAGTTCGCTAAGCCGGTGACAGAACTCTCCACCCACCCAGGAGTTTCCATTGTGGATATACAGCACACCCTGGCGGCAGATAGTTGTCACTGCATATGGCTCATGCAAACAGCCGAACTGTACAGGGAAATCACTCTTGGAGAGTATATATATACATATATATATATATATATATATATATATATATATATACACACACACACACATATATATAATCACTGTCACTGTCATCCCATTTCTCATCTATTTGCTCGGGCAGGCACCAGTAACGTCTCCATTGTGACACTTGTTGTGCTATGTATTTATAAATCATAAGGGAAAAACAACAATGGGGCCACTCCTGTAAGTAATGATTTGGGGTAGTTATTTTCTTAGTTTTCAATAGAATACATTTGGAGAAGAGTTTAGTCACTGATAACATAAACTGATCCAATTTCTCGCTCAGGCATTTTCAAAATGATGCCCCATTTATGATTTTTAAAATTATCAAAACAGTGCTTCCAAAGCATCTAAAGAAGGAGATATCTTTAATAAATGAAAGGTCAGAAATTTCTTAAAACTGTGTAGATTTATTCCCCTTTTGTGCTTTAAGTATACAACAAACACTTATATTAAAAGTCCAAAATGTGGGCCTTTTGCTTGATAGGTTATTGAGTATACAATAGCCTCTGAGTATACAACAAACACTATTAAAAGTCCAAAACGTTGGCTGGCTCAAGGGCTGGAGCACAGGTAGCAGCTCTGGGGTAACCTGGGATGACACAGTCAGATGGAATATTGCAGAGAGTGTTGATGGTCTGGCACCACGTAGCAAAAAAAAAAAAATTTAAGACCAAAAGAATAGAAAAGTAGAAGAGCCATTCGTCTTGAGACTTTCCATTTCCATTTTTAAAAAGGAATTGTCGGGGCCGGAGCGATAGCACAGCGGGTAGGGCGTTTGCCTTGCACGCGGCCGACCCGGGTTCAATCCCCGGCATCCCATATGGTCCCCCAAGCACCGCCAGGAGTAATTCCTGAGTGCAAAGCCAGGAGTAACCCCTGAGCATAGCTGGGTGTGACCCAAAAAGCCAAAAAAAAAAAAAAAAGGAATTGTCTTCTGCAACAAAAGTCTGTATGCACACCACAACTGGTGTGCAAATGAGTCATTGCAAAAGACAGCAAAGGAAAGGAGGGGGAGAAATTATATATATATATATATATATATATATATATATATATATATATATATACACACCCTTGGTGTTACTCTGGGTACTATGTGTGGTCCTTGGATCAAATTAGTGTCAGTCGCCTGCAAAGAAAGTGCCTTAACCCCAATACTGTCTCTCTTGCCCAAAATGTGTACTTAACATTTGCCCCTAAAAGACAGTTTTTATATGCTTTTCTTTCACAAATATCAACACCATTAATGCAAGACAGAATGATGATATTCTCTCTCTTGGGGAGGACCACACCCAACAATGCTCAGGGATCACTTCTGGCAGAGCTCGGGGCACCAAGGGGGTGCCAGGGGTAGAACCTGGGTTTGCCCACCGGACTGTCTCTCTGGCCCCATGATGCTGGCTCAGTCACTGTACACTCTCATGGGCTTAGAGCATTAGGGTACATTCGGGATTAAACCCTCCACAAAGTCCATGCCCAGAGCTGGGGTGACAAGCCTTTAGGAAGTGTCTGTGACTCCATGGGGAATGCACCTGTGCTAAGGATTTTAAGAATGAGCCAACAATCCATTCCAGACCCAAGGTCTCCCCCTGGTCATCTTCCCAGAAAAATTTAAGTGTACTTTGACTTTTCTTTTGTTCTTCTATGCTATGTTCTTCTGAGTACCTCCTTGTTTCTAGGAAAGAACCTACTATAGCACTGTTGTCCCATTGTTCATCGATTTGCTCGAGTGGGCACCAGTAATGTCTCCACTGTGAGACTTGTTGTTACTGTTTTTGGCATATCGAATATGCCACGGGTAGCTTGCCAGGCTCTGCTGTGCGGGCGGGATACTCTTGGTAGCTTGCCAGGCTCTCTGAGAGGGACGGATTAGTCAAACCTGGGTCGGCCGTGTGCAAGGCAAACACCCTACCTGCTGTGCTATTGCTCTAGTCCCCATAATTACTAGTTGTATATAATCCCATAAAAATATCTCAAAATGCAAATATTGGGGGCCAAAGCAATACTACAGCAGGTAGGGCATTTGCCTTGTACGTGGCAAACCGAGGTTCGATCCTTGGCACTCCATATGTTTCCCCCCCCACAAGCATGCCAGGAATGATCCCCGAGCATGAAGTCAGAGGTAAGCCCTGAGCAACACTGGGTGTGGGAAAAACAGAACACCAAAATGTGGAAACTTTACCTAGACCTAAGACAATTCAGCTACACGTCTTGATGAATTCAATTCAACTCAACAATCTAATGTGTTAAGATCCACATACTTTAGGGCCGGACACAGTTCAAGGGAGTGAGCAAAAGCTTTGCCCTAGGAAATATCCCAGGGTACTGCCAAGGTCCCACAAGGAGTGAACCCTGAGCACTAAACAAAAAGTAGCCCTAAGCATCAACAGGTATTAAAAAGAAAAATTGCAGAAAAGAATCCAGAGGCAGGAAATGGGTGGAGGTGGAGTCACCTGGGCTCTATTCTAGCAGGGAATTTTTGGATCACACCCAGTGATGCACAGGGGTTACTCCTGGCTCTGCACTCAGGAATTACTCCTGGCGGTGCTCAGGGGACCATATGGGATGCTGGGAATCTAACCCGGGTCGGCCACGTGCAAGGCAAACACCCTACCTGCTGTGCTATCGCTCCAGCCCCTCTAGCAGGGAATTTTTATAACTGTAGTGCATAGATCCCTTTGGAAGACTGATGAAGTTTCTGGAATTTTTTCCAAAGTAATATTTTAAAATACATTACAAATCCAAACAATGATTTTAAAACTAAAAGTTTTCAAAGAATTTCTGAAAAACTGATTTGTAATATGTACTTATTTAGTAGTGCACTAAATAAGAAGATCAAGCTAACCTCATAACTAGTTTTGAAGTGGTGAGTATAAAAATATTAAGACAATAGCATGATATTATTACATCTGACTGCTATTGATCAGCATTATTGCTAAAATTAATATGACACACGGCTTATGTTCCTAACCAAAGCAAATGCCAAATATCAATTTTTAATTAAATATTAAAACTTCTTTTTATCCAAGATCATAGACTCTTCACCCCCTTAAGTTAAAGAACACACTTAAGGCTTTGATTAAAGGTGCAACTCAAATCTTTTCAAAATATAAGCCTTTTTTAAAAAAACATCTTAAAGGACTCAGGTCAGAATGACAGCACAGTCAGGCAGGGTGCTTGTCTTGAACACGGAAACCCAGGTTTGATCCAAGCATCCCATAAGATCCCCGAGCACTACCAGGAGCGATCCCTGAGTACAGAGCCAGGAGTAACCCCTGAGCATCACCAGTTGTGGCCACAGCCCCCCCAAAAAATTATATATATTAAAGTGCTGAGAAGACAGCTCAAAGGGCTGGAAGCATCCCTTACATGTACAAAGTCCTGGGTTCTATTCCTGGCACCACATGGCCCCTGATCACCCTTGCTATGGCCCTGAAGACCCACGGGGCCACAGCAGCACCATATCACCCAGTCTGAGCACTGGACATCAGGCCCTGCCCTCTGAGCACCACCTGTACAACAAGTCCCCCAGAACCCTAAATTCAAAACATGCTGACAATAAAATACTCGCATATACATGCACTTATGTATATCCCCTGATTAATTTGTGAGACATCACCTCCAGTCTGGAACATCTACGTGAGATAAGTTCAAAAGGTTTTAGGACCTAGAAATCCATTAAAATAGCTCCTGGCGGTTGACTCCATGGCTTGGAGGCTGGTCTCTCATTCTGGGCAACTCAGAGAAGGGAACACCAAGTAAAATGTGGTCAGACTGGGGGGTCAAACCCAAGTCCGCTGCGTGCAAGGTGGCACCCCACCCGCTGTACAGCTCCAGCTCCATATTGTCTACATTTATTAAACTTCAATTTTTAATGCAGTATGGCATTCTTTTTTCTTGTTTGTCAAATATATTGTGCGTTGCTTACATTGACTCAAATGTAACCCTTAATTTCAGGGCTTTTTTTTCCCCCCTCCAATTATAGTTTTAATCTTTATGAAAAATGCTGCAGCCTGATGCTTTCTTTTGATATTATGTTGCTTTCTATTACAATCCATGTTCTTTTACTCTGTACTTACCAGGCAAGGAAATATAAGTAGAGCCATTGATAAAAGAGCATAGGAACAGTGCTGTGTCATCATTAAAGTATGTTGAAGTGAGGACATCTTATTAGAAATAGAGTAGTAAACTACCTTACAGTGATGTACCAAAAGAGTGAGGGGTGAGTGTCCCACAGCCTTCCCCTCAGAGAGCTGATCTGACACTGTCACTGGGACATGGTGAGAATAAAGGACAAACCACTTGCAGTCTGTTTATCTGTTTATTATTTTTAGGTTTTTGTAGACAGTGGGTTTCCCTACTGCCTGCCTGCTACCCTCCTTATATGGTAGACTCTTGGTCTGGTATACATTGCCGAATGAGCAGCTATTCTTGAGTTTAGTTTTTAAGGTAAAAAGGTGAAAGATTATTTTATATTAAGTGAAGGAAAAACAGATCTCTATAATTTCAGTGAAAAGGAAAGGAAATAAGTTTCATTTATGGAGCCAAAGAATAGTGCGAATCTTAGTTCATATTTTTTACTCTATGATAAAATTGAGAATCTTACTTAGTTCATATTTTTTACTCTATGATAAAATTGAGAATCTTACTCTTGGAAGAATTAAATCAGAATTCAGTTCTTCTAGAGAATTTGGAAAAGCTTCTAGAAAATATCTTGATAATTCCCAAATTGTTTAAGTGCCACTTAACCAGAGGATAGAGAAAAGTAATGTATTTATGTACTTTCCAATGTTTCTTATATATCTCCTTTTAAAATTATCAGGATTTCTGAGGAAAAAAATTTTCCTAGAAGCATTATATCTATTTTTGTTTGTTTAATTTATATTTCACGTAAATGAGGCAAAAAAGTTTCAGAATAGCTCAGAAAGAGAAATCTTTATTTAAAAGTGGGTTAAGTTTATTTAGAATTATATAATCAACATAGGTTCTGATAAAAATCCAGAATTGAAAAGATTGAAAAATGTACATGGTAAAGTTTTAGGTATTGCTCAAGTCTTATTTGCTCTAACAATGGGGTAAAGAATTATGTAATGGATAACTAAACAGACAGTACAAAAATTACTTTTGGCAAATGTATTTATTGCTAATATATATGTACATTATTCACCCTATATCATACCATGGTGTAATTATATGTCCCAATCCTCCCTCCAGGAGCTTGAAGCTTGCCAGGGTAATGAAAGGGAATGACTCTTCAGTTATTAAGGGGCTTCAGAAAGTGGATAAACCTTTCACGGAAAATAAACAGTTGACCGACTGCAGTCTCAATACAAGATGATAAAATGGATTTTTTTTCCTAGAAATGTCTATCAAATGTCATTATACAAAGCAGATAACACTTGTCACTTTGGGAATTGTTCTTTTAATGGAAGTGCTGTAACAAGATTGCGCATTTTCAGTATGCACAAAACTTAAACGTTCGAGTTGTTTTGGTAAAAATGTGCTGTTGTAGAAAGTCCTGATTGAAGTTGGTGCTCATTTTACTAAACGTTCTCATCAGGAATTTGTAGCTTGTTCTATATAGTTTGGGGAAACAAAAGAAATGTTTCTACTTGCTGTAATCTTCCAGTCCATTGCTAGTTGGAGTCAACTCTACATATATGAAATTTAAAAAATAAATATGAAAACATCCCCCCCAAAAAAATAAAAAAATAAAAAATAAAATGTGGTCAGAGGTCATGCGGGGGAGGGGTGACGTGTGCCGAATGTAGACTAGAGACTGAATACAATGGCCGCTCAACACCTTTATTGCAAACCACAACACCTAATCGGAGAGAGAGAACAAAAGGGAATACCCTGCCACAGTGGCAGTGTGGGGTGGGGGGAGACGGGACTGGGGAGGGTGGGAGGGACGCTGGGTTTACTGGTGGTGGAGAATGGGCACTGGTGAAGGGACGGGTTCTCGAACTTTGTATGGGGGAAACATGAGCACAAAAATGTATAAATCTGTAACTGTACCCTCACGGTGATTCACTAATTAAAAATAAAAAATTTAAATTTAAATAAATAAATAAATAAAATAGCTCCTGGCTAAGCTGGGAGTCTTTAAGGCCATGACGGATGTGGCACACACAGGGCCCAGGCAACCTACAAGCTCCCAGGTAGAAGTTTTAAGGATTAACTGTCATTGGAAAGAAAATGTCCACGAAGCTTCATTTGGGTGTTATAGATTCTGCTTAAAATTTCGCGAATCTTCCATTTCTAAGTCTGCCCCCGCTCTGCCTGAGCTTTGCCTTTTGGAAAGCACGTGTCGCTCATTGATGGGCCGATAACCCACGGGGTCAAGTTTGCAGCAGTGGCAGGCCTCAAGTGTGGATATTCTCCCCGGTGGCTCTTTCCAAAGAGGCAGGGAGCTGAGGTCAGGGCACCTTTCCTGCTCGATTAGCTTTTCAAATGCGGGTGACAGGAGGGGAGCTGAAGATTTGGATGGAAAAGAATTTGAAGGGTCAGCATCTTTCCCAGCCTCCGACGTTTGGAACCGCGGCTTGGAAAGAACCTTTCTGAGCAGGCTGATGGGCGCGCTCCGCTCCCAGCCCTGCAGACAATCAGTGGAGAAGGCCACCCAGTCCCTTCCAACCACCCTGAGGAGACGCCAGCGTGAGGGCGTCTGAAATAATTGGCTCAAATCTGCACCCCGCCAGTTCAGTGACCACATAAAAATGAGGATGTATTTCAAATCCGCGGAGAGGGTTCAGTTCTCGGAATGAGGTGGGAGGGTGTTGAACTCCCGGCCAATTTTCTGGATTCTCGCAAGTCAAATGATGTAAAATATTAATATTTATATAGGGACAGAATAAAAAATAAACAATACTGTTTCACATATATATTTAGGCAGATTTATGCCCCCAAACATCTCATTCCCTTTCCTGGTGAAAGCGAAAGTTACCCAACTGCAAAAACATCAGGGAGTTAGCATATTTTAGGGTCAGTATTCTTTCCAGTACTTTCTTTCACGTGGGTGGGATGTATTTCTTCCATGTGTCACTCTAAATCTATCTTCTGCCCCTTTTTTTTTTTTTTTTTTTGCTTTTTGGGTCACACCCGGCGATGCACAAGAGTTACTCCTGGTTCTACGCTCAGGAATTACTCCTGGCGGTGCTCAGGGGACCATATGGGATGCTGGGATTCGAACCCGGGTCGGCCGAGTGCAAGGCAAACGCCCTACCCGCTGTGCTATCTCTCCAGCTCCCTTCTTCCCCTTTCCAATGGATTCTGGTGACTGGGAGGCTGATTTGTTTGGGGCCTTAGGGATCACGCTGGTGATGCTCAGGGGGTGTGACCTGGCCCCAGGAGTGACCCCTGGCAGTGCTGGGAATCAAATCTGGAAAGCTTTGATTTCCCTCCTTCCTGTACTATCTCTCCGGCCCTGTTTGGGGCTATCAGCAGGCGTCCTTGTCCTCTGGCTTATGGTCGGGCTGGACCAAGAAGAGGCCTGAGTGAGAGCAGAGAGAGATGAGGAAGGCCAAGCATCACTGTTTCACCTCCCCCCAGGACTCCTCCCTCATGGCTCATTGTTCTTTTGCCCTCGTCCACTGGATCTTCCCATCTTCCTTCTGGCTTTGGTTTCTACTTGCTCCTGATGGCCCTTCTCTGCCCTTTCTCAAATGTTTTCCTAGTTTTCCTACTCCTTGCCCCAACACTCATAAGCATTTTTTTCTCTTCAATTGTCTTCAAACCACCGGATTTGAACAAACATGTATAATCTTAGTTGAATTCTATGACTTCCCGGAGTCTTGATTGAATCTTATAACCACTAATCATTATTTAGAACTATTTCAGTTACTTTTGGCCATATCCAGTGATGCTCAGCGCTTACTCCTAGCTTTGTACTTAGGAATCACTCCTAGCAGTGCTCGGGGAATCATATGGGATACCAGGGACTGAACCCAGGCACCCTACCTTTGGTACTATTGTTCTGGCCCATTATAGAACTATTTTACAATGTTAATTCAAAATAATTGTTTAAATAAAATAATAATGATTTTTATAATGGCAAATGTTTTTGAAAATAACAAACAATAATTGTAAAAGGTTCTTTCCCTTTACCTACTAAATGTTTTTCTTGAGAATATGGAGGCCAGTCATGTGGAATGTGCCTTCAGTGCCTTCTCAGAGAGACAGGAGTAAGCCCTGAGAAAATCCAGGTGTGGTCTGAAAACTAAGGAAACAGAAATAAAAGGAAGAGTTGGAGAGGGAGAATAGGAAGCGAGACACTTGGCCTTGCATGCAGCTGTCCCTAGTTTAATCCCTGACACTCCTTATGCTCCCCTGAGCACCGCCAGGATGATCCCCAAATGTAGAGCCAAGAGTAAGCCCAAAGCTCGCCACCCCCACAGAAAAATCGAGGTAGGGCTTTGCATTCTGCCCACAAATTCCATCCCAAACATGACATCATCCCGGGAGAACTGCCAGGAATGACCTCCAAGCACCGAGCCAGGAGTAACCCTTGACTACCACCAGATGGAACCACAACTCCAACCCCCAAACAGGCAGCAACTTGTGTGGCTTGTGTAAAGGCTGATGGGAAGGAATCTGCTCTCTCAGAAGGAGCAGCAAGTGCGGCAGACAGGAAGCCACTCCCCCCAAAATCTTTTCTTCTTCTCTGCCTCCATGAGCTTATCAACTGGGCACATGGACACCTCTGCTGTGTGTCAGCGGCATCCCTCAACATGTGACTGAGACGTTCCCCGAGCCGCCTTGGAGCTCGGGTGCTTCCTCTGGCACTGAGCCAGCAACCTGCAGAGGGCAGAGCGGTCTTTGCTCCGGACTTAAGGCAGCCACAGAAAACACATTAGGAAGGTCCTCTGGACCAGTGACGCCTGAGAACGCAGTGTCAGACTCTCAGAGCCAGAGCAGCTGAGGGTCTCGGGGTGGCGGGCCAGGGGAACTGCCAAGGCTTGGTTCTAGAGCAATTACTTGATTCTGGGTTATTGATTAAGAGGGAGTGTTGAGCAGCAAAGGGGGGAAATACACACCCTTGGGGGCCAGAGAGAGAGAGAGAGCTCAATGGGTTCAGAGTGAGCTATGCCCAGAGCCCATCCCCCCATGGTGCGGTGGCCCAGCACCGCCATGAAGAAGCCAAAAGCACAAAGCCAGGAGTAGTCCCAGAACACTAGAAGTGGCACAAAAAAGCAAAGACTCTGCTCTCCTGTGCTTCTCTACTTTCCCGGAGGAGAGCCAGGGAAGCACCAAGCATAGGATGAACATTATAGGGACAAAATAATGGTTCTTTGTCTGCATCATAAAGGAACTGTTTAAACTGGTGGCGCTCCAAGCCGGTTGGACTCCTTGCACAATGCTCTTTTATAATTAGGGGTGAGAGAGTGCATTTTGACCACCACACCGCAGGTAAAACTATAGAGGGCAGGCCCGGAGCCATACTGCAGCAGGCAGGGTGCTTGCCTTGCATGACGTTTGACCTGAATTCGATCCCCAGCATCCCATATGATCCCCCAACTACCAGCCAGGAGGGATTCCTGAATGCAGAGCCAGAAGTAAGCCCTGAGCATTGCTGGGTGTGGCCCAAAAACTTGAAAAAAGAAGAAGAAAAAACTATAGAGGGCATGCTCTTGGGGATACTCAAGGGCTGTGGAGGGACAAGGCAGATTCCCAAACCCAAGCTCCGGGGAGAGAGCCCCTCCCCTTGGAAGAAGCAGCTTCTCTCCAGGCTTCATCTCTTCCCTGAATTTCCCCTTCTCATACCTGGCCCTGTCATCTTTCCAAGGAATCACAAAATAAGTGACATTGACTTTCTATCTAATTCCTAAAAAAAAAAAGTATTCCTATAAAATTGCTTTCCTGGGTTCAAACCCCAGTGCCACATTCCATCCCCAGATGCTTTCTAGTGGTGATCCCCTAATGCGGTCAGGAGTAAGCTGGGTGGGGCTCAAAACCCAAATCAACAGAGAAGCATAAAATAAATAAATGTTTAATATATATAATAAATAAGTGAAACAAAATTATTGGCCTGGGCTGGAGTACATTCCTGGCATGCAGAGGACCTGGGTTCAACCCCAAGACCACATTGCCCCCCTAAGGACCGCCGGAGAGGCCCCTGAGTACTGCTGAGTGTCAGACCCCAGAAAAAAATGTTTTAAGAATATTTTCCATGTGCTGAAGCAATAGTACAACCAGTAGGGCATTTGCCTTGTATATGGCTGACCTAGGTTGGATCCCTGGCATCCCATCACTTGTATCACTTGTATCACTTGTCATCCTGTTGATCTTCAATTTGCTCGAGTGGGCGCCAGTAATGTCTCCATTTGTCCCTGTCTCGTGCTAGTGCAGCCCAATGATATTTGCTTGCTCCAGGAACAGGAAGAACCTCAAATCGTTCATTCAGGGATTTGACGAAGAAATCTGACCATCTAGTTGGTGGGCGGCCACAAGGTCTTCTGATGTCCTGTGGAATCCAGTCGGTAACAACTCTAGTCCAGCGGTCATCTCTGAATCGCATTACATGACCGGCCTGTCTGATTTTTGATGCCTTGGCAAACGAGACAGCATCCCTGATTTTTGACCGTTGACGGAGGTCAGAACTCCAGATTCCTTCTCTCACTTGAGTGAGACATGATATTTCCAGCATAGCTCTTTTGATTCCTCTTTGGGATACCCTAATAGCATTTTCATCCTGTTTGCGTAGGGCCCAAGTCTCTGAGGCGTATTTTAGTGCAGGAAGAATGGTGGAATCGAAAAGATGTGCCTGGAGTCGGAGGTTCTTCATTCTCTTAACCACTTCTCCGATGCTCTTGAAGGCATTCCACGCTGCTCTCTTCCTCCTGTGCAGTTCTGGCACCAAGTTGTTCCTCATGTTGATGGTCCCCCAATTCCTGAACAAGAACCAGGGATAACCCTTGAGTATCGCCCGGTATGCCCCGACCTTCCCCCACCACCACCACCACATACACACATAAAGAGTATCTTTCTATCTCATTGATTAGTTTGGCTGATTTTTTATGCTTTTTAAGTTTCAGAGTCCAGAGTAGCAGGTAGAGTTTATGCGACAGAACCGGATTTGACCCCCATATGGTTCCCTGAGCCCCACCAGGAGTGATCCCTGAGCTCACAGCCCAGAGTAAACCCTGAGCACCTCTGGGTGTGACCCGAGAAAAACAAAACAAGAATGTGTTTAAGGTTTTTCTGCCTTTCTTTTCCTTAGTTATCTGATAGACCAAGATTATCACCTAAATCAATCTGAAAAGAAAGCATCACACAAACTTTCCCACCAGGTGGGGCTACTGGAAAGCTTTGCTCATGGGTAATAATGAAAAGTCTTTTATTATTTACTATGCAAATTGGTGCAGCCCTCACCAGAGCTGCTGCACTCGTAACCACAGCATCATGCAGCACCACAAGGACTCTCTGATGACTCACGTGTGTCTAGTACCTGTCTGGAAAGAAGCCAGAGCACTTTAAAGCCCTCCTTTAAGCCACACACTGGTTTGGGGTTTTTTGTTTTGCTTTGCTTTTGATTTTTGGTTTTGGGACCACACCCAGCAATGCTCAGGACTTACTCTTGGTTCTGCACTCAGGAATCACTCCTGGCAGGCTCGGGGAACCGTATCCCAGCTCAGGTGAGCTGCATGCAAGGCAAGAGTCCTACCCACTGTACTATCTCTGGCCCCAAGCCACACACTGTGAAGAAGAAGGTGAAGGCAAACATCAAATGCTATCTGGGACAGAGAGAGACGTAGGCCTACAGCACATAGCCAAGAGCTATGGCAGGTTAAGTGGAAACAGGCTAGATTCACACATCGGGGGACAGGCTTCTCCTGCTTTTCTTTTTCCTGTGATACAGGGCAGTCAGCAGACCACTCTCTCACTGTCTCTCTGTCTGAGGGAAAGAGAAAAAATGACTCATTACACAGTTGTTCCCACTGTCAAGCTGCCCGGCCCTTCCCTACATTCCAATCTACAAAGCTCCAATCTGCAACTATGATTGGCGCAATCACAGGGTATCTCACACAGGATCACACCTAAGAGCCAGAGAGTCGACTGTGGTTCAATCCTGGCAATGTATAGACTCCCAGGCACCTCCAAGGGTGATCCCCAAGCACAGAGCCAGAAGTCAGCCCTGATCACCATCCAATGAGGCAAAAAAAAAAAAGAGGAGAGAGGTATATACACCCATATACAAATACACAAACACTTTTGTTAGTTATCTTATCACTAAAAGAACACAGGACAATCATAAACTCACTGAAGGTAAACAATCAATCATTCTATTACACTCCTGAAATCTGCTTTCTTTTAGCACCTTAACCTCATGACTATCTTTCCAGCCCCTCCTAAAGATTTGCTCCTCCTTGAAGGGATCACTAGAAAATGATGGCTGGAGGAACCAGTTGGGATGGGAGATGCATGCCGAAAGTAGATAATGGACCAAACGTGATGACCTCTCAGTGTCTGTGTTGCAAGTATAATGCCCAAAAGTAGAGAGAGAATATGGGGAATACTGTCTGCCATAGAGGCAAGGGGAGGGTGGGAAAGGTGGGTATACCCGGGATATTGGTGGTGGGGAATGTGCACTGGTGGAGGGATGGGTGTCTGATCATTGTGAGACTGTAACCCAATCATGAAAGCTTGTAACTATCTCACAGTGATTCAATAAAATTTAAAAAATTAAAAATAAATAAATAAATAAATGTTTGCTCTTCCTGCTTCTGTACATTCTATGAGCTTCGACAGAATATTTTAACTGCCCTTAAAATCCTCTCCTGGGCTCCCATCTGGCACCAATTGATCTCTTCCGAATTCCAGTTCCACCACTAACTAGCTCAATAAACTCAGGCAAATTACTTAACCTTATGAACCTGCAACATAGAAACCCACCCACTTTTCAGGATTTTTGTGCATATCAATGAAAGAGTGCAGCTAAAGGACTTCATACAGTTTCTCTCCCTCGGGAAATGACAGCGATAATATAGGATACATTTCAGTATCTAATTGAGAGTATCTAACTTTGGGTGTCAGAGAGCCTAGTGGATGATAGCCCTTTCTTTTCCTTTTTCACTATTGATTTAGAAAGGTTTTGAGGTCCTGTGCAGGTAGAATAGCTCAAGTGGCTGAGCACAGGCTTTGCATGCAAGAGGCGTCGGTGCTATCCCCATGCTACATGGGTCCTCTGGCACCATCGGAGGTAACTGCAAGTCCAGAGCCAGGAGTGGCCCAAATCCCATTTCCAAAAAACCCCACAAAATATCCTATTTGCCATTCCATAGCCTTAGTTAAGCTCTTAATGCGCATAAAATGTGTTATTTGCAATATCGAGCTTTTGAAATTTAAAGTGTGTATTTAACACGAGTCCCAAATGTGAAGAGGATGTTCGGTGTTTGCAGTCGCTTCTTAAGTTAAGCTCTCCTTGGGATGAGCTCTCAGCAGGACCCAAAATAACTAGTAGTTTGCTTTGGTGGTATAGTGGTGAGCATAGCTGCCTTCCAAAATAACTAGTAGTCCTGCCTCTAGAATCTAGCAATTGATCGCGGGGGGGGGGGGGCGGAGGGGAGAATCAGGCTGGCGTGTGTTTCCCTTTCTTTAGTTAGTTTTCATCCAACTGGCTCCTGCACTCCAAGAGGAGAATCGCAAATCTTTTTTGTGCTGAAAATGGTGCCGCTGGCAAGGGCCTTTCACCCGGGCTTTCCTACGGCTGGAGGACAAGCAGAAAAAGAACGCCCTGGATGCTCTTCACCTGCTCTCTCATCTCTTGCAACTTACACAACTTCAAGAGCGACTAGGTCCGCGGGCATCAGTTAGAACAATTTCTCTCCACGATTCCTTTTTATTTATTTGTTTGTTTGCTTGCTTGTTTATTCAGTCGCACCGGGCTGCGATCAGGGATGACTCCCGGCGGATGCTGGGGTTCGTGAACCCAGCCAGCTGCCTGCAATCGACTTCGGGAGGCTCTCTCGCTGGGGACCAGACTCAAGCAACCTCCTGCCAAAATATCCCGGCCTCAAGCCCCGCCCTCTAGCCCGCCCCCTCTAGCCCCGCCCCCTAGCAGTGACCAATCGGAGAGTGAGGGGTGAGCCGGATGGGGCGGGGCCCCTGGCCTCCGTCCACGAATCCCGAGCCGCGGGCGGCGTGGGCGGAAGCGGAAGTCCCGGTTTGGCCCGGGTTCCGCCGCCGGAGATGTCCCGAGGGAGGGAGTGAGGCAACCTCGGGGCCGGTACCTTTGAGTTCCCTCGGCCGCTTCTCCATCCTCGCGGTCCCGCCGAGAGGTGCGCCCGGGCGGCGGCGGCGGCGGAGGAGGAGGAGGAGGAGGAGGACCGGCGCGTCCTGGGCGCCGCCCCCGAGGCCATGGTGCAGGTGCTGCCGCGGGCGCTGCCCAGGTGAGGCGGCGGCGGGGCCGGAGGAGACGGGATGCGGCCCGCGCCGCCGGCCCCTGGCAGCAGCGCCCCGGCCTCGGGCCCGGCCTAGCATGTGCCCTGGCCGCGCCCGGCCGCGCCCGCCGCCCCGAGCCTCTCCGCGCGCCCCCCGAGCGCCCCCGGGCGCCGCCCTCGCCGCACCATGCCCTGCACCTGCACCTGGAGGAACTGGCGACAGTGGATCCGGCCGCTGGCCGTGGTCATCTACCTGCTGGCCGTCGTGGTGGCCGTCCCCCTGTGCGTGTGGGAATTGCAGAAATTGGAGGTAAGGGGGGCGCGGGGGGCGTCCCGCAGCCTTCGGAAGGCGCCTCTCTACCGTGCAGCCCAGCTAAAGTGCCCCCCGACCCCCGTCTTCATCCCGGCCACTACCCAGACTGGATGCCCTGTAAAGCCGTGTCATGGCGTTGAGCCCCGCCTGAAGACACGCTTGTCGAGTTTGTTAGTCACTTTTTATTTATTTATTTATTTTTTCCAAGCATGCGGCGGGTTTGACATGGTCCCTGTTCAGGGAGCTGCTTAAGAGAAGCGCTGGGGTGTTTTGGGTTTTTTTTGGTTTTTTGTGGGTTTTTTTTTTTTTTTGCAAGTCTTCGCCAGCTCCCCAAATCCAAGGTCATTTTTTAGTCCCTGCATGGGCATCTTTCCTAGTCTCCTCCGCCTTACCTAGCTGGAAGAAAACCACCTTGAAGCCCACGTGTGGCGTTGGGCGAGTGGCTGGCGTCCTGGAGTGAAGGGCGCCTGCTCTTAGGTTTAACGCTTCCCTTCGTGGTCTTTGTATTTTGCTTCCCACTTGTGCGTTTAACCCAGAGGCATCTTGCCGAGAGTCCCTTGAAATTGTTAGGGAAATTGTTAGGGTTGGTTTTTTTTTTTTCTTCTTTTTCTTTTTTAACGTTATTGTAAGGGCAGTAAAAATATAATAGACTGGGAAATCCCAAGGTAGATGCTTAGTTAACAGCAACAGAACAAAGTGGGCCCACAGAGGTAGTTTAGACGGTAAGGCGTTTGGAGAATCGACGTAATCTTTTGCGCAACCCCCCTTCACCCCATCTTGACTTCCCTTGTTTCCTGGGCTTCTCGCACCCTGGCTTTGTTCAGGTGTGGGACTCATGTGCCCTCTCCCAGGCCTTCGCACTAAGCGATTTCCCTCCCTGCAGGCCGTTTTCTCATGCGAGTCTGCATTCGGATGTCACTCCACTCCCTGCCTTACTTAGCATGACCAGCATCCTCGCCTCCACCCCGTGTGCCCGCGGCTTTGTCTTTCTTCCTAGCGTCACCGTCATTGTCATCATCTGATGCGTGGACAGGGTATTGTTCTCTTTGCCCAGCTGTCTGACCCTGGGGCGGCATGTACGTCCCCGTGACCCATCGGGCCTGTGTTTCGTATGTTAGGGTAAACGGAGCGCCCACTCCACAGTATTTGGACAGGAACAGTTGAGTGATAGAAAGTTCTGGTCGATACCGTGGGGAACTGAAAGGGCACGGCAGCCTCAGCACACATCCGAGGACCAGCCATGGGAATTCCCTGGGGATGGGGAGAGTCGGGGTCCAAGACCAGTTTCCTGCTCCTGTTGGAGTTTCCTAGGAGAACTTTGACTCTCAAGGGAAGTGAGGGGAGTTGGAGTGGGGGGAGGGATTCTCTTTCCTCCCCACCAACCCCCCGAAGTTTGTTTTGAGACCAGAGGCCCTCACTGGGCCTTGTCTCCAAGGCTTGGGTATAATCGTGTTAGAATTCTTTTGTTACTGTTGTTTAGGTCACATGGCTGCCGGTGTCTTACCATTTATGGTAGTGATGTACAGCTACTGCGCCCGCCGTCACCAGAGTGCCCAGGACCCGCTGCCACTGTCCTGCCGCCTCCTTATTCCTCCCCAACCCCCGTTTGCTCTTCTGGGTGTAAGACAAGGCGTGGGTTTGTCATCCTTCATCCTTTCTTCCATTTAGTAGTTGTTTGTTTTGAGGACACACCGGCTGTGCTCAGGGTTTACTTGGCTCTGTACCCAGGGATCACTCCTGGCAGGCCTTGAGGGACCCTTTGGAGTGCCTGGGATCGAACCCCGGGTCAGCCGCGAAGAGGCCAAGCACTTTACCCACTGTATACTCTCTGGGCCCCGTGCTTGGTGTGGTTTTATTTAATCTTCTTAAAGACCCTGAAGCATAGGAATGAGTCTCATATTCTCGGTGTGATACAGGCCTGGAGATAAGCAGGTAAAGTGACCCCAGGCTGAGTGCTTGTGTTCAGTATCGTGTCACTGTCCAGCTGCCTTCAGGTCCACCTCTGAAGTAGGTGACTGTGCCCAGCGCTGTCGCTGCTCCATACTCCCCAGCCACAGCTGCTCAAGAGCCTTCAGGTCCCCGAGGAAATAGCTTCTTGGTTGGCCCTGGGCCCTCATTGGATCTCTGCACCCTCACCTCTCTATGAAGTGCTCCAGCAGATAGGTAGCGGGCTTGCTCAGACCAGTCCTGGTCGGTGGGCCACTGGAGTCCCAGTCGGCCTAAGATGGCCCTGGGCAGGAGCTCTTGAGAGCCTGGGGGAAGGGTGGGATCCCAGTCCAGGGTCATAGCCCCCAGCCCCAGGTGACTCCTGAGTGGACTCTCGTCCGTCTCTTCTGTCGCAGTCACCTGGCTGGAGAGTCCTCTCGCCCTTCTTTGGTCTTTTCTCACGTTACTATAGGAAAAATGGCGGCGATGTTATCTCCCAGTTTCCGTGTACCGGAACAAAGCTCTCCGTGCAGGTTGACAGGCCTTAGGCTAGTGTTCGTGTCGCCTGGGGTGTCTGCGGTGGGCACCTTAGAGAGCAGTGTGAATCCCGTCCCTGTGAATATGATGGTCCTCCTCGTCATTGGTCATTGGTACGGATCCCTGGCGCTGTACTGGGACGCTCACACGTAGTGGGACCTAAGACAGCCACACTCCTGATCCCTGCAGCTGCTGTGTCAGTTCGGAGAGCACCTGAAGCTCAGTGGCTCCCGGGGATGGGACTGATGATGTGTCTGGAGGTGGCATCTTGTGTCCATTAACAAGGGCCTGACTGATGCCAGTTGGGTTGTTTTTTTTGTTTTGTTTTGTTTTTTTAACTTGGCACCACTGTCCAGTAATGAATCAGCTCCCCGGGCAGTTGCTTTGTGATTGTTGGGAGAACTTTCTTCCGTCCAGCACACCCAGGACGCCTGACCTTCATGAGTCACCGGCACATCATTTCTCTCAAGTCCACAACCAAGTTGTGCTTTGGGCACCAGGCCAAGTCCTAAAAGCAAATGTGGGCATGAAAGGGACTTGGCAGGACTGTTTGGAATGATCGTGTTACCAGAGAGACTACCTAGAACGTTCTTTTAGTATTCTTCTAGATTATCATTAAAGCAAATGCTCAGTGTGGAATGAAATTGAGTAAAGTAGGCGTCCGTGGAGCCCACGAGATAGTACAGCAGGTAAGGCATCGGCCTTGCTTGGGACTGGCCTGGGATAGATCCCTGGCACCCCATAGGGTCCCCCGAGACCCCCCAGGAATGATCTCTAAGCTCACAGCCAGGAGTGAGCCCTGAGCACCACCAGGTGTGGCCACAAGAATAAATACCCAAACTAGACCCCGGGGAGCTGGTTCTCTGAGCCCCACCCCCACACGCCGCCCTTCAGGGCTGCTGATTAACTTCACGCTCCAATGTGGCTCTGCCTTGTGCCATTCAAGTTTCCAATTCTAATTGTGGGCATTATGTATCGGAAATTATTTTGGCCAATTGAATTACATGTCCCCCTTTTCAGGGGGAGGGAGGCAAGAATTAGTTCTCATCCAGCTGTGCACAGGGTTTCCTCCTGGCTCTGTGCTCAGGGATCGCTCCTGACTGGGTTCGGGGACCATGTGAGTGCCAGGGGTGGGGCCGGATGAGCTGTGTGCCAGGCAGGCCCCGCCGGCCCTGTGCAGTGTCCCCCCCTGCAGCTGGGTGTGCATCAGGACTCCCTGTTTCGGGGCCAGAGCCACACACAGCCGGTGGGGCGCTTGCCTTGAGTGTGGCGGACCCAGGTGTTTGGGACCCCAGCTGGCCGTGCTCAGGGATGGCTCCTAGCTCTGTGCGCAGGGGTCACTCCCGACAAGGGTCAGGGGGCTGAACCCATGACTCTGGTGTAAGGCACATGTGCCGGGCCTTGGAGCGGTCTCCCTGGCCCAGAAGTGAGCTTTCAAAAGACAGGATACTCATCAGATACCGGCCTTTAAAAAAAAATCAGATTTTTGTTTGTTTGTTTGTTTGCAGTGTGGGTGGTCAGGCCCAGGGCCTCCCATCCACGGCACGTGCTCCACTGAGGAGCAACGTGTTCATTTACTGCTCTGTGCCGTGGGGGTGGTGAGGATCAAACCTAGAGCTTCACACAGGCAAGGCAACCGCTCAGCCGCTGAATCATCCCCCAGGCACCCAGCAGACATCTTTTGAATGCTGTTTTCCCGAGTTTGTGTCGCTGTGTGTAAGTGGTAGCTGGATTAAGAGTTTGTACTCAGATGTTGGATAATAAGATTTATAGAAAATAAAGGTCCTCCTTGGCTTTCTAGACGTAAAAACAACAACAAAAAAGGAGCAACCATGGAAGGATTTTTAGGTTTGAGTTGCTGGAAATTTCAAGACATCTGTACAGTCCCCCCCAAACGATACTCAGCTGTAAACAGTTCTAGCTGGGGGTGGGGGTGGGGGTGCTGGGCCTTAATGCTGCTGCTGAGACCCAGGGAGTCAGATTCCAGCCCGCCCGCCCCGAGGACCCTCAAGACTGTTTGCCAAAAGGAAGGCATGAAAATAGCAGCCACTCGTCAGGTCGATATTTTGCCTTGTTGCTAGTCAAACAAACAAAAGGTCAAGAAATAAAAGCGCTTCCTCCAGCTCTTCGTGCTGACCTGCTTCTTTGCCCCTGCAGGTTGGGATTCATACCAAGGCCTGGTTTATCGCTGGCATCTTTTTACTCCTGACGATCCCTGTGTCCCTCTGGGTGATCCTCCAGCACTTGGTGCATTACACACAGCCTGAACTGCAGAAACCCATCATCAGGTAACCTCCGTTTCCCTTTCCGTCTCGTCTGCAACGCCGTGACGTACAGCACCGTTGGTGTTAGGGATTCATGCATGCAGTGTGCCCGCACCACATCCACCGCCAGTGTCCCCACGTCTCCTCCCAGCCACCCCATGCCCTCCCCACCCCTCGCCTCGCTCCCCTTGCTAAGCTCCATTCTGTAGAAGAAGGTCAGTTTTGTATTTTAGTTCTACTAAGTGTTGTATTGGCTTCTGTCAGGACATAAAAAGATTTTGTATGTTTTGCTTTCCAAATAGGATTCTTTGGATGGTGCCCATATACAGTTTGGATAGTGTAAGTATATTTTATTGATCTCATTAAGAAATTGTGTGATCACACCGACTGTACTTATAGAATGCATAAGGTCATGAGAGCGTGTCACTTGACCCTGGCGTCAGATGATAGGAAACATGAAGAGGCTCACTTGTTAGACTGATGATGGAAGTAAGTGTCCGTGGAAGATGCAGAGGTTGGCAGGTTTGTTTAACTTGGTAGATGTTTTCTTTGCTTACCTTTTGAGTTTAGCTGTGTTTAAAATTGTTATATTTTAAATTACATTATCATTCATCCTTTTTGTTTTTATTTGAAAAGCAATAAAAATAAACAGAGTCTCAGCAGCCTAGAAGGCATCTGTGCATGGAGGAGGCTGGTTCTAGCCCCAGCACCACTTGCTTATTCAGGAAAGACCCTTGAGCACTGATCGGGAAGTCGCCCCTGCCAGGTGTGACGTAAAACAAAAAAAACATTTCCTGGTGGATTCTAACCCATGCAGTTGTTGCAGACAGAGATCAGCTATTTTTGTTGTTTTGGCTCACACCATACCTGGTGGTTTTCAGGGCCTGGAACAATGGCACAGCAGGTAGAGCATTTGCCTTGCATGCAGCCAACCGGGGTTCGATTCCTCCGTCCCTCTCAGAGAGCCCGGCAGGCTACCAAGAGTATCCCGCCCGCACAGCAGAACCTGGCAAGCTACTCATGGCATGTTCAATATGCCAAAAACAGTAACAACAAGTCTCACAATGGAGATGTTACTGGTGCGCACTCGAGCAAATTGATGAACAACGGGACGACAGTGCTACTCCCAGCATAGTACTTAAGGCTCACTCCTGGTGGTGAGGAGGAGTGAGGGAGGTGGCCAGCCATGTGGTGACACGGATTAGACCCAGGCCTCCATCAGGCACAGCATTTACACTCACCTCTGAGCTATCTCTTCAGTGCTAGATATTTGTTCTCGTTTGTTTAAATATAAGAAAACTCTCTTTAATAGCTTTTTATAGAATAATGTCAAGGTAAATTTCAGTTTATATTTAAGAACTCAAGTGTATATGTAGCTTCTCTGTGTCTGTTATTTGCCTTCCACTTAACGTTCCATTTGTGCTTTTCCATAGTGGATAGCTTTGAAATATCCCAGTATTGCAATATATGTGGATACCTGCAGAGAATGTTACGAAGCTTATGTCATTTACAACTTTATGGGATTTCTTACCAATTACCTAACTAACCGATATCCAAATCTGGTATTAATCCTCGAAGCCAAAGAACAGCAGAAACATTTTCCTCCTCTATGCTGCTGTCCACCGTGGGCTATGGGGGAGTAAGTATGGTTGGTTTTCATTCCTTGATGCTTTGGGTTTAGTTACACTTATCGTTTAAGTATCAGTCTTCTGAAAGGCATTGGTTGAAGTACAGTGAGCAGGGTGGCAAGTATGAGACAGAGTTCTCCCTTAGCAAGTAAGTTCATAGTCAAATTTGAAGACTAACAAAACACATTTTTATTATCCACATACATAAAATAGTCTTTGCCAAAAGTATTGTGAAGTTAAAAAAAAAACCTTAAAAATTAACCCTCATTGGTACCCAGGGGTACTCACCACTCAGTGTTGATGGGACACCGTGGGTACTAGGGTGTTTGTGTTTCTGGTTTTTCACTTTGGCTCTATGCTCAGGGATCACTCTAGACGTCTGGGGGACCATATGCCCCATGAGGCAAATGCTTTCCCCACTGTCCGTCTCTCCGGCTCAGTGCTTGGGAGTGAGCCCACGCCTCCTTGCACGCAGAACATGCACTCCAGGCCTAATAGGCAGTCAGCCGTGTTTGACAGCGGGGAGGTAATCTGCAGAAATGAACGCATGTAAGACCGTGTCCCTGCACAGCCGCAAAATCAGCTCTAAAACTTAGGGAGGAGAAGGTGGGCCCAGGGAACAGCGGGTGTATTCTGGCAGCTTCTGACCGTGAATAGGCTTCATCAGGTTCCCACGAAGCGGTGCACATTCAGCAAAGGCTGGTAAGACCAGGAAAGTCACCCGAAGTCAGATGCATCTATTAAATGCACGAGTCCCACAGGGAACACTCGAAACAGTATTTTAAACAGTTTGTCGTCAGGCTGGAAAGACAGGCCAGTGGACTGGAGCACAGTCTCCACACGCTCCTCGGGGCACTGACCCGGGAGTAAGCGCTGAGCACCGCCAGAAGTGATGCGTTTGGAAGAAGAGGCGGCAGTGCGTGCAGGCCTAGCCTGCCGCCGCTGGCTCGGCTTTGATCGGGAAGGCTCTGCTGCGGAACCCGGCGGGAGGCTGGAGGTGCCTCGGCCGGGCGGGTGCGGGACTCAGGCCCCGAGCAGAGTGAATTCATGGCGTTGTCAAGATGCCCAGAGTCTGTCTGTGCGCTTGGCTGCACAGGCTTTCTTCCTGCACGGCGTTTCCTGGTCTCTTCCAGCTGGTTTCACCCTGGCCCCGGTAAGCACCGCCCAGCCTTCACGTCAGCGCTCCGATTGTCCTCACCAACCCGTGTTTGCTTGAGCGGAGCTGCTGCTCTGCAGGTTACTGCAGTGTGGTGCTCTGGCTCGCGGCCCTGGCAGCAGACGCATGCACACAGTTCTAGCTGGGGGCCAGGGAAGGTGGCTCAGAGCGCTGGCGTGTGGCACTGGCGTGTGGGAGCCCCAGGCTTGAACCCCATCACCAGTTGAGCCCCAGATACGGCCACGTATTTCCCCCATTCCCCTGCCAAAAAAAAAAAAAAGTTTGTAGGTGATACAGGATTGGCCTGTGTTTTATACTTCCCACTCCCATCCCATCAGCTGTGAACACAGTGATTTTTTTTTTTCTGAATAAACACAGTTTTGTTCATGTTCGTGGAGGGGAAACATTTTCCAGGATTGGATACCCTTACGAAGCAAACTTCTCACGGGCCAGCATGTACTCCTTCGTGGCTCCCAAAATTCGGTTAGAATTTGCAGGGTTGACCTGACACAGAAAAGCTGCCCTAGGGTAACCCCTGGGCTGCCGGGCGTGCTCTGCCTCCTCAGAGCCCGTGCTCACCCGCGTCTCTGAGCACCGGCCGCTCTGCCCGCGAGCCGGCCTCGCTCCCACTCGCTCCTGGTTTCCCTTCCTGCCGGCCTGCCCGCGCTCTGTCCTGCAGTGTTTCCGGGGGTCTCTGCCTAGCCGCTCCCGGGCCTTTGTTTCGGGCGGGTTGAAAATCGCTTCTGCAGTTTTCAGCAGTCGCCCCTGCCTTCCAGTCACCGAAGTTTTCCAGATTAATTTATTTACGATTCGCTGTCGTTGAGCAGTGCCGGAGCTGGGACTCTGCTGAACCGTGCAGAGCGCGCGCCCCTCCACCGGGCTGCGATCCCTGCCTCCCAGTTTAGTCTCAGTCTCACTTCATGGCACTTTCCAAGTCTTGTTGAAAAAAGCCCTTGCGTGGCTGAGGAAGCCCCAGGGGCTGGAGCACTTGCTTTGCAGGCAGGAGCCCTGGGCAGTACCCCAGGAGGAACCCCCAGCCCGCGCTGGTCTCTGATTCTCTTAGCTTCCTTTCTTCCATTTCCCTCAGTGTGTGCTGAGAATTTGCCATCTACTCCGCGGTCCTGTCAGGTTTTGCTTTTACACTGTTGCAGGTTCGGGCCTTCCCGTGCGTGACCTGAACCCTGACCTGCCCTTACCCTGGCTCTGCCCCGTCTCCCTTTAGTCTGAAGCTGTTCGCTGTGCTGTCGACTGGTAGCTCACATTTCTGTGTGTGATACTCGTGCAGATCTTTTTTCCCTGCCTCTTCATCCTCTCTGTGTCCTTCTGTTTGAGGTAACCACTTGTTGTTCAGACTTTTCTAGTTTGTTTTGTTTTGGGACCACACCGTGCCGTGCTCGGGGTTTACTCCTGGCTGTGCAGGGGAAACACGGGCCTTTTTTTTTTTTTTTAATCTTATATGGAATTTTTTTTTTTAAGTTTTTAGTGTTCTTCCATTCTAGTCTGACAGCCTGTCAGCGAAGACATTTTTGTGATGATTTTGCTTATTTGTAATTTTGGTACATTTTGTCTCACTTTTTCTTCTTTACCTTTGTCACTGACTTTTTGCTTGGTTTTTGGGTCACACCCAGCTCAGGATGGTACTCCTGGTGCAGTGCTTCGGGGTCAGTCCTGGTCATGCTTAGGGAAATGTGCCAGAGATCAAGCCAAGGCAGTGTGACCGCTTCCTTTTGTGTTCCACTGTCTGATTACAGCTGGTATCCTATAGGTGACTGATTCTATTCTTAGCCCTTTTTTCCCCCCTCTCTACTGATCTGGAAATTGAGTTTTCTATTTCTAGTCTGACGATTACTTTAAGTCTACATTTTACCATGACTACTTAAAAAAAATTTTTTTTTATTTTACTTCAGGACCAGAGAGAGGGTGGGGGAGGGTAAGATGCTTGCCTTGGCACTGCCAGGAGTAATCCCTGAGCACAGCCAGAGTGAGTCCTGGGCTCTGACCCTTCCCCCCCTTTTTTTTAAGGATCCAATATTAACAAATAGTCCTTGGTGGGTAGTTTATAGACCTAAAAGGCTTTGTTTACTTTCTTCTGTTTCTTGTTTCAGTTCCTCTATCTACAATCATTTCTTTCCCCTGCTGAATTTCTGCCTTAAGTATGTCAGTGTACCAGTGGCAGATTTTCACGAACAGAATTACGCAGAAGTCTATTTAGTTTGTCCTCATACTTGAAAGATAAAAGATAAGCTGTTGGTTTTTTTTTTAAGTAAACATTTTATTTAGTGGTTTCTTTGAGGGAAGGAAGAAGGGATAAGTGGGAGAAGAGTAAGAGTAACGCACTCAAGAAAGAACGCGGGCTTCTCCAAGGGTGGAGAGAGCCGAAAGATAAGTTTTACACATTCCATATTGACAGAAATTGTCTTCAAACATTTTGAACATTTTATTCTGCTACTTTTTTCCCTTCGGTTTGGGGCTACCCCCGGAGATGCTCAGGACTTACGCCCGGCTCTGCGCTCGCTCAGGAATCAGTCCGGGTGGTGCTCTGGGGACCATCTGGGATGTGGGGGTCAAACCCCTTCCCGCTGTACTGTTGCTCTGGCCCCTCTGCCCAGTTCTGCCTGCTCTTACTACCGCTAGGTTGCTGTCCGACTCCGCCCGCACTGAACATCCCTCTCCGTCTTGGGCACTTGCAGCTCCGCTCCGCGGTGCCAGGTGGTTTTCCTTTTGACCCGGTTTAATTCCCAGCCCTTCGGCCTGTAGAGACATGTTTTTCCTTGGTTTGGGAAAGTTCACCCCGTACTGTCTTCTGGTCCTGCCTTTCCTCTCCTCGTCTGTTCTGTCTCTCAGAATGTACATTATCGATTGACGTTGATTATCTGTGACATGCGACTCTGGTCTCTGTTCTTTGTAGCTCGCACTCCTTTCTTCGCCTCAGCCCTTGCTGTGTTCCGGGAAGCTCCTTCAGACACATCTTCCCGTTGCTAATTCTCCACAGCTTCCAGAGGCATCTGACAGATCTTAGTGGTCTCTGGTTTGGTTTAACCAACGCAGGGGGCCCTGTCGTTCAGCTGAGTTGAGTTGTGTAAAGTCCGTCACACGGAGGCCTGGCCAGGATGTTTCGTGATGAGGTCCGGTCCCGAGTCCCTGTCCAGCCTGAGCCCTGCGCCACTGCCATCTTAGTGACTCAGCACTTTGCCTCAGTCTGAAACACCCCTCCAGGTTCCGCGCCAGACCCACACTGGCCGGTTCGACTGGAGAGCGAGACCAGTGTGCCCAGCACCTGCGCGCTCGTCTTTCGGCCTGAGTCCACCAGCCCCTCCACCCGCCGTGCCCCATTGTGGACGCTGTTCGCTGCCGCCCCTGTGGGTTTCCCCTCCATTGGGCCAAGTAACTAAAACTGTTTCGGGCAGAACCTTGGTTTTGTTCTCTCGGAGCATCTAAGTGTCAGTAATTCTCTGTAGATACACTTCACAGGGACACACTTGTTATTCCTTTCTTAACCCCGTTTTTCTTCCAAAAGCACACTGACCACTTTGGTTCCTTTCATTCTGTTCCGTGGGTCGAAAATTCTGCAACTCGAGATTACACACAAAACAGATGGTCTTTGAGAAAGTCCTGTCAGCAGAGTAGTTCGGAATTCCCACCCAAAGAGCCAGAGGGCGCCACTGGCGGTGTGCGTGCCTCAGGTGCCCGAGAGGGGTTCCGCCCATCCCCGGCAGCTCCCAGCCCCCAACCAGAAATGGTAGTGATAGCAATTAATAATAATAAAAATACTTGTTGGCTAAGACCCACCTGCTTCTCGTCGCCATGTAGAAAGAATGATGGAGTTTGCAGTGCTGTCCGTCCTAAGTGGTCTTAGTTTGGGGGCTCTGGGCAGGAGCTGCTACTGCTGCGTGGTGGCTGCAATGTCCCGCCCTTTCTCTTGCAGGGTGTTGCTTTTCAGGTGCAAACTGGGTGTGTTGCAGTATACCGTTGTCAGGCCCTTCACCACCATCATCGCATTGTGAGTACAGAGAACATACGTTGTCTTTCCCCTTTTCGGAGTCATGCACTTAATGTGGAAACAGCTGATTTGTATCGTTTGGTTGGTTCTGGTCTTTGGGCCAGACTCAGCAGTGCTCGGTGATCACTCCTGACAGTGCTTGAGGGATCGAACCCAGGTCAGACACATGCGAGGCAAATGCCTTACCTGCTGTGCTGTCCTTCTGACCCCAAAACCGATTTTTTTAAAAGAGCATTAATTGCCTCGCTTATATAATCTCTAGTTTTTGGCTTGGCTTGCCGACCGTGTGTAGAAACCCTCCTCCATTTAAAGAGCAGTAATGCCACCATTGGTGGGCAGGGACCCATCGAGGCTGGGGCCAGAGCCAGCATGGGGCAGCGGGGCAGTTAAGGTACAGGCCTTGCACCTTGCACGCGGCCAGCCTGCTTCCCACCCCTGGTGCCATGGGGTCCCCTAAACACTGCCTGGCACAGCACTGGAGGCCCCACAGCATTTCTGGGCTGTCCCCGGCACTCCCTGGCTGGAGCAGTACCAAACGCCCCAGCCCAGGTACCGGAGAATCTCCAACCACGAAACCCCTGCCGCGGAAGTGAATAGTAGTGACCGGCAAAGCTCCTCTAACTGCCCTTATTCCTAGCGTTCCTGGAAAACGTTTAGAAATTCCTTTCCAGGGGGAGTGAGGGGGCCACACGTGGCAGTGCTTGGGGTCCGAATGGGGTGCTGGGGATGGAACCTGGGTCAGCAAGGCAAACGCCCTACCTGCTGTGCTCTCTCTCGAGCCCCCAAATTTGAAAATACTTTGCCCAGGTATTGATCTTCTCACCGCTTCTGTATAGCTTTAACTTACACGAGGTAAAAGTTATCTGCCTGATTCTATTGTCCTTTACTCTGGGTGCTGTATTTCAAGGAAGAAATTAAGATTTTTCTTTCTTTTTTTTTTTTTAAATCTCTGTGGGTTCGGTTCCTCCGTCCCTCTCGGAGAGCCCGGCAAGCTTCTGAGAGTATCTCGCCCGCACAGCAGAGCCTGGCAAGCTCCTCGTGGCGTATTCGATATGCCAAAAACAGTAACAACAAGTCTCACAATGGAGACGTTATTGGTGCCTGCTCGAGCAAATCGATGAGCAATGGGATGACAGTGACAGTGATAGCAGCTGAAGGAAAATGCTGTTTATTTCCATTAAGTGATCTGACACACTGTTCCCTAAAAAATGTAGGACATGTCAAATTACTTCAAGCAGTGATGTTTTGCTTTGTCTTTACTCCCTCCGCACCCTCTTCTCCCCTTTGCTGTTGGGGTTACACACGTGGGGGCTGTGAGTGCCCCCCACCCCGGGCTCACCCTCCCATAGTTGCAGCATTCCCGGTAGTCCCACACACCGCCAGGGCCGACCCCCGGGAGCTGTGTCTCCCAGAGTCCGCTCCGCCCCTTCACAGCTGACCTGAAAGTTGTCTTCTGTGTTGCCGTTTTTCCAGAATCTGTGAGCTGCTTCATGTATATGATGAAGGGAACTTTAGCTTCTCAAATGCTTGGACTTACTTGGTTATAATAAACAACATGTCACAATTGGTAAGTAAATGTCTGCCTTTCTCTCTCTTTGTCCATTTGGGAGGGGTCCCCGTGGCGCTGGAGACTGAGCCCGGGGCTCCCCCACTCAGAGGCCTGTGCTCCAGCCCTTTGAGCCACCTCCGGCCGGTATTCGTCTGAATCCTATCAGTTATTACCTGTAGTTTTTTCTTAGGTTGGCTCTCCTAGATTAAAGTTTGTTACTTTTTTAATGGAGCCAGAGAGCTAACACAAAGGTTAAGGCGGTTGCCTGGCTTGCAGCCAAGCCGGGTTCTATTCCCACCTGGTCCCCGGAACCCCACCAGGAGTGACGCCTGAGCACAGAACCAGGGTAAGCCCTGAGTGTGCTCCCACCCCCAGAAAAATTAAGAGGGTTGCTCTGTCATCTTGAAATTCATTTTATATAAACAGAATTAATATAAGTAATCTTTTTTATTGATTTGTACTTTTTTAGTCTTGGGGTTCTCCCAGTCTGGGGTTCTCCCAAGTTCATTCCTGGTGGTCCTTGGGGGCAATGAGGTGCAAAACATGTGCTCCAGCCCTCTGAGCCGTCTCCCCGACCTGAGGACTCAGACTTCGGCCAGTTGATTGTTCATTCAGTCTTGTTCTCATGACTTAATTGCATGTGTGCCATAAAGACATTCACAGTGCCTCTTTACGAAAATACATTGCAGGGGCCCGAGAGATAGAACAGCGAATAGGGCATGTGCCTTGCATAGGGCTGACCCTTGTTCCATCCCTGGCGGCCCATACGGTCCCCCGAGCACTGCCAGGAACCACCTGCGTGTAGAAAGGAATGGTGGAGTTACAGGAAAGTAAGTTGGGGCTAGGGGCTGTCAGCACACATGCCTGGTGCGTGTCCCTGAGTTAGCGCCCAGCACCACTGGGTCTGCCCCTCCAGTCCAAACGCCAGCCCCAGCACTGTAGAGCTACGCCTGTAAAAACACTTTTAATTCTTGAAAAATATATTTTTTAATTTTAATATCGTAAATCCAGTCAATACTAACAGTACCCCAACAGTGATTCCATTCAGATTTCACACGACACTTTCAAGGTACTTACGTAACCCTTATTGTGTAAAATATACTCCGTAAACCCAGTCTATATAAAATGTGTGTAAAAGCCATCAGTAAGTAGGTGCTTTTATTCTGCCCGAGTATCTTCCGCTCGGAGCAGTGCTTGGTCTGTACGGCTCGCTGGCTTGGTTCCCAGCCGGGGGCCACGCTTGGTGGTGTTCTGAGGTTGCTCCAGCGTAGGGCTCCTGCCCGCTTGCAGAGTCCATGCTCCAGCCCTCCGGGATCTCTCCGGTCCTTGGCCCTAGCCAGAAAACACTTCAGGAGCCAGAGTGATAGTACAGCAGTAGGGCACTTGCCTGGCACGCAGCTGACCTGGGTTCAGTCCCAGCACCCATACGATCTCCCAAGCACCACCAGGAGAAATTTCTGAGTGCAGAGCCAGGACTATCTCCTGGGCTTCGCCAGGTATGCCGCCCACCCCAGCCCAAAAACGAAAAACACTTAGAATGTCCTCATGGAAGATGTATACATCATCTGAAGCAATTCATGAATCATGCAGAGTATCTTCAGCCACAGTAAATTATTCAAGTCTGTGGCTGACCTAGGTAGCAAAAGGCCTAGAACAAGTTCCTTAAAAAGTTCCTCTCTGGAGCTGGCGTGATAGCACAGCGGGTAGGGCGTTTGCCTTGCACACAGCCGACCCGGGTTCAATCCCCGGCATCCCATATGGTGTCCCAAGAACTTTGTAACTCCTGTGTATCACCAGGTGTGACCCAAAAAAAGAAAAAAAAAAAAGTTACTCTCTGCCTGTGTGTAACTTGACTGTTTCTTGCCACGTTTATTCTCACTGGAGAAGTCTAACTATTGATGTGGTTTCCAGTTCGCCATGTATTGCCTTCTGCTGTTTTACCAAGTGCTGAAGGAGGAACTGAGTCCAATCCAACCTGTGGGCAAATTTCTTTGTGTTAAACTAGTGGTTTTTGTTTCTTTTTGGTAAGTATTGTTTTCTCTTAAATGTTCTCATTTCCTTAAGAGCAGTTAAATTGTTGAGCAGGGAGCAGTTTCAGAATAGTTTTAAATTATTAAATTAATAGAAAGTAATTCAAATGTCTCTACTTAAACTCACCTTTCTTGGTTTCTTACCCCTCCACCCCCCCCAAAAAAAAAAACAATCCATCCATCTATTGGTCACTGCAATATTTACTAGAAGAAAATTAAAGTAGGGGGCCTGAGTGGTAAGATTAGCGGGGAGGGAGGTGTTTGCCTTGCACACAGTAGACCTGGGTTCGATCCCTGCACCCCGTATGGTCCACGGAGCCTCACGAGGAATGATGCCCTAGAACAAAGCCAAGAGCAAGACCTGAGCGGCAGAGTGTGGCCCAGAAACAGAAAACAGACAATTATTCACGATAACCTAAAGTCTTAACTTGAGAGGAAGAGGAAGCATTCAAATAAATCCTAGGCCTCTCATACAAAGAACAGACAGTTTAGAAGAAGCACTTCTAAAGCAGTTTTGTTCAGAGCTAGGGAGATTTCCTTGCATGCAGCTGACAAGGGTTCGGTCCCTGGCATCCCCTAGGCTGCCCCCAAATCCTGCCTGAGCTGATCCCTGAGCACCAGTAGGTGCTCAGAAACAGCAGCCCAAAAAAAAGAACAAAAACCCTATTTTTTTTATACCTTCAGTATTAAATATAATTGTGTTTTATCACTGTATCACTGTCATTGTCATCCGATTGTCCATCAGTTTGCTCGAGGGGGCACCAGTAATGTCTCCATTGTGAGACTTATTACTGTTTTTGGCATACCGAATACCTCACGGGTAGTTTCCCAGGCTTTGCCATGTGGGCGGGATACTCTCCGTACCTTGCCGGGCTCTCCTTATATAAAATAAAGGGTATATTTATACCTTATAATTTACAAATATATTGAAAATACATCACTTATAGCTTTGGTATTAAAAGGGGAATATGCAGCGGAGCGAGGGAGAAGTTAGTGCAGCAAGGTGCTTGCCTTATACACAGCTGACTCAGGTTCGATCTCTGGCACCCCTTACGGTCCCCCAAGCCTGCCCGGAGTGGTCCCTGAGCACAGAGCTGAGAGCAAGCCCCTAGAGGGAAGGCATGCTTTGCCCCTCTCCCACAGGCACTGCCGGGAGTAACCCCAAGCATCGAGCTAGTAGTCCCCAAACACCAGTGGAAGGTGTTTATTTCAAATGCCTGCTGTAAAGGGCCTGGGGCCGTCTACAAGGTGAACTTAAAATCTGTGTACGCTTTCAAAGCCAGGGTGTATAAGCCAAACACTGAAGTTCTAGGAGTGCACCATCAAAGTTGGCAGGAGGAGACTGTAAATTTGTCCATCCAGGTATGTTGGAGAATAGACTGTTTCAGGGGGCGCACTGTAACAGAGGGTCAAAGGTGATGGTGGGCCACGGCTGTTAGGGCTTAGCTTTTTTAAAAACAAGTGCTCGTTTCATGCTCGACATAGACTTGCGTTTGCCTTTTCCTGACCTCTAGGCAAGCAGTAGTGATTGCTTTGTTGGTGAAAGTTGGCGTGATTTCAGAGAAGCACACATGGGAGTGGCAGACGGTGGAAGCTGTGGCCACGGGACTCCAGGTAAGTGGCGCCCTTGAGACCTTCCTAGCATCTGAGCGTGTGCACACGTCACCTCCGAGCCAGCCTGCATCTCACTGGCAGGCGGGATGGAAATCCTACAGGACTGGCCATGGTCACTCCCGGGGAGTCGAGCCAGGAGTGGTGCCTCCGTCCCGTTCGTCTGTGTCCTGTTCTGCTCCTCCGCTCAGTCCTCGGGGACTAGGCGTGGTGCTTGGCTGACAGTTTGATAGAGATGCGATAAAATGTGTTTACTTTCAGGGTATTTTTAAGGATTAAAAATAATTTGGATAAATGTGAAATTGTTAAGAACAGCTGTTGATAAGGGGCTTTTGAAATACTTGTTACCTCACAAAACTGGGCCTCTAAGCCGGCTGCTGTTGCCTTGGCTGCAGGACTTCATCATCTGCATAGAGATGTTCCTGGCGGCCATCGCCCACCACTACACGTTCTCATACAGACCGTACGTCCAGGAAGCAGAGGAGGGGTCGTGCTTTGATTCCTTCCTTGCCATGTGGGACGTTTCCGATATCAGGGATGACATATCTGAACAAGTAAGACATGTGGGTAAGTACCAGCCATTGAACTCGCCCAGATCAGTGGATTAGGTATTTCTCCTACCAGAGCGATTAAAATAGCTATTTTAAAGAGAGAATTTTGTGTAATGTAGTGTTGCTTCCACTCCAAGGGCTGTATTTTTAGCATCTGTTTTTAAAAAAAAAAAAATAGCCCACACCCAGGTTTTGGCTGACTCGGACATCTCTGTCGCTTTGAAGGAAGGACGGTCCTGGGACAGCCTCGTAAGAAGTTTTTTCCCGAGGATCAGGATCACAATGAACATACGAGCCTGTTGTCATCGTCGTCACAAGATGCCCTGTCTGTGGTCTCTGTCCCGCCTTCGCCCGCCGGTCACTACCAAGGGTTTGGGCACACCCTGGCCCCTCAGGCCACAGCTGGGACCGTCAGTGACATCCCGGAGGAAATGCTCGACGACACGACCCAAGAGACTCAAGGGCCTAAATTCGGGGACTCCTGAAGCTTGTGCTGAAGCAGCAGCTTCCCGTGACCTCAGACGCTCTGCTTGGAGACGCCCGGAATAGTGAAAAACTTGAGTAGAAAGCTAGGTGGCAGCCAGGCGCACCAGCCGTGTGGCACGTATGGCTTGGCCCGTGGGTCCCACTGCCCAGGACTTCGCGCCCGGACAAGCCATCAGTGCCAGGAATTCTCGATGACGTTAGGTGGAAGCAAGGTACAGGTACTGGATTTGTAATAACTAAATTTTCTATCTCTCCAATAATCGGTCTAAACACCCTAGACTTAGACTTGATTTCGTAACATTTCGAGCATTATCACACACTCCCTCAATGCTAGGAACTAACGTGTTCCCGCTGTTACACTGCTCTATCAAGACGGACATCTGCGTTTTAAGAAATCAATGCTTCCTAGCACTGCTGCATGAATACAATGCTCTGGAATTAGCAGAAAGTATAAATTGGAAATATGAATTAGTGGAACTTAAATCATAATCATGTGCCATATATGCTTACCTAACAATAATTTCTCTTTCTCAACTGGTTGTCTTTCAATAAAGAATTTGTCATTTATTTTCCGCAACATATTTTATGTCTGTCATTCTTTAAACATAAGCTTAATGTTTTAAAAACTGCTTGCTTAAGAGGCCTGAAAATAAGCTTTGAAAATGAAGGACTATAAAGCATGAAGACAATTAAAGGTACTGTATTTTATATTCCCGTTAGGAGAAATTACTTAGGACCTAACTTCCTCGTCTAGGAGCAGTGCTACCTAAAATTCCATTTGTAGCACTGCTAATGGGTTTTCCACGCTTAGAGAAAAGGAATGAACTGGGTGGAAGACTGGGAGAGTAGGAGACTCGTGAGCGAAAATGGGGGGTGTGCCGCTATAATACTTCCTGGCACTTTTCCTCCGTGTCTGACACACGGCAGACATCAGCCAACATGGAATGCTCCTGAGCCCAGGGCCAGAAGACCGTGGAGGTGTTTAGGGAGAAGCCTGTGTCAAAGAAAACCACGAAAAACCTTGCCTCATTTAGGTTTTACACCGGAAATCCAAATTTTTTTGTAACAAATAACCCAGTGGGTCTATCTTATGCTGAAAATAAAATACATAAGGTACTCAGTAGTATGTTGTAGATTTCAAGTAGTATGCATTATTTCCAAAACCTTTGCTTACTATAGTGATATACATACACACATTAACTAGGATACAGTAATTGAAAGGTCTCTGCACCACTACACACCGAATATTTCTACTGGAAGTAAAGGTGGGGCCCAGAGTGTGAGTCCAGTGGGTAAAGCTTGTACCCAAGGTCTGGTCCTGGCCTTAACCCATCTCTCTCCAGCTCTGACAACGTTCTTCCAGAAGCCGACAGGCAACAGCATTTCTTAATGACCCAACAACTTCTGGATCTTTTAAACACACCTTTATTCATGTCAATTCCAAAATACACATTTACATATATGACTGATACAAAGAACCCATCTACGCCTCTGTGTCACGGCAGTCCCGCTCACGCACAGCAGAAGGCCGGGGCTGGCCCTGGAAGCCGGCTCACTGCTTCACGGTGATGCTGACGCTGCTTTTGTGGTGCTGGACACTGAGCACAAGTTCGTCCCCTGCTTCCACCCCGACGGGGCGGTCCAGCACCACCGCAGCTTGTTTCCAGTGCGAGGCTTCACTCGAAGTATCCAACTTGACCTCATCGTCGAGGTACATGTGATACCAGAAGGGGATGGCTGTAAGCTGTCCGGATTTGCAAATGGGCACCTGCGGCAAGAAAGCATCAGGCCATCAGCCAAGGGTAGGTCTTTTAAGTCATTTTCAGTTCAAGAAACCTAACCACCCAATTCAAATGAACGTCAACTGACAAAAGTGGCGTTTGAGTTTTCCAAGCACGTGGTGTTCCCGCTCCCGCTGCTTACAGGAGTCACCCCGCGTTACCTTCACTTCCCTGTGCGCGGTGTTCAGATACGGCGTCATCAGGTCCAGCCGCAGGAGCTCCACGGGCTCGCTCAGCGGCACACAGGGCAGCGAGGCCAGGTCCAGGAACACGCGCACGGGCACCTGCAACGGAAACGCCCCGCTCAGCTGGCTCCGGGTCCCAGCCGCTTCTCGGGCCATGACCGCCTTCACTGCCTTTCATTTCCGCACCAGTCTGAAGACGGGTTTTCCTGACTCCAGGTTCAGGGGACCAATCAAACGAAAAGCAGGTTGCATGAGCTGCTATGGTTTCGGTTAGCTACTATTTGCTTGGATGAAGACGAATTTTTACTTAAGCTAAAATATCCAAAACTTTCCAACCATGGATATGCCTGCATGTGAAAGATGAAGTGATGAGCACACAGGATGATGTTTTACTGATCGTGGCTGGGGGCCACACCCAGTGGTGCTCCGAGCTACTCGGGGCTACACTCAACAGAGCTCGGCGGCCCAGGCGCAGGGAGAGAACCCAGGGCTACTGTGTCTCCCTCAACCTGCCTCTGGCCCATGACACCCCCCCTAGCCGTGACACCCAGCTCGCTCTGCTCTCTCTGGTCTGTCCATCTCCAGGAGCCGTATCTGGTGGTGCTAAGGGGGTGACGCCAGCAGGGCCGGAAGCTGGGCTTTGTGGCTGCCACTTTTCCAGTCGGCCAGCCTGTCTGCTGTCCACGTGAATGGGAGTTTCCTGGGCCGGGATATCTCTCCTTTCAAAGCTGTATTCCGGGGCTGGAGCGATGGCACAGCGGGTAGGGCGTTTGCCTTGCATGCAGCCGACCCAGGTTCGATTCCCAGCATCACATATGGTCCCCTAAGCACCACCAGGGGTGATTCCTGAGTGCAGAACCAGGAGTGACCCCTGTGCATCATCGGGTGTGACCCAAAAAGGAAAAAAAGCTGTATTCCTCAGACATCAGACTGTATACACAGTAACATCTGGTAAATATTCCTATATTTTTGCTTTTTAATAATAATTTTGCTCCTCTAGTTCAGTCAGCATTCTAGCAGATCACCACTACACTCGAGAAGAATGAATACCACGTAAGAATCTGGATGGCTGGCGCTGGAGTGATAGCTCAGCGGGTAGGGCGTTTGCCTAGCACATAGCAGACCCAGGTTCTATTCCCAGCATTCCATATGGTTCCCTGAGCACTGCCAGGGGTAATTCCTGAGTGCAGAGCCAGGAGTAACCCCTGTGCATTGCCAGGTATGACCCAAAAAGCAAAAAAAAAAAAAAGAATGAGCAATGTCACTGGAGACCAGAGAGAAGCAATGGTGGCACGGGACCACAAAGAACTTTCCTGTACTGTTAAACTCTCCAGAAAACAGGATGTTCAACTTGACAACATTAGGAAGACCTGAAAAAAGTACTTCCTCAGCAAGTGTGTCTTTGGAAGATCTAAGTACAGTCAAAAGCTTCGTCCCGTGGCTTCAGCTGCTGTTTAGGTACTTGGACAGCATGGCCTCACTCTGCTCAGCATCTCCCAGTCCCAGTCACCCACCTACTTCTGTCCCTAGCCCCCAGCCCCAAATTTCCCTAGACTCCCACATACACACAAATGTAACGCAGATCCAGACAGCAATGAGCACCCCCTCTCCGCCTGTCCTCCAGGTTCCGAGTCCCTTGCACCCTCCACGCTGCCATGTCATCACCCAGACTGAGCTGCTCTGCCCAAGGCTGCAGCCTAGCTCGATTCCAGGGCAGGGCCAGGGCAGCTCAACGGGCGAGCATGCCAGAGGCCTGGGTCTGATCGCCAGGAAGCAGGGGCTGGAGCCAAGATAAACCAAGCAGATTCACTTCAAGGTCGTAAGCACGGGTGGTCTGGCTGCCCTGAAAACCCAAGAGCAAACACTCACAAAACCAGACAGGTACTGTTCCTCACTTCGAATGGGGCTCGGAGGGCTATACTGACTTTCGTTAGTAACAGACAGAATTCCTTGGCCAGTCTAGACCCCAGATGGACTGTTGTTGCCACACCTGGCTGTGCTCAGGCTGGCACCCCCAGGCTGCTCCCTGCCCTAACAGGCTCCTTTGCTCCGGGGAACTGAGCGGCGTCTACTCCAGTTCCGCACAGTGCCGGAGAAGGCCGCAGAGACAGGACTGAGGAAGCAGACACTTACCTGGAACTGGTTAATGAAAGGCGCTATGTTCAGCCCGAGCGTCCGCTCCTGACCCTGCACGGCGCTCTCCTCCAGCAGCGTCTGCGACTCCACCAGCAGCCCGAACATCAGCACATACTGAGGGAAGATCTTGCCTCCCGACTGCAGCAGACACCTGGGGGAGGGGAATGTTCTACGGGCGTCCGGACTCCCTGCGCCTCTGAAACACCCGCAGGTAAGTCCATGATTTACTTGATGAAATTTCAGTGTAATGGAGTGGTCCGGATGGGAAGCCACCTAGACTGACCCCCGCCCAATTTAAAGAGACTGCTCGTCAGGGAAAGGAAAGGAACAGCCACCTGGCAGACGGAAACCACCAATGAGAGTTCGCAGGGAAAAGGACAATTGGAGTCTCAAAGATTCAGCCTCAAGTGGACAAAGGACCAAGGACCAAACACGATGGCCTCTCAGTATCTGTACTGCAAATCATGATGCCCAAAAGTAGAGAGTAAGAAGGAAGGTGCCTTCCACAGAGGCAGAGGGTGGGTGGTGGGGCAGATGGCAGAGGGATACTGGGAACATTGGTGGTAGAAAATGTGCACCGGTGGAGAGATGGGTGTTCAATCATTATAGAACCGAAACTCAATCATGAAAGCTTTGTAACTATCTCACAGTGATTCAATTAAAAATAAAAGATTCAAAAAATAAAAATAAAAAAATAAAATAAATAAAAGATTCAGCCTCAGCCTTGCAAATAACTGCCTCAGTACCAAGTGAAATTTAGCAACTAATCAAACAACTCAAACCAAGTGATGTAAAGTAACCAGAAATGAAATTCAGCCTCCTCAGGTACTGAGACAGCTAGAGGACTCAATTGTGGAACAGCTTCAGACTTCTAAAGACAATTCATGATCTGACCAGAATCATCCTACACAGTGCTTAAATTACAGGCAGAAATAGTATTCAGGAAGCCAAATTCCTCCGAGGAGCCCTCACTGTACAGAATTCATGATCCTACCAGAGCCATCCTCCACAGCGCTTACATCATAAGCAGGAACGGGTACTCGGGAAACTGAAAGGCCCCTGAGCCCGCACTGCACAGAGAAGATCCGAGAGACAGAGACTAAGTGACTCAGAGAAACCTCAATGGCCAGGAAATCAGTGACGTGTGAGATCCTGGCCGGACCCTCTCCGTTCCCCGGTACACGCCATCTCGCACTTCACAGTGTTCACCAGCTTGTTCAAAGATAATCCCCAGACTAGTCCTGATCCCCAGAGCAGTGCCGCGCTTCCTTTCGGAGGGGAACACCTGGTGACCCCTGGCGCTGGGACAGAGCTCCAAGGGCCGGAGCACATGGTGACCTCCGAGCCCCAAGCCGGGCACAGCCCCGGGCACAGCCGGGCACGGCGCCAGAATCAACAAAGAAGTTCAGAAAAGAAACGGCACACGTGAGCAGCGCAACGCCGTGCGCCCGCGCCGGCCTACCTGGATATGGCGGCCTTCTCCATGATTTCCTGCTGGATGAGCCCCGAGGGCTCGATCACGTCCAGGATGATGATGCTCCACAGCTTGTCTGAGCACGGCCTCTGCAGCACAGCAGACTCGTCCTCCACGTGCCTCAGCCAGAACTCCAGGGTGTCCTTAGGGAAGTGGTTGGCTTCCGAGATGAGGTCCAGGGTGAGGCGGTGCTGGTCCTTCTCCACGGAGCTGTACGGCCGAACCTGGCCCAGAGCGCCGGCGATCAGAGGCAGGAGAGAGAAGCCTTCGGACACGTCCAGCACGTAGAAAGGCTCGGGGACACTCGGGTCGGGACTCTCCCCAGCACCCTCATGGCTCCGCTCCGAGCTATCCGGACACGGCGTGTCGGGGGCGAGGGAGGAGAACACTTTGCTCATGGCCCGTCGGAAGCCTTCGTGATAGGGGGCGTTATTGAGCAAGGCGATCTCCGTGCACTCCAGCATGCAGGTCTGCTCCGCGGCGTCCGGCCGGCTGGTCTGAAGGTTGGCCAGCGCACTGCACAGTTCCGCCTCGGGCCCCAGCGGGGACACATCCTTCTCCCCGGCGGAACACTTCCCAACATCCATGTCGGACTCGGAACTGCAGACACGGAAACTCTGGATCCGTAAGTAGCAATCCTGGCACGACACCTCCATCATCACGCGGTCCCCGGGCTTTATCCTGTAGTCTTCATCACACAGACACAGGGAGGGTGGAACAGGTGAGTGACACGTACACCAAGGGGCCTCGCCACCTTTCCCACTCCACTTGCCACCCACCCTTTCTCTCCACCCCAGAAGGAATCCTTAGAACTCAGTGCACTGGCGTGTTCACTTCCACAGGGGTGCGGGGGAAGGCAAACTAGACAATGACAATCAAGCCCAGCAGCTGTCTCAGGAAGAGAAACCTGAAGACCCAGGTGGAGAGACTCGGGAGCCCCATCAGAGCATCCCAACAAGGCAACAAGCCACGACACAGAACTTGTGCTCCGGTCACTAGGCAGGACCGTGTCCCCACTGTGGGCAAGGAAAGGGCTGCAGGGCACGCACCATGGAGGAAGAGGGGAAGGAAGACAGAACAGAGCAAGGCAGGCAGCGAGGAGTGAGAGCGCCACCCGGAGCAACCCCTGAGCACTGCCAGGTGTGACCCAAACAACAGAAGCTCAGCAGTCAACGCCAAACCTGCAGGTCCCCTAACGGGAGACCTTTCTCAAAAAGACACTTCCTCGGAGCACGGCAGCAGGCCAGATGCAGCTCGGCGACAAGGCAGTAGCTCGCCTGTGTGAAGCGCTGGGCTCAAGCTTGGCCATGTGAGGAAGGGCGTGTCGGACAGCGACATAGCACTAGCAATAACCGCCAAGGCCAGCTGGGCGGTGACACGGGACCCAGCTGGGAACCCAAATCGCAGACCAACTTCAAACACCATGAGCCACAGAACGACAGGGACTCCGGGACAAGGGACCTTGCTAAACTAGAGCCATTATTACTGGAGGGGCGGGGGCCCTCTCAAGCCCTGCTCAGACTGTTCGGAGGCCACTCTAGCTCAGAAGCGCATGGACGGGTGATGCTAGCCTGCGGTACTAGCGTCACTGGGGCCACCGCACAGGGGCTCAGGGGCTAGCAGGGCTCTATCCAGCACGTGGGGAAGGTTCGGGGGTTCGGGACACCAGGCACGCACTTTAGCCCTGTGAGCTATCTCCCCGCCCCCTGGAAAGTGACCGACTCAGCAGGTTAGAAAAGATCATGGTTTTCTATATAACAGAACTGCTGTGAATTCCTTTGCATCCGTTTACTGGCCAAGGTATGTCTCTCCAAAAACAAAATCTTTAGACAGGACTTCCGGAAGGCAGCTCCTGGTTCCTGAGCTCCCTGAAGCTACAGTCTCGCACATGTGAGCTGGCAGTCCCGTGACCTCGGGCTCCATGATGCCACCAGCTGTCCCAGCTGCGGCTCCACGCAATGAGGCAGAGACACAGGGTCAGCATTCTCCCACCTGCAGATGACCAGCTCGAGAAAGGACTTAGGGTACTTCTGAGTGGGGTCAGCAGAGCTGTGTTTTGGTCTCATCTTAACACTACCTTTAAGAAAGGAAATTTGGAAATTTTCCCACCTTGACTGACGCCTTCCCACTGACAGTGAGTCTCCTGGCACCCCCGCTGCTCCAAGGAAGCCCACCTGGGTCTCCTGAGTACCCCCGCTGCTCCGAGGAAGCCAACCTGGGTCTCCTGAGCACCCCCGCTGCTCTGAGGAAGCCCACCTGCGAGGTCCAGCACAGGGTACACAGCCTGCTCCCAACATGTCTCCTCGCTGGGGCTGGTGGACAGACTGTGCTCTGCGTCCAGGTGGAGGACGAACCAGACCACGACAGCGTCCAAGATGCCTTCTTTAACCACAGGAATAGCCATTTTGTTGGGTTTTTTGGTTGCAAGATTTTTTAATTCCTGATCAAAACGCACACAAGAGACAGAAAAAGGATTTTAGATGCTGAGTGTGAACCGCCCCGCCACCGTCTCGCTTGCACTTCTGAGCTTTGGTCTTGCCAGTATCCTTTGGGGAATGCTGAGGGCCCTGGGGGGAAGCTCTTGGCAAAAATCCACACAGCCCTAAGGACAAACCCACACAGCCCTAAGGACGAGGCCCAGGGCTAGAGCGGACGGCGGGAAGGCGCTCGCCTTGCACACAGCCAAGCCAGGTTCGATCCCCAACAGCCCACATGGCCCCCCAAGCCCCTCCAGGAGTAATCTGTGAGCTCAGAACCAGGAGTCAGCCCCAAGCACCACCAGTGTGGCTCAAACATAAGCCCCCGAGAGCCCGTGAGCCTCGCTTCACCCGAGGGCTGTTGAAATCCACTGTCAGGATCTCGAAGCTCTGTGTCAGCGCCGTGTACCCGCCCGGGATCCGGCTCATCTTCTCCGTCGTATACGGTTCCACCGTCTCTTCAGTCTCTGCAGCCGTGTAAGACGGGCTCCGGAACTTCACATTTGGGGGCAGAGAGATGCCAGCGAGGTCCTGACTCCCTACTCTGGTGAGAGGGGAACAGGAGGGGGAGGAAAGAGAGACCGTTGGGTGCTGTAGACTCAGTTAATACCATCTAAGATTGAGTCCTGAGAAAGTGAACATAAAAAGAAAATTTCACAGACCAGTTTCCTAAATACAATACAGAAATAAGACTATACAAATCAGTAACTAGGAAGAAAAGCAAACAAACAGACCCAGAGCAAAATTTGAAAAACGGTGACTGCTCCTGCAAAGACGGCCGGAGCGGGGACAGAGCCGGCCACGGTCGGAGGGAAGCCTGCGCAGCTGCCGTCTGGGCCACACCGAAACGGAGCCGCCCCACAGCAGAGACCCGAGATTCACTCAATCAACAAAGGACTCTCAGGGCTGAAACAGATTTTTCAATTCCTACAAATTATTTTTTTAATGGGCAACACGCTGGGCGAGGACTCAGCTGGCAGGGTAGACACGTGCCCTGCTGAGGGAAGCACAGCTCCCTGCCCTGCTCCAGCGCCACCCGCGCTTGGCCAGGAGAGCCCTGCTGGCCGCCTGCCCCGTGCCCCGCGCCCCTGCGTCTGAGCACAAGCAGCCTGGCCCAGCGCTGCGGGGAGAACCCCCGGAGCAAGGGAGAGGCCGGAGGAGGCTCCTGGGCACCCGATGGAGGTGAGGTGTGGGAACTGTGAGCACCAACCAGGAACACTACTTAAAAACAAAGAAAAAGAGATGGGCAAAAGAGACACTTGACCAAAGGACAGGTCCACACAAGCACAGTCAGTCGCTCACACTCACTAGCCAACAAGACAATAAATCTTATCGTACCATCAGAGAGGGGGCAAGAACAGCCAGTAACAAGCACCACTGAGGACAGAGACTCTGCACTACTGCATGTTCCCGAAGAACACCTGGGGAGACTTCTGGGTGCCACCTGAGCCGAGCAGATCCCAGATTCCCTGTTTCTGGAGGGGCCACGTCTGGAGGTGCCGGCACGGAACGCAGGCTCCCACAGACAAGCCCGCGCTCGGCCCAAGGAACTCCCTGGCCCCGGGTTCACTCTTCAGGGGGTTGATGTTTCTACTCCTGGAATACGGCCAGGAGACTCGGAAAGAGTGACTGGGGGGCCAGAGAGGACAGCAGGCAGGGCGCTTGCCGTGACGCCTCGGACCCGGATGCGACCCCCAGCACCCTTACGCACCCCCTCTCCCAGGCAGTAGGAGCGGCTCCTGGACAGTGCCAGGAGGAAGCCCTGCACCCTGCTAGCTGTGCTCCCCGCACATTTAAAAAGAAAATTAAAAGGAGTGAAAGGTAAGGTCCCATTGATTTCTTATAAAATACAAGAAGTGGGACCAGAGAGATGGTGCAGGAGTAGGGCGTGGCCCACCCAGGTCCCCATCTGGTCCTCTAAGTCCTGCCAGGAGTGATCCGTGAGCACGGGGCCAGGAGCAAGCCCTGAGCACCACAGGGTGTGGCCCCAAAACAAACATAAAATAAAAAACATCACGCTTTAGCCTGCCACAAGTTCCCCTGGTCCAGGAGAAGGCGGAGTCTGACCCGGCACTGCCCCACTGCTCCTGTGCCCGTCTCGTCACTGCTCAAAGCCCGGGCACCCAAAACTATGCAGCAGTGAGGGCGCATGCCTGGTGTGCGCCTGAGCTGGGTTCAATTCCCAGCACCACACGCTCCCCCAAGCCTCGCAGGGTGCAGCCCTGGAGCCCCCGCACCATTAGGGTGGCCAGACGACCCCCCATACACACACACACCACACCCTCACCCTGCCCTGGCCCAGCTTCTGGAAAGCCCCTGAACACCCCCAAAGGCACGTCAGAGCCCGGGAAAGGGCTCAGAGGCCGGGCGCAGCCTGCACAGGAGGCCGGGTGGGCCGCAGCCTGGGGGCCTCCAAGCGCCACCAGGCCCTGCCACAAGTTAAGCGGTTTCTCCTTCCTGACCAGCTCCTGCAGGGGTGAAGGCTGCGCACACCACACACCCCCTGGGCAGGACCGGTCGGGGAGACGTGCCCAGCAGGCGTGGGGCTGAGCTGGTTCGAGGGGCCACTCCGCCCCGCACCCCCTGGAGCGGATGCTCCCGAGACAGTGCAAGAACAAAGAGCAAACAGGGAGAAGCCAATTCAAGCAAAAACTATTTCACACAGGAAATTTTTCATCTAAAAGTCAGTCTGATGGTTAAAGAAACTTTGGTCCACTTACACAATGCAATACTATCCAGCTGTGAGGAAAGACGGAGTCAGGAAATCTGCTTGTAGTGGATGGCCATGGAGAGTATCATGCTAAGTGAAATGAGTCAGAAAGAGAGGGACAGACATAGGACTGCACTCATTTGTGGAATATAAAATAACATAATATGAGGTGGACACCCAAGGACAGCAGACACAAGGGCCAGTAATATTGCCCCATAGTCGAAAGTCTGCCTCATGAGCTGGGGAGAAGGCAGCTGGGATAGAGAAGAGATCACTAAGACAAGGATGGTTGGAGGGATCGGTCAGGATGGGAGATGTGTGCTGAAAGTAGATAAAGGACCAAACATGATGGCCTCTCAATATTTGTACTACAAACCATAATGCCCAAAAGTAGAGAGTACGAGGAAATTGTCTGCCAGAGGCAGGGGGAGAGTTGGGAAGAAGAGCGGTGAATACTGGGGACACTGGTGGAGAATGTGCACTGGTGGAGGGAGGAGTGTTCAATCACTGTACGACTGGAACTCAACCATGAAAGTTTTATAACTGTATCTCAGTGATTCAATAAAAAAATAAAATAAAATTCGGTCTGATTAATACTTTACTATATGAATTTATCACATTCATTCAATGTGATTCATTCATACTCAAAGAATATGCTATGTCAAAATTAATCTTCAAATTAAAAAAATGAAATATTGGTTTTCAATCCAGAGTTCCATTATTAATAAAAGAGAAAAAAGTCCCCCCCAAAATTAAGATTTGAATATCATCATGCATTTAAAGGTCAAGAAACTATAAATTCTCAGGCTGGAGCAATAGCAAAGCGGGTAGGGCATTAGCCTCATAAGTTCGATTCCCAGCATCCCATATCATCCCCAAACACCACCTCACCAGGAATTACTGAGTGCAGAGCCAGGAGTAACCCCTGTGCATCACCAGGTATGACCCAAAAAGCAAAACAAAAAAAAAAGAAAGAAAAAAACTATAAATTCTCATCCAAATAAGCATTTTATTAAACAACTTGTTAAGTACTCTACTACTTACAATTACTGTTTCTAAGTACGCCACATAACTAATCACCTACCTATGATGCCTTCTTATCTCTGCACACTCAACTGCCATGCCAAACATAACAGCACTTGCTGGTATAACGTTTCCAAATTTTTCACAATCATCAAGACTACCTGTGGTCTGAAGACAAAACAATACAAATTACACTCAATTATGTATACGCAAATTAGGCACTTACGATGAAGAGCTATGAAAATTTATAATAAAAAGTTTAAACAACAATAGTGAATAATCTGTTTAAAACTTTTTTTTCTTTAAAGTTTCTACTGTTAGGCGGAGAGATAGCACAAGGGCACATACGGTTCCCAGAGGACTATCAGAGGTAACTCCTGACTACAGCCAGAACACTCCCTAAGCATGACAAGGTATGGCCCAAAAAATAAGTTATAGAAATATAATACAATAATGTTTTAATGTTTAATAATATAATCATGTTTCTCTTTTTAACTAGGCTTATCAAGGTGACAGTTTCATAAATTACACTGGACATCTGAAACTAAGTTGTACATCAATTATTATCTCAATAGAATGTCTATTTTCATTTGTATGTGTATATACTGTCACTGTCACTGTCACCCTGTTGTTCATCGAATTGCTTGAGCGGGTACCAGTAACGTCTCCATTGTGAGACTTGTTACTGATATATATACATACAAACATATATATGCATTCATGTGTATACACATATCTAAAAAAAATATTTTTCACAGTACAAATAAGGAGGCGGGTGCAAATGGAGGACTACATAAAAGGATACTGGGTACGATTTTAATAGAAAATTCCAAGTCACCATTACCTACTTAAAAATAACAAACTGCTCTTTTCAATTTCTAGTTATTTTTAATCCAAATCACTATCATAACGCAAGTGTTCATTCTAGGTTCAATTCCTTTCACTCAGAATACAGATCATTAAAAACCTTCAGTTTGTGAGCCACAGTAGAGAATTTCTATGCAAGACATAATGTGACCCCAGCAAGGGGATCGTGGCCCACCGCAGCCTGGGCTCCCTGGCACCTGGAAACAACCCCAAGTCAGCCGTCACTAGACGCCCTCTTAGTAACTTGCCCAAGAATCCAAGGGGCGGGCCAGAGCAATAGTCCAGCGAGTAGGGTGCTTGCTTTATAAGTTCGAACCCCCACACCTGCTGGGTGTGGCCCAGAAACAAAAAACCCAAGCAGTGGGCAGGGAGACAACTCAATGGGCTGGGGTGTCTGCTTGGATGCAAGAGTCCTAGGTTTGATCCTGGTGTCACGTGGTCCACAAGCACCATGCAGCACTGTCCCTGAGCACTCGAGGCGTGGCCCAAAAACGATGGCTTAAGGGTACAAGCGTCTCCATTTCTCAACACTACTGAAGAATTCCAGCCAGTCCCTCTACACTGGAACCTTAACTACTACCACTTACCTACTTCCCCCGCTGGAGGGGTGAGTGCCTGTCTGCCTACCCTAAGCATGTGTAGACAACACATTGTTACGGAGTGTTTTCCATATATTTCTGTGCTGGAGATGGGATCAGGGCCCCAGGCAGGTAAGGCAAGCACCCTACCACTCGGCTACACCCCAGCCCACATAGAGACCCAGGACCCAGAGTGACCATCCTGACGGTGGGAGGCAGAATACTCGGCAAAGACACTGGGCATTCAATAAGGTTACTGAGGGCTAGAGATCGTACAGAGTAAAAACATACCCTATACACAGTATACCCTATATGCAGCTAAGTATACCCTATTGCACGCAGCAGACCCTGGTTTAATCCCTGAGCACTACCGGAGGTGGTCCTAATATCCCCAAAGATAAAATTCCCCTTCGGTGAACAGCTATGGAAACCATGAACAAAATGAAATGGCTTTTGTGCTGGCTTACCTTTGGTGGCAAAAGTAAATGTTCCCATGCATGAATCAAACTCTCCACAATTCCTTCTCCAAATAAACCTGCATCGACAGTTTCTGTTACAACTAGGGACACTCTATAGAATGATTGTTTAAAGATACAGACGTAAGTAAGAGATCATGCTGCTTACACAGACGTCAAAGCTGAGAGAAGGAAGAGCATGTTATAACACAGTGCTTATGCCCGCTGGGACCATTCCTAGCTCTGACTGCTGCCCCTCTGCTCTGCTCCCACAGGCACTCGGGGGACACCAGCTTCCCTTTCACCACTGACTCCCTGCGAAGGTTCCCTGTTACCCGTCCAGGCTCCCTCCCTGCTGCTGAGGAACTGGACTTCTAAGGCAGGGCTACATGAACCGCTCCTCCCTTAGCGCCTGTAATCGCGCAGCTCCGTTTGTTTTCTCTGGAACAGCAGTCACTCTTCTTCCTGGCTCCTGACGCCTCTCCTTGGCTGATCTTACTCTTCACAAGAGACTATCCAAAGAGCTCTAGTCTGTCCTTTCTTTTTTTCTAAACCATTTTACTCAAATATACTCCAAAATAATTTTTCCCTTCTTGGAGCCTCATGAGCACTTCCTGCCAGCATCATGCATGTGGTTAGAAAATAAGTTTCACAAATATCCCTTTTGTTCCTGTAACTGTAGGTGCCTTGGGACAGAAACAAGCTGGTATTCCCCTCAATACCTAAACTACATAGACACAAAATGTTCATTATTTCCAACTGCATACATTTGTGATATGGATGGTATGTCATCACCTGGTTCAACATTGTGACATTTCTAAGTAAGCTTCTGAAGGTCAGATAAAAACTATGACTGTACTACACTCTACATCTTTTCACTCAAAACCTACCTTTGGATGTTGCTCTGGACTGAATTTTGTGTCCCATCAAATGGCAGGCTAATGCCCCAAGACCCACTGTGACTCCCTGGAGATGAGGGTCTTCAAAATGTGATGGGGGTTAAATGATGGCCCAAGGGTGAGGAACTAAGATTGTCGGGGACCCAAAAAGGAAGAGACACAGGGGTCTCTCCCTGTCTCCATAGAAAGCTACTTCAGGGCATGTTATTATACCTTGGACATTTTCTGACTTACAAGAGTTCACAAACTGGCTATTATCTAATCTTCCATCCATACTCCGGATGTCAACTGAACTGATAAACGAAAACTGGTCTACATAAATAAACCTACTTCCTAAGAGCTCATGATCTTGATTTTTTCCCCCACCAGGGTACACCCAGAGATGCTGGGGCGGGCGGGTGGGGGGAATAACAGGGCCCGGGGACCTGAGAGGTGAACTCCCTCAGGGAGCAAACATGTTGCACCTCTAACCCGCACAACTACAAGAAAGTCACACCCTTAGTCTACGGGATTTGTTACGGTGCCAGTGAAGACGGAAGAACACTACATTTGCCACCCGCCTCAATAATGGAACGAGGTGGCTTTCATCAGAACAGATACAGAAGCTCTACAAAGTGTTAAGTACGGACACAAATAATTATAGGAGACTTTTCTGAAAGGCCAACAGTACAAAAAACACCTCTCTCAATAAGAACTAAGAGGACACTGACTGAGCAGGAGAGCCAACAGAGCAGGTGCGGCAAGGGGCATTCTGCTCAGACCCCAGTGCTAAGTCACGGGCCTTTGCCTTGTCCCCACAGGGGCCACCCCTGGCGGTGCTGGGGACAGATTCAGATCCCCAAGTGATTTTTAAATCCCTTCAAGCTCTAAAATCTTATCAGCTTTGTGATATCGCTCAGAATAAGATGACACACTAAAATGTCAAGATTTATGAGAAAGAAACTAAAAATATTCTGAATATCTGGATGGTCCAGGTCAAAATTCACTGACAGCCAACATTTCCACAGTTTTCACTGTAAATATTGGCCTTAGAATAATGGCCAAAAAAGTGCTAAGTCCATCAAGTTACTCAAATTTTATTTTCAGTACCAATTTTTCACTATTACTGAGCACACAGAAGAAATTCACAAAGGAAAAATAACTTACTAAATCAGGCTTTAAAAAGATCAGGCTTATCAAATTACTTGCCACAATTTTTTTCAAAATCTTTAATTCTGTTATCTAGTATGGCCTTATTATGAAAACCTATCTTATGCTAAACCATCCCATATCTGTATTTTCAAAAGGAAAATCTGTCTCATGCTAAACTATTTGATACCCATATTTTCAATAAGAATTTTAATGTTCTTGTTTGAGCTGGAAGCTAGAAATGTGAAAACATTAATTTTAAAAATGCAACAGTAGATTATAAATACTGAGATTAGTGTACATAATACCTTTCAGGAATGTGTTTTGGAATTTCTATGTCCAACGATTTCATATGCAAGAGTTTGATTTCTGCTTCCATCTTGTTGGCTGCTATGACATCGCACGCAAGTTCATACATGGTCTTGGATAACTCACAAGCATACACAGAGCGTGCACCTGCGTTTTTAGCGAACATGCTGCAAGGGTTAAAAAAAAAAAAGTATTCCATCAAGAAAAAAAAATCCACGTGCCTTTTTTCCCAAATTTTATAGAATTAATGTTACTTAAATGTGCATTTTTCCTTTTATCCTTTAACACAATCATTATTCATCCTGCATACGAAATACATTAATATTCTAATCACAAAACAAAGCATGTGATAAAATGGCACCTCCCTAGCAACAACTCACCACTGTCACAAAGTCGCCAAGCTTTCAGTGAGATGAGAATGCTTATGCATGCACTCAGCCAAGCCCTAAATAAAAAAATATTCTCAAAGCTTAGTTCACGATCGCAGTAACAGCCTACACCTTTCCTCAGTAGTTACATTCACTTTGTGCTTAGTGAGAATCAATGAACAAACAGAATAATTATTTGGGATATAACCAACACTACAATATTTGCTCTGTATGTGTGAGGGCATGGGTTCAATTTCTTTTTAAATTGTGATAACAGTAAATCAGTAATTACAAAAAGATATAAAAAGATGTAAAATATACAAAAAGTAAGCTTTTTAAAAATTCCACCGTTAAACTTGCCATAGTTAATGTGCATTTGCTTAATTCCATGTGAGTAAAATACAAGCCCAACAAACCTTAATATTCCAGTTCCTGCTCCAATGTCCAGAACGCTGCTGGCCCCCGAGCCAACCGCCTTTCGGATGGCCGCATTATAAACCGTGTTCCTCCTGGTGTCGTTCAGCATGATGAAGTGCCAGCGCTCCACCAGCCAGTTGGCAACACGATAAAAATTCTCCTTTGCATCACTGAAATCAGGATTTAGCTTCACTGCTTTATGGAAATACCCGGCTGCTTCATCTCTAAAACCCATCCTAGAGTAAAAACAACAAAGTATTCAACTAAACATGATCAACTATGATTCCTGCTAACCTCACCAGACCCCAATTTTTCTCAATCAGGAACCATCTCCTTCAAGAAGCCTCTTTTGAAGACCCCAATCTTCAACCACTTCTTTCTCTTCTGAGTCCCAATGACATTCACAAACTCTTGGACTTGAAAGGACTGAGCGGTCAGAGAGAGAGTAGGCAGGGAAGGCGTTCATTGTGCTTGTGCAACCCTGTTTTGAATCCCCAACATATGGGGTCCCCCAGCACTAGCAGGAAGGATCCCGAAGCACAGAGCTAGAGGCCCTAACCAAAGCTGACTGTGGCCACAAGACCTAAGTAAATTAATGTACTTGACTATGTATTACTATCATGCTAGAGCATGAGCAAAAGCTCTGAACAGGGGCTGGAGCAACAGCACAGCGGAGTGGGGGGGGAGCCGTTTGCCTTGCCCAGGTTCAATTCCCAGCATCCCATACGGTCTCCTGAGCACCACCAGGAGTAGTTCCTTAGTGCAGAGCCAGGAGTGACCCCTGTGCATTGCCAGGTGTGACCCAAAATTCAAAAAAATAAAAGAAAAAAGCTCTGACCAGTCACCCTCCACTGAACCAACTCTCTGGACATGGGCACCTTCTGAAAACCACTCACTGCCTAAAACAAAGTCACTAGCCTGCCGGAGGCTCATCTCAGCTTCCCGAACAACTTTTCTCTCCACAAGTATGTGTTATGGGTCTCAAAAGTCAGCTCTACGTGTTGCTAGACCAGTTTCTGCCTGTCATATGACACATTTTACTTAAACTATTACAGATAATGCAACTATAGGGACTAACGAAGCTAAATGCTTTGGATTTTCCTCTTAATTTTTTAGTAAGACAATGACCCAATAATGGTAACTAAATTATAGCGATGTGATCAAATCAACAAGAAAAGCAGGCAGAAAAAACTATCAATCCACCGAGAACAGTGCTTGTTTTTGAACTACAACAGGTATCACTCAGGGTGTACTCCTGACTGCTCAGGGATTACTCCTAGTGGTGCTCAGGGGACCATAAGTGGTGCCAGGGATCGAACTGGGGTCAGCAGCACACAAGCTAAGGCAGTTTACCCGTGGACTCTCTCTTCAAACCTACATCCACCCCTCCCCTCCCCGCAGTACCAGGAACTGAACCCATACATGCAGACCAGTACTGCGCTATGAGAAACATTCCCTGTCTGCTATTCCCATGGAGTATTTTTTAACTCTCCTTATTTCTTACTAGTCAATCCCTCATTACTGTGATCCTGTGATGGTTAATAGTTTATTAAATTTTTTTGTTCAAATTAGAGTCTCATCTGTCCCTCAACAGAGCTAAGAGATTTTTGACAATACTGAAAACAGTACAAACCTGAAAAGATGCTCCCCCATACTATTGCAGATCACTTCATCGTCCGGAAATAGTTCAAAGGCTTGCTCGTAGCAACCCAGTAAGTCTTGAGTCCGATTGAGAGCATCTAGCTCTTCAGCCCATCTGAAGAGCGTGTACTGAAAGGTTTCCTTCACGAGAGAACAGTGTATCAGTCAAGAACATAAAGTATGAAAAACTATGCAATGCTGGTTAAGAATACCACAAGGTGAATTTACGTAAAGCTCATCTTCAATTTTATTTAGCTTTAACAGGCCCATTTACGAAGTAAGCAAATGCACAGTGAATTATGTCTGCGGCAAAAAAGTATTACCTATACAGCAAGAACACGCAGAATTTGATAGTTTGCCCAATCAAGGTTATCTCCATCCTTCACTGCCAAATCACAACTCCAAGGCTGGACCGGCAGTACAGTGGCTGGGGCATTTACCCTGCACATGGCCAACCCTGCTCGAACCCAGCACCTTTTATGGTCCCCAGGGCCCGCCAGGAGTGAGCCCGAAGTAGGAGTAGGGAATAAGACCTGAGCACTTAAATATATAGATGGCCCCAAAATAGAGGGAAAATATATATATATATATATATTTTTTTTTAATCACAATATCTACCCCTCCTTCCCCAGGGTCTGCTAGGTTTTTTTCGTTTGGGTTTTTGTTTTGGTTTTGGTGGGGTTTTTTTTTGCATTTTGGGTCACACCCGGCGATGCACAGGGGTTACTCCTGGCTCTGCATTCAGGAATCACTCCTGGCGGTGCTCGGGGGACCATATAGGATGCTGGGAATCGAACCCGGGTCGGCCGCGCGCAAGGCAAACGCCCTCCCCGCTGTGCTATCGCTCCAGCCCCTGTTAAGTCCCAAGAGTTCGTCTTCGGCGCGAGTCTCTTGTCGCACCCATCCCCGACACATTAACGGTGCTGACGGTCGCAATGTTAACACCTGCGATCAAGGGTCTCTCTTCTGCACCGCGGGCTCCCAGGGGGCGCTGCCAAGCAGTCTTCCTATTTAGCTTTGGCAGACCCCCGAAGCCGGGGACCCGCCCTGTCCCCCTCCCCTCCCGGGGCCTGACGAGCTGCACCCCTGGGCACTTCCCAGGCCCCGAGGCCGCGCGCCGTCTCTTGTTGGGGGGGGGGCGATGGGGAGGGGAGCTGCTCCCCGGCGGTGCTCGGGTCCCCCGGCCCGCGTCCCCGGCTCACCTTGACGCCGTCCTTGAGCTCGGGCGCCAGGCTGAGCACCAGCAGGTAGTGGGCGTAGGCCGTGCCGAAGTCGCGGGCGCCCAGGCAGTGCTCGGCGCTGTGCAGCGAGCGCGACAGCAGCTCGTCGCGCCCGGCCGCCTCGGCGCCCTCGCCCGCGCCCCGCCGGGGCCCGGGCCGCGAGTGGGGCATGGGCCGGTCCCCGCCGCACGCCTGCGCCGCCACGCACGCACGCCCCGCCAAGCGAAGGCCCAAACTGCCTCGGCGGCCACCCCCGTCCCGCCACCGGCGACAGCGCGAGCCCCTCCGCCGGAAGGCGCGGCCCCGCCGGAAGCGGGCGCGGCGCGCGCGCGATGACGTCAGCGCGCCCGGCGCGGGAGTGACGTCACGGCCCTCGGGGCTCTGGCCGAGGAGGGGCGGGAGGGCGTGGTGCGCCTGCGCGCCGGGCCCCGCGCCGTCCTGGCGGCTCCCGCTGGTCTCTCTGGCCAGTCTCTTTTGCTGGGCTGGAACCTGAAATGTTTTTTGTTTTTTTCTTTTGTTTGTTTTTCTCTTACCTGCTTTTGTTTTTACGTGCTTAAGACATTTCCTTTGTTGCCTTCTTTTTTTAATTGAGTCACTATGAGAGACACAGTTACAAAGTTGTTCATGGTGTTGGGTTTGAGTCAGTGTTCCAACATCTGTCCCTCCACCAGTGTACATTTCTCATCATCAGTGTCCCCAGTTACAAGGTGCTTCATGATTGGGTTTCATCATAGTGTTCCAACATCCGTCCCTCCACCAGTGCACATTTCTCATCACCCATGGCTGTTCATGATTGGGTTTCAATAATCAAAAAGTGTTCAGTGCTCTAACACCTGTCTCTCCACCAGTGTGCGTTTCCCACCACCAGTGTCCCCAATATCCCTCCCCCCTCGCTCCCCACCTGCCCCACCCCACCCCAACCTGTCTCTTTTCTTCATTCTCTCTCTCTCTCTCTCTCTCACTCTTTCTGGGCATTGTGGTCTGCAACATAGGCACTGACTTTCAGCACTCAGGGGAACCTGGACTTTCTGTCCCTCTTCAGGAAGGTGTGCAGGAAGGTGTGGCTTCAGCTGCAACACCTCACTCTGCAGAGCAGCCCGTGAGGGATCCCAAGGGAATGAGGACAGGGCAGGTGTATGATGGCGCTCTTGAGGTGCCAAAGACCTCTTCAAGTCAGGAAAAGGGTCACCCTGAGAAGGGACTTGCCCAAGTCCTGCCCGCCTGCTGGTGGAGGTGGAGGGAACTGTCCAGTCCCCTGAGGAGTGAACTGCTCATTTGTTCTTGGGGTGCGTTTGTTTCCTTCCATGCAGTGCCACTGTTTCCTGGTGATTTAATACAGAAAAGGGGGGTGGGGTGAGGTTGACAATTACTGAAGAAAATGGAAGTAGAAATTACTGAGGAATAGCTTGATGTACATAGAACCTGTCTGTTTTAGACGTTGATGACTTTTTAAAATATATTTTATGTTTTCTTCTTGTCTTCCAATGAGGATTTTAAACTGCATAAATTCTTTGTTAAAGACCAGATCAATTTTTTTAAATTTTTTGGTCACACCCAATGATGCTCAGGGGTTACTCCTGGCTCTGCACTCAGGAATTACTCTTGGTAGTGCATGGGGGATCTATATGAGTTGTTGGGGATTCAACCTGGGTCGCCTGCATGCAAGGCAAGCCTTCTACCTGCTGTACTAATGTTCCACCCACTAATGATGACTATTGAATAGCAAACTATAAAACTTGGGAGCTACGAGGGCCAAAGAGATAGTACAGTGGGTAAGGTGCCTTCCTTGAATGCAACTGACCAGGTTAGAGCCCTGGAATCCCATATGATCCCCTGAGCCAGCCAGGAGTAATTCTTGAGTTCAGAGCCAGGAGTAATTCCTGAGCACCACCAGGTGTGACCAAAACAAACAAACATATACTGGGGGCTCCTCCAGTTCATCACTTGAAAGGGTCCAGTGAAGAGTGGTGGACAGGTATTCACCCTCAGATGCTGCATATGACAACACTGTATCCCTAAAATATACAAACATTTGCACTCTTTTGTTTTGGGGGGCCACATCCTATGGTGCTTAGTGGGTACTCCTGGCTGTGTACTAAGGAATAACTCCCGGCGTGCATGGAGGACCATATGGAATGCCAGGGATGGAACCCGGGTCAGCTGAGTGCAAGGCAAAATATCCTACCTGCTGTACTATCTCTCGACCTCAAATGTTTATACTCTTGTAAACCAATGGGTACCACAACCTAAAGAAAAAGGAAGAAGAAAGAAAGAAAGAAAGAAAGAAAGAAAGAAAGAAAGAAAGAAAGAAAGAAAGAGGAAGGAAGGAAAGAAAGAAAGAAGGAAAGAAAGAGAGAGAAAGAGAGAAGAAGAAAGAAAGAAAGAAAGAAAGAAAGAAAGAAAGAAAGAAAGAAAGAGGAAGGAAGGAAAGAAAGAAGGAAAGAAAGAGAGAGAAAGAGAGAAAGAAAGAAAGAAAGAAAGAAAGAAAGAAAGAAAGAAAGAAAGAAAGAAAGAAAGAAAGAAAGAAAGAGGAAGGAAGGAAAGAAAGAAGGAAAGAAAGAGAGAGAAAGAAAGAAAGAAAGAAAGAAAGAAAGAAAGAAAGAAAGAAAGAAAGAAAGAAAGAAAGAAAGAAAGAAAGAAAGAAAGAAAGAAAGAGGAAGGAAAGAAAGAAGGAAAGAAAGAGAGAGAAAGAGAGAAAGAAAGAAAGAAAGAAAGAAAGAAAGAAAGAAAGAAAGAAAGAAAGAAAGAAAGAAAGAAAGAAAGAAAGAAGGAAAGAAGGAAAGAAAGAAAGAAAGAAAGAAAGAAAGAAAGAAAGAAAGAAAGAAAGAAAGAAAGAAAGAAAGAAAGAAAGAAAGAAAGAAAGAAAGAAAGAAAGAGGAAGGAAGGAAAGAAAGAAAGAAGGAAAGAAAGAGAGAAAGAGAGAAAGAAAGAAAGAAAGAAAGAAAGAAAGAAAGAAAGAAAGAAAGAAAGAAAGAAAGAAAGAAAGAAAGAAAGAAAGAAAGAAAGAGGAAGGAAGGAAAGAAAGAAGGAAAGAAAGAAAGAAAGAAAGAAAGAAAGAAAGAAAGAAAGAAAGAAAAGAAAGAAAGAAAGAAAGAAAGAAAGAAAGAAAGAGGAAGGAAGGAAAGAAAGAAGGAAAGAAAGAGAGAAAGAAAGAAAGAAAGAAAGAAAGAAAGAAAGAAAGAAAGAAAGAAAGAAAGAAAGAAAGAAAGAAAGAAAGAAAGAAAGAAAGAAAGAGAGAGAGACCAAGGAAGGAAGGAAGGAAGGAAGGAAGGAAGGAAGGAAGGAAGGAAGGAAGGAAGGAAGGAAGGAAGAGGACAAACGAAGGCCAGAGAGATAGTTCAAGGTTAAAGCATTTGCCTTGCAAGTGGCCACCCCTGTTCCATCCTGAGCACCACATAATGTCCCCCGAGCCACCGTCAGGTGTGTCCCCCAAACCCTCCAAACAAAGGCAGATGACAAATGGCACAGCCATAAAACCACCTGCCTGGCCTGCACTGACTGATCCAATTCCCAGAGCCATGTGTGGTTGCCCTGCCCTTATCCAGTCCCCCAGTATCTCTAGGTGAAGCCCTGAGTGTCCCCAGCAAGGCTCGGTGGCCAGGGTATCCCAACCCCACAGAGCGACTATCGTTGGGCCTTTACAATCAACCACCAGCCCTCACCCGTGGTGCCCCTGTGCCTCCTGAGCGCAGGTTGGGAGACTCCCCAAAACCCCCTCTTTTTTTTTTTAATTCTTTTATTAATTCACCATGTGGAAAGTTACAAAGCGTTCAGGTTAAAGTCTCAGTTATACAATGCTCAAACACCCATCCCTTCACCAGTGCACATATTCCACCACCAAGAATCACGATATACCTCCCCCCTTCCCCCCACCTCCCCAGCCCCCCACCCCGCATGTGTAACTGGTAAATTTCACTTTACTTTCACTTTACTTTGATTACATTCAATATTTAAACAAAAAAATTCACTGTTATTGATTTGGAGTTTCTCCCCCCTAAAGTCAATCTGCTGAACAAAACCCCCTCTTTAAAAAAGAGATTTTTGATGCTTTTCTTACTCCTCCATTTGGGGGGGTGGAGGAGGAGGATTTTTTCAGCTGAAGTCAAACCCAGGGACTCATATGTAACACAAACGCCCCACTTCTCCGGGCCCTTGCCTGTGCTTTTAATCTGATTATCTGAAGGACCTCCAGGCTCAGAACCTGCCTAAATCCTAATCTGCGCTTAAGCATCCAGCGCCCTAGATTGTGAGCTGCTTGCCTCTTCGGCAGGACACTCCGCACGCACAACTTACTCTGGGCCCAACACGCAGCCTTTGCACCTGACAGCCTCTAAGTGAGGATTCAGCTCGTTCCTGTTTTAAATGGAAAATGCATCCCCTCATGTATTTATTTTTTGGGGTTTGGTGCTCGGGAGTTACTTCTGAATCTTCTGCACTCAGAAATCACTCCGGGGCGCCTCAGGAGGTGGTCTCCATGCAAGCACCCTCCCGCTGTCCTGTCACGCTGGCCCCATCACCCCTCTGCCGGTTCCCACGTAACCTTCCCACCCTCTGAAGTTCTCACTTCTCTCCCACCCTCCTTTGCTCCTTTTGGGGGGGGGGGTGGGGCACAACAGGCCGTGTTTGTCCTTGGCTATACTTTGTCTAAGAAACAATTTAAGAGTGAACTATAAGGGTACAATTTAAGATAACTATTTGGGCTTGCAAACCTGGAGCCACCGCCCAAGGGTACAAACTCTGCAACCTGATAGTGGCGAGCCTCGGACTGAGAATTAACTAGCTGGTACCTCCGTCACCATAGCAATATTATGAACAACAGCACTGGAGGGGAGGAGGAGGAGGAAGAACATAACCTCAAAAAAAAAGAAGTAACTCTGTGGTGTTTCCCTGACAATGCCAAAACACTAAAGGTCCTCATGGGATGTCATAGGACGTTTGGTAAAAGTCTGTGGCTGGGGGAGAGCTAGCTCAGAGGGTTGGAGCACATGCTTTGCTTTGTGGAGAATCAAGAGCCTGTACACACACTACACACACACACACACACACACACACACACACACACACACACCCCAAAACATTCCTTTAAAAAAAAAAAAAGAACAAAGGGCCTAGAGCTATAGCACTGAGGGTAGGGCGTTTGCCTTGCATACAGATGACCGAAGTTCGATTCCCAGCATCCCATATGGTTCCCTGAGCACCGCCAGGGGTAATTCCTGAGTGCAGAGCCAGGAGTAACCCCTGTCCATCGCCAAGTGTGACCCAAAAACCAAAAAGCAAAAAAAAAAAAAAAGGACAAAGTTTTTCCTTTCCTACTTTGGACATGATGTAACCATGAAATGTACTCTATTAAACGCATATTACACAGGTAAGATGCACCAATTCTACTTTTAGTGCTATGTTTCCTTCTATAGTGATGTGAGATGTGTTTGGATTATTAAAGTGGGGCACTTCTACCTTTAAGCATTTCATCAGAAAGAAGTATATCAACTCCTCCACCTCCAGTGGGAACTGGAATGCAGAGGGAGAGCTCCTGATCTTTCTAGAACTACAGAGATTGGGTTGACCAGGAAGTACTTGCCCCTTCTGGTTACCTCTGTGAGTCTCTGGTTCTACTGCATGCATTCACAGGCTGCTATTGTAGTCCTGGGCATGTTTCCCATTCCACGGAGCCAGAGGTCTCTCCTTCTTGTGTTTTGGTCTGTCGGGTTTATTGAGCTAACACACCTGAAACACGTCGGCTGCAGGAACCTTCTCCCGAACATACTGCCAAATCCAAGAGAAGCTCAGGGATGGAGGGTGGCTCGGCAGGATGTGAAGAGGGGTCAGAGAAGAAGTGGAAGAAACTTCCACTGCTCCATCAGCCTGTGGGCTGCGTCTGCCGGGAAGTGGAGGTCAGCTTCCTGCCCGCGTGGAACCCTCACTTCGGAGCTCCGAGGATTCCAAAATGTGATCATTAATCTAGATGGAGAAATCAAGTTACTGGCAGTTCTTTGTAGTTTGCAGTCTCAGAATGCCGCGGGTGAAGTCATTTGGAAACTGGGAACTGACCTGGAGTGACAGGACAGCAGAGAGAGCGACTGCACATGGCCAGTGCAGGTTCAATTCCCAGCTTCCCGTCTGGTTCCTGAGCATCAGCAGGAGTGATTCATGAGTGCAGAGCCAGGTGTAACCCCTGAGCCACTCCAGCTGTTTGTCCCCAAATCAAACTGTAGCACTGTCACTGTCATCCTGTTGTTCCTTGATTTGCTCCAGCGGGCACCAGTAACACCTCCATTGTCGGACTTGTTACTGTTTTGGGCATATCGAATACGCCACGGGGAGCTTGCCAGGCTCTGCCGTGTGGGCAGGATACTCAGTAGCTTGGCAGGCTCTCTGAGAGAGATGGAGGAATTGAACCCAGTCAGCTGCATGCAAGGCAAACACCCTACTCGCTGTGCTATTGTCCCAGCCCATGTGCTATCGCTCCAGCCCCAAACCAAACAAAAACCAAAAAATAAAACTGATGAAAGTAGCATGAAACATCTGGGAAAGTTAAGGAAATGGAAGGGGCTGGAGCGATAGCCCAGCGGGGAGAGCATTATAGCCTAGTTCTCCCTTTGGGAGAGCCTGGCAAACTACAAAGAGTTTCCTGCCCACATGGGAGAGCCTCGCAAACTCCCCATGGTGTATTCACATGCCAAAACCAGTAACAATGATGGGTCTCATTCCCCTGACCAGGAAAGAGCCTCCAATGTGGCACCATTATCTCAGGGCTGGGACAAATGGAGATGGCACTAAGACTGTTCAAGGAATTCAGCGATCAACGTGATGATGATGATGATGATGATGATGATGATGATGATGATGATGATGATGATGATGATGAAAGAACTCAGAGGTAGGGGCCAAAGACATAGCTCGAAGGAGTAGGCGCCTGCTTTGCCTTTTGGAGACTGAGTTCTAACCCTGGCACTACATGATCCCCTGAGAGAAAAACTGGTAGGAGCCTCTGAGGGCTGCCAAATGTGGCCGAAAAAAAACAAGCAGAAAAGTGTCCAGCAGCAGGAGGCAAAATTAATACTTGTGTGGATTTTACGTGTGTGTGCGTGTGTGTGTGTGTGTGTATGTGTGTGTGTGTGCGCATGCTCAGGAGTGCTGCCCATACTCATTGTTGCTCAGTTTTTGTCCCTGACAGTGCTCAGAAGACCGTGCAGTACTGGGGATCAAACCCAGCATTCTTGCACATTTTTCTCCTTGGTCCTTATTCAAAGATTTTCTTAACAATATTGAAGAAGAAAGGGGATTGACAGCACCTGCCTTGTCAGCATATGGTCATGAGTTCAAATCCCTGAGGCCCTACATGTCCAATCTAGGAAGCTAGTTCTTTGAACCTCGCACCACCTCTATCTGCAGTCCTCAGTGCCACAAGCCATGTCCAACTGCTGTACTTCAGCCAGGAACTTTGGGCACTGCAGAAATGGGATTGCACCCCCCCCACACACACACACACATAATCACCAAAGAGATAGACATATGCCGCAGCCAAGAAGTACAGCCTCTGGCAAGGACTCCCTTTCCTCCTGAAGTGAGACCCATAACCACAACTCATGCACCTCCACACATGTGTGCAATGAAGGAATGGGGGCACCTGGGTGAGCCCCAGTCACTGCAGCAATGGCAGCACACAAGAAGGGGAGGGGATAAAGCTAAAATTGGCCGAGGGCACAGAGAGAGTCCAGCGGGTAAGGCACACAGCGACCCCAGGAGAGACAGTCCAGTAGGTAAGATGGACAGCGACTCCGCCGAGAGAGTCCAGTGGGTAAGCAGGCAGCGACCCTGGCACCGTACAGTTTCCCCAGCACCGCCTGGAGTGATTCCTGGACAGAGTTAGGTGTGGTGTGCCCCCTCCTCTACCAAGTAATATTGAATTTTTAAAACAAATTTTTGTTTTGTTTTGGTTTGGTTTTTGGCGGGCAAACCCAGCAATGCTCAGAGGTTACTCCTGGCTCTGCACTCAGGAATTACTCCTGACCATGCCGGGGATCGAACCCTGGTCGGCCTCATGCAAAGCAAACACCCTACCCGCTGTGCCATTGCTCCAGCCCCAACAAGTTTGTGTGAGTTTGTTTGCTTGCTTCTTGCTTGTTTTTGCTTTTTGGGTCACACTCGGCAATGCACAGGGATTACTCCTGGGTTTACACTCAGGAATTACTCTTGGCGGTGCTCAGGGGACCATACGGAATGCTGGGAATCGAAACCAGGACAGCCGCATGCAAGGCGAACGCCCTACCCACTGTGCTATGGCTCCAGCCCGTGTGTGTGTGTGTGTGTGTGTGTGTGTGTGTGTGTGTGTGTTTAACAACACTTCAGACAGGGGCCTGAAAGGCGGAGAGTTGGTGGGTAGGGCATATGCCTTGCACACGGATGACCTGCGTTCAATCCCCAGCAACCTATGAGGGTCCCTCAAGCTCACCAGGAGTGATTCCTGAGCACGGGACCTGGAGGGCTCCCTCAGCATCACCGGGTGTGACACAAAATCCTAAATAAAAGACAGGGGCCTGGGAGATGGTTCCGTGGCGTAAAGCTTGTGCCCAGCAAACCTGAGGGCATGAATTCAAAGCCTGGTGCCAGCCACACCGGCAGCTCTGCTCTTTATGACCCCCCAGAAAGAACGGACCCAGGAGATGGCACTGCATCCGAGGCAAGCATCGGCTCCTGAGCGTGGCACCTGCTGCGCCCAGTCCACGCGGTCTCAACAGCGAGGGGAGAAAGGAGGCGAGGGACAAGCCACTGCTCCTTTGCCCCTGGGGTCACTCACCATCCAAACAACCCAACCTAGGCAGTTTCTCCAGCTCTGTGTTCTTACCCCCCTCGCCGCCTGTGGGGTTACTGGCAGAGGAAACCGTGGCAGATACCAAGGCAGGTTTAATTGGGGTGTCTTAATGGTCTGGGCAGCTTATCAACAGGCCACGCTTGCCAAAGGGGGAAGCAGAACGGACTGCAAGGCTCTGCGTGGCCTTGTGCAAACGCTCACGGCGTGTGGGGGTGGGAGTGGAGGGGGAGGGGAGGCCCCAGAAGTTCATTAACGCGGAGAAAGGCTTTGCTGGACGCAAGGTTTACTGTGTTTACGCCGTCTGTGGGAATGCGCATCCCTTGTTGTGTGGTCCGGTTTCATTGGGTGGTTCAAAACCGTGTTATCAAATCGTGTGCGTTTTGGTATAATTTGGGGAGCTCTTAAACGCTTATTAATATCTGGACTCTGACCCAGAGGTTTCTGACTTAATTGGGCTGGCATGGCGGCGGGGGTCGTGCCTGAGCATGAACGTATTTACAGAGTGTTCTGGCTGAGCGCAGTGTTTGTGCTGCGTGTGGGGTGGGCTGGCGCGGGCCCCCTCGCCACCGGGTAGACTGCAGCTACCGAGGGTTTAAAAATAGGAGGCCTTATTCAGCAGGCCTGATTGTTGGGGAAAATTTCCAAACAATAATAGTGAGTTCTGTATGGAAATATGGAATGTACTTAAAGTATATAGAGAATAAAAGGAATATCATTAGCTACTTAGGTGGGGGGTGCGGTGGGAGGGGGGTATATTGGGGTTCTTGGTGGTAGAACATGTGCACTGGTGAAGGGATGGGGGTTTAATCAGTATTTGACTGTGACTTAAACCTGAAAGCTTTGTAATTTTTTTTCACTGTAATTCAATAAAATATTTCTTATTAAAAAAAAAAGCATACAGAAAAAAATATATATATAAATAAATAAATAAATAAACAAAGGAGGAGGCTTTAGCCAGGGCAGGCCCCAGTGAGAAAAGTTTCTTCCAAGAGTCAGAGAGAGCTTAAAGGGCTGCAGGAGGGCTCTGTGTTCGGGAGGCCCGGGTTCAATCCCCTGCACCATATGTCCCCTCAAACATTGCCAAGAGAGACCCCAAGCGTGGCTGGATATGGCCAAAAAAAAAAAAATCAAATGGAATGTGTTTATGGCTTAACAAGAATTTAAGACTCAGCTAAATTCTTTTTTTATGTTATTCATTTACTGGGGGTTGGGAGAGTAGTCCTAGGTCCACACTGGGTGGGACCGGAGCCCCCTGTAGGTAGAGCATCGCTCCAGCCTCACAGGAAACTCTTGAGTTGAGCTGGCTATTACAGAAAGAATAGGCCACTCCGCATATTCAATTAGTTGGAGATAAAATGGTTTATAATTAGATGAACAAAGTTTTACAGCCACAAACCAACTGCTTGGGCATTGAAATTTGCATTAATATATTCTCGTTGCTAAATAGACTTAGTTTCTTCAGGTGGTTTTGTTTTTTTATAAGAAAGTCTTTTACATTGTTCTATAAGCTAGGTTATTGCTGCAGTAGCCCTTATCTATTGCTCCACACACGTTTCGAAATTCAGCACTCGGAGTGGAACAGAAAACCAAGCGTACAATTTAATGCTATCTTCAGAACTGTGTGTACAAGCACCTGTAATAATGTGACAGCAATTCAGTGACAATGTAAGAGAAAATCTGTTTATTGAGGACTCCTCTGTGCCATGAATTATTCTTGGTTCTGAAGAACCTGCCTTAACCCCTCCCAGAAATGCCCCCTGAGGTAGAAACCGACCGTGTCTTCATGGAGCATTGAGCAAAATGCTAAAAATCATCTGGAAGCCAAGAATCTAAACCTTGGTGTTACCACCGCTTGCATGTACCCCTCTCCCTGCCCTCCCACACCCTCAATCAGCAATACTCAGGTCCTTGCAGGGAAAAGACCCAAAGGGCCTAATTCAACAGAGCTTTACCACAGGGCTGTTTAGAGGTGAGGAGAGTTAAGGAAGCAAACAGAGATGTGGGGATGCTCAGATACGAGCAGCACCTGGAGTCCTTTACCTTCCCTTGTCCAGAAGGAATAGAAGGAAGGACTGAGAAATAGCCTAGGGGGTAAAGCACTTTCCTTGCACACCGGGGAGAGTAGGGAAACTGCAGAAGTAAAATACGAAGCTAACCCAGGGACATGGTGGAGGGACGTCTACAGAGGCGGTGGAAGTGGTGTGAGATTGTTGTTTATCTGAACCTCTACTCCGAACAACTTTGTAAATCACACGGCCTTAAAAAATCAGGAGAGGACACGGACAGTCGTTCCCACAAAGAGGACAAAAAGATGACCAACAGGCACGTGTTAAAGAGAAAAAAACCACTGTCTCACTGTTATCCCGTTGTTCATCAATTTACTCGAACAGGCGACAGTAACGTCTCCATTCTTCCCAGCCCTGAGATTTGAGCAGCTTCTCCTTACTTGTTTTTCCCAACAATTGGAGGCTCTTTTCAGGGTCAGGGGAAAGAGACCTGCAATTGTTACTGTATTTGGCATAACAAATAAGCCACAGGGAGCTTGCCAGGCTCTTCCTTGTGGGCGGAATAGTCTTGGTAGCTTGCTGGGCTCTCCGAGAGGCATATATATATATATGTTGCCTTTTATGATGATGTGTTTGCGGCCACACAGTTGAGGAATATGTTCACTCATGCATGAGGCTCGGCCCAAGCATGTGGAAAGCGACCTGAAGTGTGGTGGTGATGGTGTAGTGGAAGTCGGCTGCCGGGGTTGGGTCCCTTGGGGCGGGGAGGGCTCTCCCCCTCCCCCTCTGGGGCACCCCTGGTGCAGAGTCCAGTGGCACGGTTATAGGGGCCTCACTTTATGCTCCCTTCCGGGAGGAGCAGCCGTGAGTTCTGGAGGGTGGCTGATGAGTACATGGCTTGTGAGTGTGACCCCGGGTTGCTGGAGCTGGGGGCAAGCAGGCAGAGGATCTCTGCTCCTGGGTCCCATTGAACCCAGAGAGAAAATAAGAGACAAGAAAAGGAAAAACAGGAAAATAAATGAGAAAATAGGAAGCTGGCAGAAGTTGTGTTTCATGCATGTGAACAAAGAAGCAGCACTAGCCATCCTGGCAGAGCAAAGCAACAGTTTTGCTGTAGCAAGGACGAGCACAAATTACTGCAAGTTATAATGAAGATCTAGCTAAAGCCATTGACCAAGGTGACTTCAATAAACGGAGGATGTCCACAAGTGGTTATATGTTGAAAGAAACTGCCATCAAGGACTTTCATGACCAGAGGGGGAAGTTAATGAGGAGCCTCAAAGACAGGCTGTCCGGTATCGAGGCTCGTGCAGCCAGTGTCTGCAGGTTGAGGTCAGTGCTCCCCCCGTCCCCAAAATCCAGGAAGCTTTGAGAATTACCAGGGGTCTACTGTACTCCCATTCAATAAATGCAAAAATAAGTCTGATTTTCAACACATTTATTAGTGACATGGTTTGCTGAATAGATGAAGCCCCTTGTTGACATCTAACACAGCAGTTAGAATGATTTGTTTTTTTTCATTGGTTTAATTAATTTTTTCACTGGTAAAATTTCACTCGTGAAATACACAGACTCAGTGAAAAATTGGAATAAGATATTTTAAGTCAGTAACAGAGAAAAAGACAGGAGTTGCACTACTGTTTTTTTTTCTTTTTAAGGAATACTACTGCTACTACTTATAAAGTGAATACTACTAAAAAGTAATACTGTAGCATCGATTTGCTCCAGCTGGCACCAGTAACGAGTTGTTACTGCTTTTTTGTTGTTGTTGTTGTTTTAATTGAATCACCATGTGGAAAAATAACAATGCTTTCAGGCTTAAGTCTCAATTATACAATGCTGAAACAACCATCCCTTCACCAGTGCACATATTCCACCTCTAAAAAAACCCCAGTATACCTCCCATCCTCCCATCCCCCACGCCCCCGACTGTGTAACTGATAAATTTTACTTTACTCTCTCTTTACTTTGGTTACATTCAATATTTCAACAAAAAACTCACTATTATTGTTAGGAGTTCCCCACTAGAGTCAGACCTGTTGTGAAGAGATATGAGGTCATGCGGTCGCAATATCGGCCATGCAGTTTTGGATTTCTGTATTTTAGCAACTAAGTCCAGGGAAATTTCTTCCAGAAATTGGATCATTGTATGCTTGTATCTCTCATTAGTGGTCCTCATAATATGGCAGTCGCCACACCCTTCCCCCCCGCCGGCAAGGAAAAGGAGAGAGAGAGAGAGAGAGAGAGAGAGAGAGAGAGAGAGAGAGAGAGAGAGAGAGAGAGAGACCTTTCCCCTCTCTGGTAGGCATGGGGCCACAGCTTAGTTCTCAGTCTGGAGACATTCTACAAGGAGCTGCCGGTACCAAAAGTAGTTTAGTTGGCCTCTGGAGTCATGCTCGTGCAGCTTCGGAGAGGCCGCACACGTGCAGCCCCCGGGATCACATCTCAGCGGACTTATTGTTACTGTTTTTGGCATATCAAATATGCCACGGGTAGCTTGCCTACTTCTATTAATTTTTTAAGTACAATACTACTCACCAATAGCAATTAATAATACACAATTGTGCCTTTTGTGACAACATGCCTGGAACTTGAAGTGATCATTCTACGCACAGCCAGTCAGAAGTGAAAAACAGTTACAAAATAGTTTCACTTGTGTGGAATATAAATACCCAAAGCAAACAATCAAGGCACAAAAAGAATGGATCCAGAAGGAAAAACGTTGCAGTGATCAGAGGGAAGTGCAAGTGGCCATGGGAGGAATGGGTAGAGGGGTCATTTTGTTGTTAGGCTGCTGTTGTTGGGGTGTGTGTGTCTGTGTGTGTGTGGGTCTGTGTGTCTATGTTGCAGTGCTGGGGAGTGAACAAGCAAGGAAAGTGCTTTACTGCTTCAAGTGCTCTCCAGTCCTCTGGGGTGTCTTGTTTTGCTAGTGTTGTGGCATTGCTTGGTGGTGGAGGTGGTGAGATTTAGACCCAGAGAGGTGTGAAGCTGAACTTGTGAAATCTCTGTGAGCCAATGGTAAAACGCTACCGTCCGATGAACGCAAAGGAAGTGGTTTCCCCAGACCGCATGCACTGCCGATGGAGCTTCTCTGAACACGGCTGAGAAGGCAGCAAAGAGCTTAGAGGATCGCTGAGGCTTGGCTGATGAAACCTCGGCAGAGTTTGAGAGTCCGGCTGGGAAGGAAGTTCTACTGTTGATAAAGCGATATCAACCAGCATCTCAGGCCATGGAGGAATCTTTGAGGCTTATGGGCTTTTGGGGTTGCAACCAGCACTGCTCAGGGGTTACTTTCCCGGCTCTGCACTCAGAAATTACTCCTGGTGGTGTTGGAAAACCATATGGGATGCTGGGAATCGAACCCAGGTCAGCCACATGCACGGCAAATGGAGGAATCTTTCCTGTTAGGAAGACCCCGTCAATGTGTTAACTTCATGACTTTCTTATTTTAGAAATTGCCTCAACTACACCAGCCTTTGCAATCCCTTACCTTTATCCATCGACAGATATGAATTTCAAGTCAAGACCCCCATCCCCGCCCATTAGCAAATAAAGAAAGGGGGAGAGAATAATGATACACTGAACGCACAGATGGTGGTTAGCAGCTTTTAGGAATAAGGTGCTGATTTTTATATTTTCACTGTAATCTTTCCTTCATGCAGGGCTAAAAGGATACTGACTCCCTTTCCTTCTAGAACTGTTTTGGAGGTGAAGGGCTTGGGTCACACCCAGAAGTACTCTGAACTTACTCCTGGCTCTGTGGCCGGGTCACTCAGGCGCTCTGGGGACCATATGTGATGCCAGGAACTAAATCCAGGTTGGCCATGTGCCAGGCAAGGGTCTTATCCACTGTACAATCTCTTTGGCCTCCAGCCTGAAGTGTTTTTAGATGAAGATGTGTAGTTTCATGTGTATATACTTGACATTCTGCATAGCAGATTAGAGTATCAAAATAACCGAGGTGCAGCGGGCAACCAAGTAAAATCCTTGTGACTTGCTGTATCGGTATGTACGCAGAGGAGCCCCATCCAGAACTGAGTGCCCAGCACCCTCAGGTGTGCCTGAAATCGCCTTTCTGGTTTTGAATTTCCTTTAACACTCTTTTCTTCCTCTTTCCTCAGTGCTTGTGACCACATCCTGTGAGTCGCATCTTTCCCCTTCTCCCGTCCGGCAGCCTGGCCCTCACTTGCCGTCCACCCCTCCATCCACCCATCCATCCGAACCACACACTGAGTCTAGAATGATCTAGAATACAAGCTCCCCGTTCCCGGGTTCCCCCACACCTCTAAACTCTAGACCCTCAACTTTATTATCGCAGGTGTTCATGTTGAAAGCATCATGAAACAAAGCTCTGGATCAGGAAGGAGACAGACAGCATCGGCGTGTTGAATGTGGAGGTTGACACGTGGAGCCGGTCGGGCTGAGAGTACACCAGCTGAGCAAACAAACTCAACACGCTTTGGGGTTCCCGCAGGCTCGGAGTCACAGGGACACTTAGCAGGAGTGTCTCCCTGTGTGAGAGCAAGTGTTTAGTCTATTGGAAGTGACCTTTGGAAGTCAATTAGCAATTCTGGACACAGTCTCCACTGCGTGATTGCGTCACCTCAGAGGGACTGGACCAGCCTTTTCTGTCTGAACGATGGAGACATGTGGATCTCGGGAATACTGAACCCTGCTCACAGGGTCCGCTTTCTGGCCTTGGCCTCACACGGTCTGCTTTAAAGCACTCTGGTTGAAACCCAGTTACAGGGGCTGGAATGATAGCATAGCGGGTAGGGCGTTTGCCTTGCACGCGGCTGACCCGGGTTCAAATCCCAGCATCCCATATGGTCCCCTGAGCACCGCCAAGAGTAGTTCCTGAGTGCAGAGCCAGGAGTAACCCCGGTGCATCGCCAGGTGTGACCCCAAAAAACAAACAAACAAACATACAAACAAACAAAAAGAAACCCAGTTACAGTTCTGAGAGCAAAGGTCAAAGGTCAGCTGTTTGGATTTCAACACGTGCCCTGCCATTTAACCATTTGTCACTTGTCACTTGTCACCCCGTTGATCTTCTACTGGCTCGAGCACGCGCCAGTAATGTCTCCATTCATCCCTGTCGTGTGCTAGTGTAACCCAATGGTATCTGCTCACTCCAGGAACACAAAGAGCCTCAAACGGTTCGTTCAGGGTTTTGACGAAAAAGTCTGACCATCTCGTAGGTGGGCGGCCACTCGGTCTTTTGATGTCCCATGGAATCTAGTCGGTAACAGCTCTAGTCCAGCCGTCATCTCTAAATCACATTACGTGTCTGACCCAGCTGATTTTCGACACCCTGGCAAACGAGACAGCGTCCCTGATTCTTGACCGTTGATGGAGGTTGGAACTCCGGATTCCTTCTCTCACTTGAGTGAAACGTGATACTCCAAGCATAGCTCTTTCGACTCCTCTTTGGGATACCCGAATAGCGTTCTCATCCTGCTTGCGTAGGGCCCAGGTCTCTGAGGCATATGTTAGTGCAGGAAGAACGGTGATGTCGAAAAGATGTGCCTGGAGCCAGAGATCCTTCGTCCTCTTAACCACTTTACCACAAAGGTGTATTTTTCAAATGGTGAATTTTATGTCGTGTAAATATAGCTCAGGCTTGAGAAAGGCTGTGGAGAGTAACCCTCAGCCAGACGCTCCTGGTCCCCCCGGAGCCTCCAGGATATTCCAGGAAGGCTAGAGATGAGAATTCTGAAGTATTCCTGTCAAAGATAGAAAGATGATATGAAACGAATTTCCAGTGACAAAGTCAAGGACCACGTTTAAAAGGACTAGCAGGCCACTAGGGAGAGGACGCAAGAAACTAGGAAAAGACTTCCAGAAATGCGGCCCAACCAGCAAATCCAACCTCAGTTAAATATTAGGACTAGAGATAAAGAATTGTGGGACTTCAGCACGGCAGCCAGAATCAAAGCGAGGAATGATCTTTCCCCACTGACTCTATAACGCTGTTGCTCCCAGCACAGTGCTCTCCAGTGTACTAAATAAGAAAAGGAAGAGGAAGTGTGGGCCCTGAGCAGGTCTGTGCTTGCTGGCTCATTTGTATGGGCTAAGGGTACGCAGGCCTACCTCTGGGTTTTTTGGGGTTTTTTTTGGGGGGGTGCCGGGGGTACACTCAGCCATGCTCGAGTGTTACTTCTGACTCTGCACTCAGGAATCACTCCTGGCAGTGCTCAGGGGACCGTCTGAAATGCCAGGGATGGAACCAGGTTGGCTGCACGTAAGGCAAACACCTTAGCTGCTGTGCTCTCTCTAGCCCCAGACCTACCTCTGCTCTTCTGGAGAAATGATTCTATGAGATATTGCACGCGGACACTTGGAGTAGGACCAGACAGAGTAAGGACTCAGAGAGATCTGTTGGCTTTGTGGCTTTTGCTAGAGGGTTGTGTGTGTGTGTGTGTGTGTGTGTGTGTGCGTGTGTGCGCGCGCGCTTTAGCACTGTAGCACTAGCACTGCCGTCCTGTGTTCATCACTTTGCTCGAGCGGGCACCAGTAACGTCTCCGTTGTGAGACTTGTTGTTACTGTTTTTGGCATATCGTATATACGCCACGGGTAGCTTGCCAGGCTCTGCCGTGCGGGCGGGATACTCTCGGTAGCTTTCCAGGCTATATTTCCTCACACTTCCGATTAAGCTAATTTAGGATGAGGGCTCACTATAGCTTCCCGGTGGCCACCTTCTTTGTCCCACGTGTCTGGCCTTTGCTTGGATGCGTGCACACACACAGAAAGAGCCCTCTCTCACTCTCCCCTCACCAGTTTTTAATTCGTTTTGAGAGGGAGGAGGGGTGGTCCAGGCCCTACCCATAGTCCTCAGTGGCTACTGTCCACTCGGTGTTCAGGAGCCACACCTAATGGCCCTCAGGGGACTGTGTCGCACCAAGGATTGAGCCCCGGCTCCTGTGTACTCCGGCTGGCTCTGGCCTGAGCCCTCTCTCCCCCTCCCCAACTCCAACAAGCGTTGGCTCACCTGCGTTGTAGCTTTCCTACCACCTTCCTAGAAATGAGGACAGGCATTGCCCCCTTCCTTGGGTTGCTGCAGTCACCGAGGGTTGCACATGCTTGGTTGGGGTGCTCATCAGGGTCACACACTTAAGTGGGCAAGTTCGTGCACAGTCCCCTTGTGCTGGCGGTGGGTGGCACGGGGCCTGCGGGGCTGCGGAGGTGGAGCCCGCCTAGGGATGTGCATGTCCATAGTGTGGCATGGACCTGCCCGGCTGTGTGTGAGACCGTCTTTCAGAGCAGCGGCAGTGGAGCTGCAGACGCTGGGCCTGGAGCACGTAGGCGGCCCCGGGGTCAGGCCGTCTGCCTCCCTGTCACGGGGCAACACCTCTGCGGCTGAGCCATCACCTCACTGCCCAAACAGACGTTTGCAAGGTGCATTTGTTCATTTAACACAACCAGGAACCCAGGGTAAGAAACAGACTGACAGTGATACGGTCGTTCCTTATTTCCTGCCATAACGTTTGATGGGCATCAAGTGCATTCTCCAGTATAAAAACACATGGTTAGAAGAGTGGCATCGTGGGACTGGAGTGATAGCACAGTGGGTAGGGCGTTTGCCTTGCTTTGGGGCCACACCTGGTGGGGTTTGGGGGCTACTTTCAGAGCTGACAGGGTCCATGCCCAGATCAAATCTGGATCCAGATGGAACCTGGATCCAGGATCGAACCTGCGCGTGCTCTGTTGAGCACCTCTTTGGCCCTGTCTTGTGTCCTTAAGTTCTTCAGCATCTAGGTTCATTAAATGATCACGTGGCCCATTTTATCTTTTTCTCATTCCTTCCATGTAATTTTAGTTGAAGTTTATAAAGAAAGTGGGGCCTGATGGAAATTTGTAGTCATTTGGTTTGTTGTGTTTGTTTGGAGGCCACACCTAGGGGTTCAGGACCTCTGTCTGGAGGTGCTCGGGGCTCAGACAACTGCTTTCTGCTCCAGCTCTTTCTTTAAAAAGCTCCCTCTGAGTGAGATCCAGAGCAGCTGCGCACAACACGGCCCCTCTGCTCCTTAAAGACTATGATCGGGAGGTCCCCCGGCTTCTTATAGAAATGCATCTAGACTGTGAACTGAGCTGCAACCCCATGCCGCCTGGGGAGGGGGAAGGATTTTCTCTCTCAATGCTTTCTTTCTACGGGGGAGATGGCAGCGGCAGCAGCAGCAATGCCCCACGTGGCGTCTGCCATCTTCTAGAACTCACAGTCCAGAGGTATGAGTTTGCAGTGACGTGATGCGCAAGAGATCATGGGATGGGGGTGTTACCGGCACGCTCTCCGACCAGATGAGATCCGGAGCAGCCTCGCACGACACGGCCCCTCTGTTCCTTAAAGACTATGATCCGGGAGGTCTACTGACCCATTTTGGCACCCAGCATCTTCTTATAGAAATGCATCTAGACTGTGAACTGAGCTAAAATAACAGAAGTCCAAAACTGAGCTCATATAATCTTCATTCCCAGCAATGGAAAACGAATTATCAAATGATGCCTTTTCAGCAGGTTTGATTGTTGGGAGGAAATTCCAAATAATAATAGTGAGTTCTCTGTTGAAATATTGAATATATTCAAAGTATAGAGAGAATAAAGTGAAGATCATTAGCCACTCAGGTGTGGGGGTGGGTGTGGGAGGGGGGTATATTGGGGTTCTTGGTGGGGGAACATGTGCACTGGTGAAGGGACGGGGGGTTGATCATTATATGACTGAGACTTAAACCTGAAAGCTTTGTAACTTTTGTCATGGTGATTCAATAAAATAAAAATTTTTTAAAAATAATAAATAAATAAATAAATAAATAAATAAATAACTCCCTCTACTGCCCTAGTCTTGAAAGTGGGAATTTCAGTAGCATTTTTGGAGTAATTATATAGTTTTCTCTAATGCAATGCTCAACATACAATCATTTCTTAAAGACTAAATGTGGAACCTGAAAATATTAATGAACTTTTCTTTTTAATTTTGGATTTGGGGCCACACTCAGCAGTGCTCAGGGTTTACTTGTGGTTTTGTGTTCAGGGGTCACTTCTGGGGAGCTCATGGGATCACGCAGGGTGCAGGAGATGGAACCCAGGGCGGCCGTGTGCAAGGCAAGTACCCTCCCCGCTGTCCTTCGCTGCAGCTCCTCAATGAGCTTTTTTCTCCCCCCACTTTTTTTTGGGGGGGAGGGACACTCCCCCACTGTGCTCAGGGATCACTTCTAGCCTGCCCTGGGGACCGTGCAAATGCCAGGGATCCAACCTGGGCTAGTGGCATGCAAAGCAAGCGCCTCGCTTGCTCTATTAACGTCTCTGTTCTTTCAACAAACTTTTTACAACGTGACACTAAAATTTACTGGCATCTCTCCACTTTCTAATAATCTCACCCCCCACACAAAAATCATACATTGGTTATTTGGAAAACAAGTCACTGACTCATCCTGATCTTCTAGATGTTGACACATTTCGTTACCAGAAACATCATATTTGTTAGTATCATCAGCGATCTCAGCAGAAATTTCTGTTGTTTGGAGAAGCTGTTGAACTAAATGCTGGAGGCAAATGTGCAGACTTCTAATTTTCACCTTAAGGGTCAAATTGGATCCTTGGCAACAAATACTTGTTATTTTCTTAGGCTAACTTTGTTTTCTGAAGTGCTGCTGGCCAAATTTTCCAGCGAGGATAAACAACCTTTGCCCCCAGCTGTTATTTCAGTGAGGAGATATTTTCATATCCCAAAGCATCTGCTCTGATTCCTGGAGCCGTGCTTCCCCCCCCCAACTACACCCCTCACCCCCTTCCCTGCCTTAGACATCTCATTCACTGTCTAAAGCACTGATGCACGCCCCCCCCCCCCCCGCACACCACATTGGGTGGGATGTAAAGTAGAAGGCGACTAATCTCGATTAAAAACATATGAGCACACAAGGCTCAATCTGTAATAATATATTAGTAATCTTTTATCCAAGAGCTTAATGTCCCCAGATTGAGATAGAATAATCTTCACACACTTTTTTTTAAGAAATGATTTTGTGATCATTTTCAGTGAATTACTCATAGCAAACCACACGAAATAAATTATTTAGGGACTGCTATTGGAGCAGGCTTGGGTGGTTGTTGGGGAAGTTCGAAATAATGGTGGTGGGAAGGTGTCATGGCAGTGGGTTTGGTGTTGGACAGTGAATGTAATGAATCATGGAAAGGGACAGATAGCAAATGACTGCATTCATTTGTGGCCTGTAAAAATATATAGTAGAAGAATAATATCCATGGCCAGAGTAAACAGGGGTAGGAGGACTGGTCAATGGTTGGAACTAACCAAAGTGTGTGGGGCGGAGGGTAGGTAAGATAGACAAGAGACCACTATGACAGTAATAGCTGGGAATGATCACGCTGGACAAGATCTGAGGGTTCAAATAGGTAAGAGATATTCTTGATAACCTTTCAGTGTTAATATTGCAAACTACAATTCCCAAAAGGAAAGCGAGCAAGCGAGAGAGAAAGAGAGAGCGATCGAGTAAGAGAGAGATAGAGAGAGGGGTGAGAGAGAGAGAGAGAGAGAGAGGGAGGGAGAGAGGAAAAGTACCTGTCATAGAGGCAGGCAGAGGGTGGGGGGTGGGGGATGATGGGAGGGAACCTGGGGACACTGGTGATGGGAAATGTACACTGGTGAGGGGTGGGTGTTGGGATACTATATGACTTAAATTGAATGAGAAATGGCTTTGTAATGCTCTAAGAATAATTTAAAAAAATTTAAAAATCATTGTGAGCAACTTTATAAAAATAAATTAAATTTTTTAAAAAGTGCCTATCATAGAGGCAGACTGGTGGGCGGCAGAGAAACTGGGGACACTGGTAGAGGGAAGTGGACACTGGTGAAGGGATTGGCACTGGAGCAGCAGATACCCCAAACTCAATCACAAGTAACTTCATGACTCACAATGCCTCAATGAAAAAGTTTTTTAAGGAAAAAAAAGGTGTGTCTGACCAGGGCTGGGCCGGTGGTCAGTGAGGCCTTGCAGTTGTGAGGTGATGAATCCGATTCCTGGTGCGCCCACATGAGCCCAGGAGGCTCCTGGCAGCTCTGCTCTCCCTCATCCCTGACGCCACAAGCGATTTTCAGCGTCATGAGACACACAGGCCTGAAGTTAGGTACTGGCCCTGCAGCTGAAGGGTGGCAGCCCCCAGGAAGGCCACTTGAACACCCAGCACCGGGCAGACTCAGCCACGGAAGAACAGCCCCTGGCGAGCACCGAAGCTGAGTTTTCTGTGCAGTTCACTGATATTGGGCACTGAGCACCAGAGTGCCACCATGCCCAATCACGGTAGCAGCTGAGGCAAGGGCGGGGCGGGGTGGGGTGGTGGAAGGCCCCTCTCTCCTCTTCCCTCCCCTCCCCGTGATACAGACCCTCCCAGCCTACTCCTCCAACAACCGGCCTTCAGAAAAGCTTTCTGCTCCTTCCTCATTGCGTCTCACTATACAGAAAAGGTACATGCTCAACTTAGGGTCTATTTCATGGTAATTTCAAAGTCTATCAGCCAACCGTAGGGTGCTCACCTTGCATGAGGCCAACCCAGGTTCCGTTCCCCAACACCAAATATGATTCCCTGAACCCCACCAGGGAGTGATCCCTGAGCACAGAGCCTGGAGTAAGCCCTGAGCACAGCTGGATGTGACCCAAAAATAAACAAACAAAAAATGCGATAGCCTAGCATCAATCACACTATTCAGTTTTCAAATTTATATACCTACAAAAAGGAGCGAGATACAGTTCTATAAAAAAAAAATTGACTTTTGTGTTTTTTTTTCTTGCCACACCCAGCAATGCTCATGGCTTACTCATGGCTAATCATTTTTTATGACTTCATTAAAGATCCACTAAATGAGGACAGAGGGCTGATCAAAGAGATCAGCCTGTGCTCTGCAGGCAGGAGAACGGTTTCCGGAGCACCTATGGGAGTGTCCCAGAGCACTGAGCTGGGAGTAACCCCTGAGCATTACCAGAGAGACCCAAAAACGAATGATAGAAAGACAGCTTAAGCGGAATAGGCTTGTTTTTCTGCATATGTGTGGGGTGGTCGAGAGCGGGAAGACCCCCTGTGCGGTTGGTCCCAGCACCTTGACTCACATCAGGTTACTTAAACTTTAACCCCCCATTGTTGGTGTAATACCCGAGCAAACGTGAACACGGTGCAAGAGTCAAATAGCAACTTGGCACTGGAATCTGCTTTTGCAACCCCTGGGACCTTCTGCAACTCTCTTGTTCTTAGAGGGCCACACCCTGAAAGGCTCGGCCCCCAGAGCCACTTGTGGATCGTGCTTGGAGGTTGCCCAGGCAAACTAAGTAGTCAGTACTTAGGGCCATGCCGTATGGGGCATTCAGCTCAGGTCCTCACACGTGCCACACTGGAGCTCTCCAGCTTGCACTGTCACGCCAGAACCTCACATATTTCAGAGCCCTACCGGGGTCCAAGAAACACACTTAGCAATTTTATTAAAGTGGGGGCCAGAGTGATAGCACAGTGGGGAGGGCATTTGCCTTGTACATGGCTGACCCAGGTTTGATCCCTGGCATCCCGTATGATCTACCCATGTACCTCCAGAAGTAATTCCTGAGTTCAGAGCCAAGAGTAACCTCTGAGTGTCGCCAGGTGTGACCCCCCCAAAAAAAATAATAAAAATTTAAAAATAGGGGCCGGAGCGATAGCACAGCGGGTAGGGCGTTTGCCTTGCATGCGGCCGACCGGGGTTCAATCCCCGGCATCCCATATGGTCCCCCGAGCACCGCCAGGAGTAATTCCTGAGTGCAAAGCCAGGAGTAACCCCTGAGCATCGCTGGGTGTGACCCAAAAAGCAAAAAAAAATAAATAAAATTAAAGTGGAGCAATCATCTAGTGGATATGTGCTTGCACACAACAGACCTGGATTTGACCCCCAGGACCCCCCACCCATGGTGCATCTTTAGGAGTGATCCCTGAGTTAAGAGCCAGGAGTGACCCCTGAGTGGCCAAGTGTGACCCTCCCCAAACAAACCAAATGAGCAAGAAGTATGAAAGCACGGTGCATTGCAAAGGTACTCATTGTTGGGGTTGGGACATGCAGTGCTCCTGCACAAGCCCACCATCAGCGTCAGCATCCTCCTCCAGGGGCCCCCCCACCCCCAGTCTGGCTCCTCGCTGAGAAGCGGCAGGCGCCCTTGTAAGTGCGGTGGTTGTAGTTTGGATGTCATGTTTCCAGTGTTGTTGGTCTTGTGGTTGGATCCAGAGCTCGACCTCGTCTCCACATCACCGATGTATCGGAGGCCGTTGACCCTACCAGCCTTCACTTCCTGTCTGCCTTTTATTGCTGCCCTCTTTGATATCTTTCCTTCTCTGACCTCCTCTCTATACTCTGGGGTCACGATTTTCTAGGCACCTCCCCTCTTACACACTGTGTTCCTTCGTGCAGTTACCCTATACACCGCAGGTCAGTGAGATCATCCTGTGTCTGTCTTTTTTTTCTAGCTTGCTTCACTCAACATATTTTCCACTCCTACCCGTGTTGCAGTGAATTGCATGACTTCAGTTCATTGCAGCTGTGTAATATTCCATTGTGAATATACACCGCGTCTTCAGAATCCATTCATCTATTGTTGGATACCTAAGTTGATTCCTTATCTGAGCTATTATAGTAGAGAGCTGCAATGAATAATGGTGTCCAAAGGTCATTTTGAATGGAAATTTTTGCATCCTGGGGATAAATACCCAGAAGTGGGATTGCTGGGTCATTTGGCAGCTCAGTTCTTAGTTTAGTGAGAAACCTCCACATACTTTTAAGACTGAGTCGTCTAGAATGTGAACTCCATGAAAGCAGTGAGATTCTATTGGTCATGGTACATTTCCTCCGCCTTGTACCTAGGACAGTGCCAGGCACCCAGTGGATTTTTTTTTTAATTTAGAGAGCAGATTTATTGCCTCCACAGCATCCTGAGAGAGCTACACAAAGAAAAATTATATATTAATTCAATGCAATAGGATCTGGATCCAAATTAAAAGCTATAAACCAAACATAAATTCTATAAATTCAAAAATGAGAAAATTTACTTTGAGGAACGTTTCCAAGGTTGAAATATACTTGAATTGTTTAATCATATCGGAAAGTTTGATCTCCTGAAAATCAAGTGTCATCCAAAAATCCAGTGGATTATTAATAAACATATCTTAGATGTGTTAATAAAACAGTGAAAGACAGAAGATTCATCCTTACTGAAAAAAACAAATAAAATTACTGTTTTAGGTTCGGGGCTTTGAGCATCACCTGATGTGCTCAGGACTTCCTCCTAGAGGGGCTTGGGACCAGGCGTGGGGGACCGTCTGTGCAGGCTGGCTGCCTGCAAGGCAAACCGCTCACCTACTCTATAACCTGTCCAGATTCTGAAATGACCGTATTTGACTCCGTAGACGCCAATGAACCGAGACGTGCTCCAAATATTAAGAAAGTCTAGCTTCATTATTGTCACTCTCTTTGCTAACCATGTCACTTGACGTGTGTGTGTGTGTGTGTGTGTGTGTGTGTTGTTTATCTTTGGGGAACACGCCTGGTGGTGCTCTGCAGTCACTCCTAGCTCAGTGCTCAGCGGTCTTTCCCAGCCTACTCAGAAGACATGTGGTGCCGAGGATCCAGCCCAGGACTCCAGCATGCAGAGAGACACTCAACCCTTTGGAGTTTCATTTATTTGGGGAGCACTGGAGCCCTTCTCGGAGATATTCCACACCCAGGCCGGAGTGAGACAGTGTGGCCTCAGACCCTGTGGGGCTGGGTGTCACCAGGGCCTCACCAGGTGGCCCTTGCGGCCTTGGGGCATCACCCAGCAGTGCTCGGGGTCCAGATAGTCTGGGGAGCCGCACACAAAGCATGAGCCCCTGACCCTGTGGCATGAGCTCGGCCCTCCACTAAGTCAGGAGCAAAAGAACGAGAGGCGCTGTGAGAATGTGCCGGAATCATGGAGCCAACACTGTGCTTTTATCCCTTCTTGGAAACACCCAGCTGAAATGCCTTTTGAGAGCATCTTGCCCGATTCTTTTGTGTTTAGAAATGAGCAAGCAAGGTGTGTGTGTGTGTGTGTGTGTGTGTGTGTGTGTGATTAGCCTACAGTCCTCATGAGCTGCAGCACTGAACGCCAGGGTGCCCCAGGCTGCCCCACCCCCACATCATCCCCTGGGGAGAAGGGCCCCTCGGGGGCAGGCTCTGATCCTGGACCCGCCCAGGGGCATGTGTGAGAGGCAGAGGGCGCAGCAGTTGGAGCAGGGAGCCCTGAATCAGCCTGAATCAGCTCCTGGCCGTGAAGCGGGCTCCCCCGGACAGCTCAGGGGGCGGAGACTCCCTGAGCGCTGGTGGCCAGGGGCAGGACCGAGGGGAGGCCGGGTAAACACAGGGCAGGGAGCAGCGGTGGCTCCCGGGAGGAAGCCTGGCGGGTACCCCAGCGCGTGGCATCCCTGCACATTCCCAAATGCCCACGAGGGGGCCCGCTCAGCCCCAGACCCTGCATGGCAAGAGAAATGAACACGAGTTCCCGGTGGCAGTGGTGGCTGGTGGCTCGGGTCTGGCAGATAACAGTGAAAGTTTCTTCACCCGGCCTGCTGCTTCCCAGCCCGCCCCCAGTGCGGCTGGAGGACAGACAGGCCAGAAGCAAGAAGCGTCTCCTGTTGTAGAAGGAATTTTCAAATCAGGGCTGACGTGGGCTGTGGAGTCTGAAGGCAGGCTTCTCAAACTCAGAAACAAGTTTTTTGTGTTTGTTTGTTGTTGTTGTTGTTGTTGTTTGCTTTTTGGGTCACACCTGGCGATAAACAGGGGTTACTCTTGGCTCTGCACTCAGGAAGAGGTTACTCCTGGCGTTGCTCGGGGGACCACATGGAATGCTGGGAATAGAACCCAGGTCAGCCGCATGCAAGGCAAACGCCCTCCCCGCTGTGCTATGGCTCCAGCCCCAAACGTGGAAACAAGTTTTTTTAAAAAAAAAATATTCGAATTCCCGCTTCATGGCTGTGGTCAGAGTGACCCGCCCGCCGGGGCTGGCTCCCCTCTGCTTGCGCTGCTTGCACACTTGTCCCCGGGTTCGCTCTCTCCGTGGTGCCCACAGCTGTGGCTCTGTTCCTCATACACACACTGGCCGAGCGTCATGCTTCCTGGCCGTGACGTTCAGACATGGCCTCCAGCGTCATGCTCAGCACGTGGGGGGGGGCACCTGGGATTGCAGCTCCTGACCACACACTGGCCAGGCAGATGCTGGCCAGTCCCGTGCTGTTCCTGGGGCCAGAGCGGGTTTCTCCAGCTGTCGGTGAGTCAGACACTGGGAGGCCTGGGGCAAAGGACTCGCATCATCAACCAGAGTCAGGAAGAATGAGGTCTGGGGGTAGGTGACCGTAGATGCTTGGGGGGGGAGTTCCTGGGAAAGGTTATAAATTCCCTGGGGAAGACAGGAATGTCCTTAGCACGGAGAGGATTGCTGGGGCGGGAGTGGGGAGCAGGAGGCCCCAGGGGTGCCCAGGCGGGCCCAGGAGCCACTCCATGCTATGCGTGGCCAGCGAGGCCAGCGTTTCTGTGTGAGGACCTGAGGACGTCATTTTGCTGGGCAGGGAATCAGAGGGCCATGCTGAGGGCACCGAGGGCCAGGTGGTCTTGGGCTGGAGCCTGTCTGCCTGAGGACCTTCGCCGGATCACTGCCAGGAGGCAGCTGGGACAGGGCCCTCCGGCAGAGGCAGGGTGACCTCTGCCCCCAGAAACTGCAGCAGTTTCCGGAGTCCCCGAAGTATCCCTGAGGTGAGGTGGACCCGTGGCCTTGGCTCCCTCTCAGGTGCCTTCCGCGTGAGGCTTTGGTGACCCACGACTCACTGCCCAGTGGGTCTTTCCTTCCTGGGGCCCTACACACCACAGCAGTCACCCCACGTTTACGGACGCTCCGGAAAGTCGCCACGACCAGCAAGAGAGCCTCTTCAAGATTCTGTCCTTTGGAATAAAATAATAAATGAAAAAAATAAAAGAGTCTGTTCTTTTTTTTTTTTTCTCTTTTTGGGTCACACCCGGCGATGCACAGGGGTTACTCCTGGCTCTGCACTCAGGAATTACCCCTGGCGGTGCTCAGGAGACCATATGGGATGCTGGGAATTGAACCCAGGTCGGCCAAGGGCAAGGCAAACGCCCTACCCGCTGTGCTATCGCTCTAGCCCCCTGTTCTATTTTTTTGAGGGGTGGGGGGGCGGGAGGGGCATCCAACTGTGCTTAGGGCTTACTCCTGGTTCTGTGCCCAGGGATCTCTCTTGGCAGGATTTGACGGCGTATGCGGTGTCAGGATGGAATTTGAATCCAGGTCGGCCACGGGCAAGGCGAGCACCCTGCCGTTGTACAATCTCTCTGGCCCCTCTGTCCATTTCTCTAATCCAAATAATCAACAGATATTTGGGGCATGTGAGAGAGGAAGAGGAAGAGGACGCAGCTGTTAGAAGAGGAGCCCCGAGCAACACCAGAGCAGAACCTGAGCACAGAGCCAGGAGTCAGCCCTGAGCACCACGGAGTGTGACACAACCACCCCCCAATAAAATAATAAAGATTAACTTAACATTCCCCCTGTGAAAACAGCAAGACCTTGCACCTTGGGCTCACATTCTCAAGACCTCTCGAATACTGTTTCCCAACATTTTCCTGACCGTGGGTCCCTTCTTCCTCGATTCCGTCCCGTGGGTCCCCCTTTTCCTAGTCTCATGCCGTAGCCCTCATTTCCGTGATAGGCCCCTTGGGATACCCCGGGGGCCCACAGAGGGCCATGTGGCCCCAAGTTGAGAAATGCCATTCAAAAGCATCAGAGTTTCTAAACTGAGGACCAGTGTCCGTTCAGAAGGGAAAACTGGGGGCCGAAGGGATACGACAGCGGATAGAGCATTTGCCTTGCATGCAGCCGACCTGGGTTCAATCCCCAGCCTCCCATATGGTCCCCCGAGCACCGCCAGGAGTAATTCCTGAGTGCAGAGCCAGGAGTAACCCCTGAGCATCACTGGGTGTGACCGCAAGAAAGAAGAAGCAAAAGCTGTCTTAGATTGGATGTAGTACCCAGGAGCACGTGATTTGCTCTCATTCTCATTCTCTCATCTCTCTAGAATGATGAGATAAGGATGAGAGAATTTTAGAGATTCTCATTCTAGAATCTAGAGATTCTAGAATCTCTAGAATGAAAGATGAGATTTTTCTCTCATCTCTCATTCTCATTCTCATTCCCGTGGCCGTTTTTCATCGAGGTGTCATTACCAGCCACATTCTAGAGCTGACAGCCAGACTCTGAGCGCAGATGGGGCCTGTCTTTGAGGACAGTGAAGAGGAGCATTTCTGCCTTTCCGAGCTCACTCGCTTTCTGGAACCAGAACCGATGTCCTTGTTTGGATACTCGTGAGAAACTCATAGGATTGGGTTTTTTTTGTTTGTTTTTGTTTTTTGGGCCACACCCGGAAATGCTCAGGGGTTACTCCTGGCTTTGTGCTCAGGAATCACTCCTGTTGGTGCTAGCGGGGAATGGAGGGGGAGACAGGGGGACCGTAAGGAACATGGAAGAATCAGAGCTGGGTCGGCCACATGCAAGGCCTTACTATGGTTCAGCCCTGAGAAGCTCATGTTTTATGTTAGTTGTTCCTAGATTTTATTACTTTCCAGAAAACCGGAGAATTTTAGCTGGTTCTCAAAGAGTGTCAAAATAGTCTGGACGCAAACAGTAGCAGCAGCAAGACAAACTAAGAGAGTTTCAAGCTCTCCTAAGCGCATGATCAGATCCTCCTGCCTTTCCTGGGAATTTTTGTTTGGTAACCTGCCTCTGAAGTTAGGAGCAAAGTGGCTGTGTTTTCACATACTTCTGGTTTTGCAACCAAGACCCATAAATGTTCAGGTTTTCTGCATCTGTGCATTTTTAAGATTAGCCTCCTTGCCTTGTGTTGAAATTAAGTAATTAAAAAAAAATGCAGCAAAGTCAGTCCATTTTATTGCACACTTGACACCTCTTGTGGTTGGAGTTTTTATTGATTCATGAAAAAAAAAAGTCTGCAAGCCTGATTTTCCGGTCATTTCTGATAGCCTTGTGGTTTAGTCTATTGTTTGGGAGCTGTACGTCATGCTTTTAGCCCTGGGTTTTAGTTTTCAGTCAAATGGAGTTTGACTGAATGGCTCCTATCACTATATAAATAAAAAAAGATAAGTTTTAGACATAATAATAATGATAATAATGATAATAATAATAATAATAATAATAATAATAATAATAATAGTGTGTTATCTGGATAAAGCTGGTTGAGCCCTGAATTCAGTGGAGAGTTGTGAATTCTCCTCTTTCTCCTTCTCCTTCTTCAACTCCTCTGATTACTCCTAGTTCTGCACCACTCAGGAATCACTCCAGCCCTGTTTTGTTTTGTTTTGTTTCAAGGCCCTGGGCTAGATGCCTGACACCAGTGGATGCCAAGCAAGCCTCTCCCACTGAGCTACATCTTTGGCCCCTCATTTCTTCTTGTGATGACCTCATACTATAAATACCATAACTACTCAAGAGAAGCATAAAACATGAATGTCTAAGAATGAATGTCTAAGAATATTTCCTGAGATTGACAGACAGAACAAACACAAAGAAGAAACTGGGTATTAGTCATTGAGCATGCCAGCCACTTACTTCTCACATCTGTAGGACTGTAGCACCGTCGTCCCGTTGTTCACCAATTTGCTCGAGTGAGCACCGGTAACGTCTCCATTGTGAGACTTGTTGTTACTGTTTTTGGCATATCGAATACTCTCAGTAGCTTGCTGGGCTCTTCGAGAGGGATGGAGGAATCGAACCCTGGTCGGCCGCATGCAAGGCAAACGCCCTACCCGCTGTGCTATCGCTCCAGCCTACTACATCACAGAATTTTTTTAATATAATTTTTAAATTCTTTAAAAGAGAATTTTTAAAATAATCTCTAGGATTGTCCTCAGGACAAACTTATAGACTATAATGAAGGTGATTTCTCTAAATGGTCACACTTCTCTGTGTCTCTATTAATAATTTTTTGACCACATCATATAGTCAAATGCTAACATAAAACCTACTTCTAGGCAAAAATCTATAAAAGTTGAGGAGATGTAATCCCGGGCGCCACACGTGTGCGACCTCTCCGCAGCTGCACAAGCATGATTCCAGAGGCCAGCTAAACTACTTTTGGTACCGGCAGCTCCTTGCAGAATGTCTCCAGACTGACAACTAAGCCATGGCCCCATGCCTGCCCAGGAGGGGAAAGGTACTTCTCTCTCTCTCTCTCTCTCTCTCTCTCTCTCTCTCTCTCTCTCTCTCTCTCTCTCTCTCTCTCTCTCTTCTCTCTCTCTCTCTCTCTCTCTCTCTCTCTCTCTCTCTCTCTCTCTCTCTCTCTCTCTCTCTCTCTCTCTCTCTCTCTCTCTCTCTCTCTCTCCTTTTCTTTGCCAGGGGGAAGGGCGTGACGACTGCCATATTATGAAGACCACAGATGAGAGTTACAAGCTTGCAATGATGCAATATCTGGAAGAAATTTCCCTGGACTTAGTTGCAGAAAATACAGAAATCCAAAACCGCGCGGCCACAACAGCAACCGTGCGACCTCATATCTCTTCACAACAGGTCTGACTCTAGTGGGGAACTCCCAATAATAATAGTGAGGTTTTTGTTGAAATATTGAATGTAACCAAAGTAAAGAGAAAGTAAAGTGAAATTTATCAGTTACAGGGTGGGGGGGGGAAGGTCAGGATGGGAGGTATACTGGGTTCTTTTTTTCTTTTTGGTGGTGGAATATGGTCACTAGTGAAGGAATGATTGCTTCAGCATTGCATAACTGAGACTTAAGCCTGAAAGCATTGTAATTTTCCACATGGTGATTCAATAAAATAAAATTAAAAATAAAATCTATAAAAGTTGAGAACTGGAGGACAGTACAGGTGGGAAAGGTGTTTGCTTTGCATGTGGCCGACCTGGTTTGGTCCCTGGCACCCCAAATCCAAAGCCACTTACTTAGCGCATCTATAACTATTTTTTCAAGCCAGTTAAAAATTGGTAAGAAGCTCTTGGGAAACTATCTATCACTACAGAAACAACAATGTTAACAAACCACCAAGCTTAAACAATCAAGCTAGCAAAAACTTCCTAGAAAAAAATCAAATGAAACTTTGAATCTGTCCTATTGGCTCCCAAGCTGTGATTCGAAGCGAATTCAACACGCAGACGTCTTCTTGGTCTGCAGTAGACTCTCTGAGCACACTTGCAGCTGTGCACAGGGATGGCTACTCATCTGACGCTGCAGGAAGCGGTCATTAGGGTACTCACGTTTGCTCAGAGTTAGTGAGTTCCAAGCAGGTTCTTTGGTGACTATTCAGTGCTGGACCACAACGGTTTATGTTTCCCAGGAGACGGTTGCCGGGCACCATTCGATCCGATCTGCGCACAGCCTTCCTGTCTCCACCTCTCCTTGTACCTCTGTCAATTTGCAAAATTAATCTCACAAGTTACTTGCTGTTTCGTTTTCTTTACCCCCGCCCACTAGCAATGTGTTAGCAATTTTCAAAACTGTGTTCAACTATGTGAAGCGATCCATCATAGAGTGATGACTTATTTTTGAAGTGAGTTCTCTCTTATTGAACACTTAAGCTAGTTCCAATCATTGTAAATATTCTTGTGGCTAGCTTGCATCCTTAATCTTAAATCTTTGGGCACATTTTACCTAAAAATTCCTAAAGAATTTCTAGGTCAAAGGATATCTATTTATTCATTCTTTCTTTTGCTTTTGGGCCACACCCAACTGTGCTCAGGGCTGACTCCTGGCTCTGTGCTCAGGGCTGATTCCTGGCAGGGCTCAGGAAACCATGGGTTATGCTGGGATTGAACTAGAGTCAGTCACAAGCTAGGCAAATGAATTATCTCCTGAATATTTTTAAATGTCATAGGTAATAGTCCTACCCGTAGAGAACACAATCCACAATTTGATGGAAGTTTTAAGTCTTTTAAGTTTTTGTTTTGTTGTTGGGCCACACCCAGTGGTGGTGGGGGCTACTCCTGGCTTGAGGGCTGCTCACTCCTTGTAATTATTCACTCCTGGGGCCAAGCAGTGACAGGACGGACCCAAGGCCTCCCACGTGCAAAACTTCCTACTAATGCTTTGACCTCTCTTCCTGGCCCTGTAATTTTTTTAAAGCTAATATTTATAGGCATTTTTAAAAAGTCATTACTGTGTTGTACGGGGCTGGAGCAATAAATAGTACTGCAGTGAGGGCATTTGCCTTGCACATGGCCAACCTAGGTTCAATTCCCAGCATCCCATATGGTCCCTTGGGCACTGCCAGGAGTAAGTCCTGAGTGCAGAGCCAGGAGTAACCCCTGTGCATCGCCAGGTGTGACCCAAAAAGGCAAACAAACAAAAAAGTCGTCACTGTGTTAGAGATGTTATGAAGAGATTTAAGTAGAGGAATGATAAAATTGTTTTGCTTGCTTGTTTGGGGGTCCTCCCTGGTGGAGCTTGGGGGTTACTCCCAGAGTAGTTCTTAGGGGAACAAACGATGCTGGGGATGGGACCCAGGGCTCCCCCATGCCAAGCATGCACTTTAACCCTCTCTGCCACCTCCTGGGCCTCTGATTTCTTTTCATTTCTTTTTCAAAATAATTCCCAGCCACCCGGTGGCACTCAGGGGCCCCAAAGCCCCTGGGTTCAAACTCAAGCATGCAAAGGCCAATGCGCTAGCCCTGGACTCACCCCGACCCATTTGAATAGGACTGGTTTTTTGTTTTATTTTGTTGGGGGGCTGTACTTGGTGGTGTTCAGAGCTCACCTCTGGCTCTCTGTTTTGAGCCTGGGGGTGCCAGGATCAAACGGAGGTTGGCCACGGGCACGTAAAGCACCTCGCTTGCTATACTGCCTCTCTGGTCCCGCGTAACATGAGTTTGAAAAAGAAAGATGCCTCTGGCCTCCCTGGGAAAGTAGACTTCTGGGGAGCAGAGGGAGAAACTGGAAGCACCTTAGGAAGCAACGTCACCTCGGCTTGCAGCTGGCTTAGCAGGGAGGTGATACATGACGGTCAGTGTAGGGGGGAGGGTCACATCTGGCAGTGTTCAGGTCTTTATTATTAATCTCTCCATTTATTTCCCTTTTATTTTTATTTGCTTTACTTCCCCCCCACCCCCATACTTTATTTAACACCAGGTTTACAAAGTTGTTCCTGATGATTTGCTCCAGGTATTCAATATTCCAACACCCATCCCACCACCACTGTCCTCTTCCCTCTACCATTGTCTCCAATTTTCCCAACCACTCCTCAAGCCTGCCCCATAAGTGCTCAGAGCACTCTTGCAGGCTCAAGGGACCCTGTGGGGTGACGGGGATCGAGCCTGGGCCGGCTGCATGCAAGACAAGCTCCCTCCCTCCTTGCGGTGCAGAGACAGATTTTTGCAGGAGGACACTGGGGTAGAGCGGGAGATGAAGGAGTGTGAGCTTGTGCGGGCGGGTCCCAGGAAGGGCAGCCCTACTGTGAGGCAGGAGAGGGTCAGCCTGCGGGTGGAGCAGGGCAGAAGGACAGAGGGCAGGGCTGACGCACAGACTGAGCTGGCAGACTGGGAAGCCCCTAAGTGTGGGCACCTGCTACCCTGGGGGTTGGGGGGGGGGCTTTGGGGAGAGCAGGGGCCGGAGATGCACATTTGGGGGGTCACTGGCATCCAGAGTGTCTGAGGCTGGGAGATGGGGGATGACCAGGAAGAGAAAGAGAAGAGGAAAGGCTGGGACGGAGAGGCCTCGCCAACGAGGGCGAGTCAGTGGGGGCTCACTGTTCCGTTTCAGAGGGGGCACAAGGTGATGGACTCAGGGGGCCTTCCCCTACTGCACGCTAGGAAGAGAGGGTCCCTTCTCTCCCCCCCCCCCCCGCCCCCCTGTTCATTTTACTGCAGATAAGCCACAAAGCTGCTGCCCGCCAAGTCCAACGTGGCTTTTATTCATTGACTCAAAATTTATCTGCTGTGAAACATCTCCAGGAGCCTCTGGGACTGGGTCTGTCTGTCCCCAAAACAAAAACAAAGAGCAAGCAGAAGAAAGAGAAGGCGCCTCCGGGCCAGAGAGATAGCACAGGAGATAAGGCATCAGCCCTGCAATGCAGCTGAGGCGGCCAAGACTCTAGTTCGAATCCCTGTACCATATATGGTGTCCCAAGCACCAGCGGGCGGCGTTTCTCCTGAGCAGGAGCCAGGAATAGCCGTGAGGACCTCTCCTTGTGCCCCAACCTGCCTCCCCCCCCCCACCCCCGCCAGAAAGAGGACGCTCTGATCTCCTGTGACAAGGCGGAAGGGAAAAGGCACCTGAGGCTGTCCCAGGATGAGCTGGGGGCGGGGGATGGTGCAGTACATCCCCTCTCCAGCACCCTAGCCACAGAATGGCCCGGGGTGGAAACTGCAGGCAGGGCAGAGTCTGCCGAATTCCAGGGCACCACAGACCCACAGCCCCTCCGCTCCACCTTCCACACGTCCCCAGACCACGTGCGCGTGGACCAATGCAGTGACTGCAGGGCTTGTGGTCCGGAAAGCAGTGGAACCAAACACTCGAGCCAGAAGGACAGAGCAGGATTCCTGCCGGCCCCATCCTGCCTTGGCGCTGGCCCCAGGAACAGTTCGCTGATCTCCATCCAGCCCTGGGAAATTAATCTGACACCACTGTAAGGTTCGCCCCGGACCAAATGGCCGGCTGATGAGGCAGCGACATTCCTGGAATCAGAGATCACCCCGTGGTTCTCAGAAGCCGGGCGGCATCCAAGCAGAAGAGAAAATGAAAAGAGCATCAGTGCACGCAGCCTTGTCTTTCTCGGAGGTTGGGTGGGCCACACCCGGCCGGGCTCAGGGCTTCCTCCTGGCTCTGTGCTCAGGGACCACTCCTACTGGGGCTTACGTGCCCAGGCATCAAACTCCATCAGCCACATGCAAGGCAAGTGCCTTAACTCCTCTACTCTCTCTGGCCAGTTTCTTATCTTTTTTGACTCAATAATTCCAGACAGGGTGATAAATCCAAGGAAAAAAATCTGGCTTAAGGTCTATTCCTTGGACACTTTGCTGCAGAAGGCAGTGAAAGGAAGCCTCCTCCTCCTCGTCATTATCCCGTTGATTGTCGAATTCCTCGAGCGGTCTCAGTAACGTCTCCATTTATCCCAGCCCTGAGATTTTTAGAAGCCTCTCTCTACTCGTCGTTCCCAATGATGCTGTATTGGAGACTCTTTCAGGGTCAGGGGAATGAGACCCAGCATTGTTACTGGTTTTGGCATATGAATACACCACGGGGAGTTTGTGAGCTCTCCCATGTGGGCAGGAAACTCTCAGTAGCTTGCCAGTTTCTCCCAGAGGGAGAAGTAGGTTATAAGATATCGCTTCTGAGAGCTTGCTTTTAAGTCTCTGGATGTTGGCCAGTGATGGCATTACACACACCTGGGTTCCTCTGCTGGTACCTTCATGCGTGAGGCTTGTCCGAACATGTGGAGAGGGGCCTTGAGCATGGCTGTGGCTAGGTTCCAGAGGTCTTTGGCCACCAGGAGCTTTGCTCGGGGAGGGGAGGGAAGCTGGAGCCCATCCCCTCCGAGGGGCCCCGGGGAAGACAGCCAGGTGCAGGTGCAAGAGACTCTCTGCGTTGCTCTCTTCTGGGAGCTTGCTTTTAAGTCTCTGGATATTGGCCGTTGATGGGATTACATGACGCCGGGGGCAGTCCCTGGGTGTGACCCCCTAGCTACTGGTAAATGGGAAATCTGGATGGAAGAGGCCCAGTCCCAATCCGAGCAGGCTTGAAGGTCTCAGCCCCGGGTCCCACACACCTGGGTTCCTCTGCCGGTATCTTCATGAGTGAGGCTCGTCCGAATGTGTGGAGAAGGGTCTTGAGGCCTCCTAACAGTGGAAAACAGGACAGGGAAGAAAGTGCCACCAACCCCACAGCCTCCTGGCTTTGGAGACTCGCAGACCATTCAGATGAGCACAGTTTTGCTTTCGGGGGTGGACATGGGCCTTTGGATGCTTGGCTTCATGAATGGTTGTTTTCCCACGTGGCACACAGACTTGATTATTTTCCCGTGTGGCACAGACACTTGATTATTGTGCGCTACGTGTCACCGAGAGAGGCCAGAATGCCCATCCGTAAGACCTTCTTCCTCTCTGGCCCTCCATGCCACCTCCACTCCGCTGACCAAATTTGCTTTCCTAGGCCTCTGAGTCTCAAACCTGCGGGAGATGCAAAATTCATCCCCTCCTAAGCAGAGTTGTTCCAAAGAGACCTGCCCCGAGGAAGAAGCCACCAGCTCCCACGCTTCCGAGGCTGCTGTGCCGCAACGGGATCTCCTCCATTATGACGAGCAGCGGGAGACACAGCACGGGCTTCTGAACTCCAGACACGTGGCCAAGCTGGAACTGGAAACACTGACACTCCATTTCCGTTGACAGAGGACCTTGGGCCACCTCAGACACAGACTGAGACTCCTGGCTGAGTCGCCGTCTTTGATCACTTCACCCTAAGGCCACAGACTCTCTGTGATAGCTCATTTTATGGGACCACTTGACCAGGAGCAGGAAGACCCAGCCCTTGTAAAACTTCACTGGGGCCAGAGAGATAGTGCTCGAGGTGGGGGGGAGTGTGTTTACCTTGCACACGACTGATCTGTATTTGCTCCCCGGCACCCTGTATGTCCCCCAGTCCTGCCAGGAGTGATCCCTGAGCACAGGGCCAGAAACAAGCCCTGAGCATCGCTTGGGATGGCCCCAAAACAAAACAAGCAAACAAAGAAGAAGCGTTATTCCTGGGCACGGGTAGAAGGGCGGCTCTTTCCAGACAAGATGAGCACTGGGTTCAGCTCTGAGAACACTTGTATCCCCATCTCTCCGACATGGGTGGCTGTACCGAGGTGCTAATCCTTCCCTGCCCTTGAACCTGAGAACTCAGATTCTCTGGCCTTCAGCTAACGGTTCCAGCGCCACAGCCAGATGTGTGAGCAACCCCCACTCCCCAATCACAACAATGCAAGGGACAGGGAGGGAAGAAACCAACTGACCTGGGCAGAAAAAAAACTCAGGAGGATAACTGGGACTGGCAAAGTCTCGGCCACTTTCTCCCCTTCCCTGGGGAGTTTCCCTACCACCCTCTGGTGCCATTTTCATCTGAAGGTACCAGGAGATGCTCGGGGCAAACAAAAGGAGCTTGGGAGCTCTGCTCTCTCTCTCTCTCTGTGTCTCTGTCTCTGTCTCTGTCTCTGTCTCTGTCTCTGTCTCTCTCTCTCTCTCTCTCTCTCTTATCTCTTATCTCTTGGATGTTACATCACTGCCCTGGAGTTCATGTTTTCCTGCTTGCTCTGAACATGACCTTAAAAGGACCCTTTTTGGTGTTGTGTGTGTGTTTTTTCTTTTTTTTTTAAAGAAACGAAAGAAAGAATTTTCTGTCTTTTAGAGTGTTCTGGCTCTGCTTTTCCAGGTCTGTGATCCAAGGGCCCGTGGCATTCACAAATGTCCACTGATGCAAACCATCACAGCCATGTGCTGTCTTTCAGTCGGGCCAGATAAGTGTTTCTGTGGGTTCTCTTACATTTTTGTTTCGGAGGGAGGTTTATTTTGGGACCACACCCGGCAGTGCTCAGGGCTTACTTCTGTCTTGTGTTCAGGCATCACTCCTGGTAGGACTTGGGGGATCATGTGGGGTGCTGAGGATAGAAGCCAGGTCAGTGGTGTGCAACGCAAACACCTTATATACTCTGGCCCTACTCTTTTTTTTTTTTTCTTTTTGGGTCACACCTGGCGATGCACAGGGGTTACTTCTGGTTCTACACTCAGGAATTACTCCTGGCGGTGCTCAGTGGACCATATGGGATGCTGGGATTTGAACCCGGGTTGGCCACATGCAAGGCAAACGCCCTACCCGCTGTGCTATTGCTCCCGCCCCCCGTTTTGTTTTTGCTTTTGGGTCACACCCGGCGATGCACAGGGGTTACTCCTGGCTCATGCACTCACATGCACTCAGAAATTACTCCTGGTGGTGCTCGAGGAACCATATGGGATGCTGGGATTTGAACCCGGGTCAGCTGCGTGCAAGGCAAACACCCTACCCGCTATGCTATTGCTCCAGCCCCCCTACTCTTAAATTTTTTAACTGTGCTATTGTGTGTGTGTGTGTGTGTGTGTGTGTTAGTCTGTGTCTGTCTGTCTTTCTGTCTCTGTGTGTGTGTCTCTCTTTCCAACCCTATTGGAATGACTTTAGTTTTTGGGTCACAGGCCTGTGATGCTCAAGGCTTGGATGTATTTCCTGGTGATGCTCAAGGGGCCACAGGGTGCTGGCAATAGAACCCCGGCCCCCCCACTCAGTTTCAGAACCCTCCAGTTTCTGAACATAAACTTTTTTTTTCTTTTGTAAACTCGAATCAATATTCTTTCCTGGAATGTGTTGTTAGCTGGAAAGAAAAGCACCTTTGAACCAATTAGTCATGCTGATGTTTTAAAGTCTAACTGGAATGTATACTGCAGCCGACTGAGATTTCTGTGGTGTGATGCTGTGCAGAAAAGTTCACAGCATTTCTTCCAAGATAAGTGAGCGCCACTGAAAAAGGGAGTGAAACCTCTTTTCCTCGCGTGCCGTCGGGGAAGGCTCCCTGAGTCCACCTTCCCATGCCCCCTCTGCGAAACGGAGCAGTGAGCCTTCACTGACTCTCGTGGGGCGTGCAGAGCACCCACCTGCGTACCCGCAGCACACAGACAGTGCCCGCCGCGTGCCCAGGGCCTTCCTTGGCGAGGCCTCTCCCCTCAGCCTTTCCTCTTCTTCTCTTTGCTCTTCCTGGTCATCCCCCATCTCCCGGCCTCACAGACCCTCTGGATGGATGCCAGTGACCCCCAAATGTGCATCTCTGGGGGCTGGAGTGATAGCACAGCAGGTAGGGCGTTTGCCTTGCACGCGGCCGACCCGAGTTCGATTCCCAGCCTCCTATATGGTCCCCTGAGCACCGCCAGGGGTAATTCCTGAGTGCAGAGCCAGGAGTGATCCCTGTACATCGCCGGGTGTGACCCAAAAAGCAAAAAAAAAAAAAAAAAAAGTGCATCTCTGGCCCCTGCTCTCCCCAGAGCCCTCCTCACCAACCCCCAGGGTAGCATGCGCCCACACTTAGGGGCTTCCCAGTCTGCCAGCTCAGTCTGTGCGTCAGCCCTGCCCTCTGTCCTTCTGCCCTGCTCCACCCGCAGGCTGACCCTCTCCTGCCTCACAGCAGGGCTGCCCTTCCAGGGACCCGCCCTCAGAAGCTCACACTCCTTCATCTCCGGCTCTTCCCCAGTGTCCTCCTGCAAAAATCTGTCTCTGCATGGCGGGGAGGGGTCTTGTCTTGCATGCATTGGTTGGCCCCTGTGCAACTTGCGTTGATTCCAGTCCCCAACTAATCCAGGCTCTATGCCATGCCGAGAGGCAGCCGCACACCCAATGTACCTGCTCGGCCCAGGGCTGGGTGAGTCTGAACTGAAACTCATCTCCTGTGCCCCAACCAGCACGCCACCGCCTTGTCCCGTTCACTCTGCGTCTTCCTTGCTCGCAAGCAAACACTCCGTGAAGTCCTACTGTCCCCTCACCTGGCAGAGCCGCAGCCTGGGGCTGTCTTGGCCATCTTCTTCCTCTTTTCTCTCCCCTTTGAGCTATATGCGACATAACATGACATCAGTTTTTGAGGCACAATGTAATCATCGGAGATGAGTATGCATTGCGAGGGGATCACCCTTACAAGTCTGGTTAACAGCCCTCACCACGTGGATTTATAGTTTTTTTTCTTTTTCTTTTGTGGCCTCACCCAAGGGTGCTCAGGGATTACACATGATGCCTGGGATGGGAGCCGGCTAGCTTGCATGTGTGGCTGAGAGCCTCATCTGGCGATACAGCCTTTCCAGCCCCTTTTGTTCTGTTTCCGAGGCCACACCCAGCAGAAGTCAGGGCTTCCTTCGGGCTCTGTGCTCCGGGATCACTCCTGGCAGGGCTCAGGGGGCCTTCTGGGGCGTCAGGGATGCAAGTTGGGTCATCTGCGTGCAGGGCAAGTGCCTGGCCCACTGAACTCTCTTTCCAGCCGCTCTTTCTTTTAGCAAAGAAACTTTTGTTGCAAGGTAGAGGAAAGAAAATGCCCCCAAGAGAGGATGCAGAGGAGAAGGGCTGGGGGATGGCTCAGAGGATAAAGCACAGGCTCCAACCCTGGGACCTCTGACTTCTAGGCTGGCACATCCTGGTCCACTGAAGTACCGAGCCAGGAGTAGTACTTGGGCAGTAACAGGGTGCATACTAAAAAGCTAAATAGAAAGTGAAAAAAACATTAAGCCTCTCCCTCTCCCACCCCTCTCTCTCCTTCTCCCTCTCTCTCTCTCTCTCTCCCTCCCTCTCTGTTTCTCTCTCTCCCTCCTCCCTCCCTCCAATTGGCCCAGAGGCAACTGTAGTCATTCTTTTTGCCTCATAATGAGAACTTTGAAGACTTACTCTAACTTTTTTTTTTTTTTTTTGCTTTTTGGGTCACACCTGGCGATGCACAGGAGTCACTCCTGGCTCTGCACTCAGGAATTACCCTTGGCGGTGCTCAGGGGACCATATGGGATGCTGGGATTCGAACCCAGGTCGGCTGTGTGCAAGGCAAACTCCCTACCCGCTGTGCTATTGCTCCAGCCCCCTAACTTTCAAATATACAGTCCAACATTATTAACTATGGTGACCATTCAAATGAGCCTTCTCATTTCCTTGAAATCAATGCCCAAAAGTGAAATTGCTGGACTTTCACACCGTCCTAACACTGCTGTCCCTGTTGTTCATCGATTTGCTTGAGTGGGCACCAGTAACGTCTCCATTGTGAGACTTGTTGTTACTATTTTTGGCATATTAAGTACGCCATGGGTAGCTTGCCAGACTCTGCCACGCAGGCAGGATACTCTCGGTGGCTTGCCGGGCTCTCCGAGAGGGACAAAGAAATCCAACCTGGGTTGGCTGCGTGCAAGGCAATTGCCCTACCCTCAGTGCTATTGCTCCAGTCCAGTAATCATGTTTAAAATGTTTAAAATTTAAAAAGATCAATTATTTCCATGACACTTTCACTATAGCTTCGCTTCCACGGAATTTGGTAAGAGAGACCTTAGGATTTTATATTGCTATTCAAACTCAAAACAGCTAATGACCATGAGATAGGCAGACAGGCCTGTGTATCTACCTAACTCAAATTCACTGACTGTGCACAGAGCTAGAAAGGATATTGGTCTGTTTATCATTGCAGTAGACAGAGTTGCTGCTGCATGTCTCTATGGAAAGATCTGGGAAGGTTCCAGAAGATTTGTGAGGGTGTGGCTGGAGCCATAAAACATTGGCTAAGGGGCTTGACTTGCATGCAGCCAAGCGGGGTTCGATCCTTGGCACTCCACATGGCCCCTGGAGCCCCTCCAGGAGTGATCCCTAGAACAGAGTCAGCCCTGAGCATCACGGTGTGTGGCCCCAAAACAAACAAGAAAAAGGATTGTGAAGGTTAATTTGGAATGTAAATATGACTTGGCCATCAGTTGTCCAAATGTTTTGGGTGTATCTGTGAGGGTATTTCTGGATGAAGCTAATCTTGGAACGGGATGGAAGACTTGAGTGATGAATTTTCTCTCCCCAGCATTGATGGGTCTCCTGCAATCAACAGATTGAAAAAGAAAACAACAAGGGACCAGAGTGATGGCACAGTGGGTAGGGCATTTGCCTCACACACAGTCAACCCAGGGTTGATCCCCAGCATCCCATTGGCACCCTGAGCACCACCAAGATTAATTTCTGAGTACAGAGCCAGGAGTAACCCCTGAGTATCCCTAATGGTTTAAGCCCCACCCACCCACTCTACTTCCCACCCCACAAAAAAGAAAACAAAAACGTCAGAGAGTGTAAGGAAGATTGCGCCAAGCTCATGACTAACCAAGGTGGGCCTGAAATTCAATCCCCAGCGCTACGTGCCAACCACCTCTGGCATTACCTGTGCATCCCTGGTTCCTCTAGCACCACTGAGTCTGAGAACCATTGCATCCTGCGACGTGCAGTGAAACTGCTGGGCGAGAGAGATCTGTTTTTAAGTTTCTGAGGAAGCTCTGTCCTGTCTTCCGTAATGGCTCCATCAATTGACGTCCTCCGGACAGGGTGTCGGGTTCCCTTTTCTCTACCTTTCCCCTCATTTTTTGGGGGGGCCACACCCAGCAGCGCCAGGGCTTACTCCTGGCTTTGTGCTCAGGGATGACTTCTGGGGGTGCTCAGGGGACTCTCAGGGGTGCTGGGAGTTGAACTGGAGCGGGCCATGCGCAAGGCAAATGCCTTAATGTGCTTGCTCCGTTCCAGATGAGTGTCTGCTCACTCACCTCCTGCTCCGTGTCTGCCTCCGCCCAGACCAGCGGCCAGTTCCTCAGGCCCAGTGCTGCCAGCAGGTCCTTCTTTCTCTTTTCCCATGTAGGCTCTGCCTAGGGTCTCGGGAGCCTCAGGACCACTTCCGCAGTGTCCCAGGGGGCACCATGGACATTGTTTGGAGCTTGGGGGTGCCTGCACTGTTTGGGGATGGAACTCAGGGCCTGGGACATGAAGGCAAATGCCCTACCTGTTGTTCTATCACTCCAGCCCCTATATTGCACAGCTGTAGTGTACTCATTAGTGTTCTCACAGACGTGTGCCTTAACAAAATATAAGCTGTGTTTGTTTTGAGGCCCTACTTGGCTGTGCTCAGGGTATATTCCTTGCTCTGTGCTCCGAGATCACTCCTGGTGGTTCTCCTGGGACCATATGTGGTACCTAAGATTCAACCCAGGACAGCTGAGTGCAAGGCAAATGTCTTTCCTCCTGTGCCAGCTCTCTAGCCCCCCAAATCTTTTTATTTAGGGCCACACCCGGCTATGCTCATGTGTACTCCTGGCTCTGCACTTAGGGTCAGTTCTGGTAGTGCTGGGAGACCATCTGGGATGCTGGGGACAGAACCCATGTCGACCACGTGCAAGGGAAGCACGCTCCCTGCTGTCTATTGCTTTGACCTCCAAAATCTGTGTTTAAAAATTATTTTTGGGTGGGGGTCACATTTGGCAGTGCCCAGGGATCACTCTGGCAGTCAGTAGGGAACCATCTGGGGTGCTGGCATGGAGCCTTGGCTGGCTCTGTGCAAGCTAAGCGCTCTACCCACTGTAATATCTCTTTAGCCCCCAAACCTATATATTAATTATTTTATCATCGAAAGAATCTTTCCACAGCCCATCTAGGTCCCGGTAATCAAAATATATTTTCTATCCATTACCTTTCTCTATTCTTGACCTTTCATTTGGCTAGAATAGCATTACCTATGATAATTTTGTGATTGGTTGTTTTGTCTTAGCGTGTTTTCGATGTTTCATCTTGTACCAGGCATTGTTGATGGCAGATGAGAATCCCACTGTATGGATACACACAGTTTGTTCATTCACCTGACGGACATTTGCTTGATTCCTTTTGTTGTCCTTAAATACATAGCTACTGGAAGATGCAGTTCTGTGGGCAAACTCTTTTTTTCTTCTTGGGCATATACCTAGAAAGTGGAGTTGCTGGCACTTAATGCAAACTTGAGGCTTGCCACTTTGAGGAAGTATGAGTTCTTTGTGAAGAAAAGATTAGGTTTTTGCCCAGAGGACTGAGGGCCAGGTGGTTAGCAAGTTCCCCACTGCTTCTTCACTTCTTCATTCCTTCTCTTGATTCTCTTTCTCCATTGGTTTTCTTTTGTTTTAATTCTCTAGATTCCAGCCTGCTGCTGATCTTTTTTTTTTTTTCTTCACGAAGAACCTACTTTTCAACGTCTAGAAGTTATTAAATCATTTTGAATTCTCTGGAACAAGGACATGAAAGAAATGATGTTTATCTGTTTATCTGGGGCGAGCCACTCACAGGCTGTTTTGTAACAAAAGAGCTCATTGAGTAGGAGGGTTATTTAACCTGTTTCTGAGCGCTCTGCTGCTCCAACGCTGTCTAAACAGATTCCTAATTACCCAGCTCAGAGTCTGAACCTTTTAAAGAATCACTTTGAAGTTTCTTTGAGATATTAGCATCGTTGGTAAGCCTACAGAGGTAAACATATGTTGAAAGCATGTACAATGTATGTAGATTTCCTCGTGTTTGCTTGGGACATACCTGGCTAGTACATTGTTAGTGGCTTTTATGAAAAATTACTCTCCTTCACAGTTGGTTTCTCCTAGGCACACATTTCACCAATTAATAACATCAGCTTCAGGGAGGTTGTGGGGGACACCTCTGCATTTTCAGAAGGCGCGTGCGCCAGAATTTACTTTTCCAGGGCGCAGAAAAATTCTGTTTGATTGTCACCCCCACCCTTCCCCCCATCCCGTGCAAACCGCCTGGGCGACCTGGCATTTGTTTTCCGGTGGTTATTTTTAGAATAATAGCAAACGTCTCTACCTACCCCAGCAAATCCAATCTGCTGAATGCAACAGAAACAGCTCCCGGGGTGATTTCGACACACTCTGCCTCTCTCTCCCTTCCCCCCTGCCAGAACTTCAGTGAGGCTGGCGTGTAACTGGAGCTCCGGGACAAAACACCCGCTGCCGGCCGAGCGCTTCTCTTCTACCGCGGGGGGCGCCACCGAGGGGCGCGGAACGCTGCAGGGTGTGTGTGTGTGTGAGTGTGCGCGCGTGTGTGGTGGTGGGGGCGGTGGTCCTCCTCTGTGTGTGTGTGTGTGTGTGTGTGTGTGTGTGTGTGGTGGGGGGTGGTGGTCCACGCGGGGACGCGGCCCCCGGTGGTGCATTTGCAGTTGCAGTTGGAACGTTAAGACCCCCACCTCCCCAGTTCTGAAAAGCTTTATAAATCACGGAGTTACATTTTTTTTAAAATGTAGCACTGTAGACAACAGTGCTACAGTGCTACATTTGAAAACATAAAGTAAATAAACTACACACAGACGTTGGGGGCTGGGAAGAAGGCCCTGGGAGCCACCGACCGCTCCAGCGCGCCGTGCCAGGAGCTGGGCCAGCGAAGCGCGCGGAATCCCCAGCGCCCCGGCGGCGGGGGGCGGGGGCGGCGACGGGGCTCTGCACCCCGCGAGGCGCCCGGAGCCCCGGGGTGAGTCACCCCGCAGCCGCAGAGGCGAGGGCGCGGGGCGGGCCGCGGCTCGAGCGCCGGGAAGCCTCGGAAGGAAGAGGAGGGGCCGGCGCCCGGGAAGGGGAGCCGGAGAGGAGGAAGGAGGAAGGGGGGGAGGCGGAGGGGCGCGGCCGGGGCGGCGCGGGGGCCGGGCGGGGCGGGGCCGCGGGGATCGGGGGCGCCGCTCGCTCGCTCGCTCGCTGCGGCCACCCGCGCCCGGGAGCCGGCGTCATGGGGCTGCAGCCCCTGGAGTTCAGCGACTGCTACCTGGACAGCCCGTGGTTCCGCGAGCGGGTCCGCGCGCACGAGGCGGAGCTCGAGCGCACCAACAAGTTCATCAAGGAGCTCATCAAGGACGGCAAGAACCTCATCGCGGCCACCAAAAGTGAGCGGGGCGCGCGCGGCGGGGCCGGGAGGGGCGGGGGGGGGCCCGCGGGGAGCCCGGGCGGGGGCCTGGGATGCGGCTGCCCGCGCCCGTCCGCCGCGGGGCGCCCTCCCTTTTCCCGCCCGAACCCCTCGCCGGCCGCCGGAGCGCGGAGCAGTGCGCCTCCCGCGCCTCCCCCGAGCTCCTGGTGGTGGTGGTGGTCGGGTGGAATCCTGTCCCCTGGGAAGGGGGGATCACCCCACCCCTCGGAGTCTGCGCTCCGCGCCCCGGGCTCTCCCGGCCGGGGGTCGGTTTTATTGCACCCGCGAGCTGCACCAGGTCTTGTGCAGAAACAGAAGCGTCAGGTTTTACTAGTGTCTCGTGACCTCTCCCAAGAAGTTGCCTGGGGAATTTTCCTGAGCCGTTGAATTCGTGTCCGGAGTCCCTTCCCCGCCACCTGGCTCCTGTCATTTCCTGCGCGGTCTCTGACAGCCCGAGCCAGCCAGGGCCCCTGGATGTGCCAGAACCAGAGAGGCCACCTGGCTTGGGCGCAGCTTGGAGGGGGTGGGGGGAGGACACCTTCCTCCTGCCCTTTCCTCCGCCCGCGGCCAGGAGGGTTCAGAGATTGAGGATGAGCGGACGCTGCCCGCACGCGGGGGGGATTCCTCCCGCCGGGCTCAGCTCGGTGCCTCCCTCCCCTGACCGAGCTCGATTTTTCTTTCTTTCTTTCTTTTTTTTTTTTTTGCAAAGCTCAGACGCCGTGACCGCGGGGAGAAACGGGAGCGACGTCTCGGTGTCCGGCCGCGTTGGCGCGGCTGCTGGGCACGGGGGAGGCGTTCGCTGGAGCGTGGCGGTGCGCACACCTGCCCGCACCACGCAGCCCTCCGGGCGCCCTCTGCCCTCCTCGACAGACCTGCCCAGACAGCGCTCGGGGACAGCGGCCAGCCGCGGAGGCCCCGTGATTAGGGTCTTTATCTCACCCCTATCCCCCCCTCCCCTTCTTTAAAGAATTTGCTCCGAAGCCCTTGTTGGTGACATCACTTCTGGGAATCTTTATCCCATCTCTTCTCCCATCCCCCCGCCGCCCTTGCGTTTTGCATTTCGGAAGATGAAAGCGTGCTGGACATACCGGGCATACTGTCTGGACCGGTAACTACTCATTTCATGAATGAATCGGAACACGCGTTCATGGGAAGAATGGAGGGCGCCCTCCCCTGTAATTTTGGAGGCAAGGTGCTCCACCTCCGTGGACCCTGGCCAAGGTTCCTTTATTTCGGTGCTGTGACCTCTCTGGTGTTGCAAAATGTCTATGGGGGAGTGACTCGGAGTGGGATGGGTGCCCCTGGCTGGGGCTTATTTGGTTAATGGCTAGCCAGTGCCTTGACGTTGAGGCGGTGGGAGTGCTGGGGGGGCGGTGGGCCGGAATCAGTGGGAGCAGGCAAGACCTAGGAGGGGGCTGGAGAAGGTCTGGGGGGGGTGGGGAGACCGTGCGCCTGCGCACGTGCGCAGTGAGCCCCCTCAGTAGTTGGCTGTTGACCCTGCCACCGGGTGGGGGGAGTGTGCCTTAACCCCACCGCCCAGGTAAGCAGCTTTGGTGAGGAGAGAGGCTGGAGGTCAAGCCAGTCTGGCCCCTGTGGAGAGCTCCTTCTGCTCCCTCTGTGTTTTCTTTCCTGCCACGGGGACAAGTGCCATGGGTCAGCTGCACTCACATCTGGGCATTTGGGTGGGTGGGCGGGGCAGCTGGGAGCCCTCCTTCCCAGGGCCAGGGCTTGTTTGAATTTGCAACTGGCTTCATAAGCTTTGGATTCTTTTTGTAAGTCAAAAGCAATGGAACTGATCATCATACAGAGTACAGTAGGAAAGATGCACCCCCCCCCCATACACACCCCCAGTATGTTTAAGTTCCTTTCCCAGAAGATGAGAAAAAACACAGCTTTCACTCATCATGCTTCCTGGCATGTTAGCTAGGAAGTTAGGAAGATGCTGGCGTGGCCTCTTGGCTGTGTCTCACTGGAAGTTCCTCTCCGTTCCTCGGAGCCCTGGCCCTCTTTGGGACTCCTCGGCTCTCGGCGGGCCCGGCCAGCCGAACTATTTATTGGACGGTAGGCAACTTAATCCTTTTGTCTTTGTTTTCTCTTGTCCTACTTCTCGAAGCGTCAATAAGCTTCTGCAGTATGTAGAAATCGCTTAAGTCATTTGGAATTGCAGCCTCCGCCGGTGGTTGGCCGAACCAGTTGAGCCTTTCCCTGGTATCTGAGAGCGAGGAAGACAAGGAAGGACGTGGAGCTGAGGGAGGAGCTGCAGAAGGAATCACACTCAACTAGGTCGCCGTTGCTTACAGCTTCAGCGGCTCTGGGCTGTGCTTTGCAGAAATGGTGTTTCGTGCATGTTCAGAATTGCGTGTGCAGAGTGCTTCCTGCTCTTAATTGTAAGATACCGCCTGAGCTGCCCGCGCTAAATACTTGTTGGATTTGTGTAATGTTGATGTCTTGACACTTCAAGTGTTTCATAAAGGGTGTTTCAAGAAGTTGGAGGCTGTTCTGTAGGATCTGAAGACTGGACTCTGTTATGGAGCAATCCGCGACTACTTCGCACCTGCGATTTGTTAAACATTTACGAGGGAGTTAGGAAGAAAGGGAAGAAGGGAGTAGGGTCGAGACCCTGGTCCTTGGGCTTATGGCCCCCGAGTTCACCTCAGTCTTCCGGACTGTCAGCACTGTGCTAACTTCTCTCACCGCCCCCTCCTCCCGCTTGGCTTGAGGGCCACAGTTGATGGTGCTCAGCACTTACTCCTGGCTCCGCACTCAGGGATCACTCCTGGTGGTGCTCAGGGGATCATATGTGGTGCCAGGGATCGCACCTGGGTTGGCCACATGCAAGGCAAGCGCTCTCCCTTCACCCCCCACCCCGACTGGGCTATTGCTCTGGCCCCCTTGTGTTTACTTCTTGAAGGGACAAATGGCTCATGAGCACCAATTAAAAGGCCCTGATTGAAGGACGAGGGAACTGTTGTGACATCCTCGGAAATAGCAGTTACAGGTCGTCTTGGTGGGGAGCTCGGGAAGACCTGGGTGTCTTCAGGAAGGTCAGAACTTTGTGGACCCCTGGCGGATGGATGGCAGAGCGCAGAGCCTTCAGAACTGGAGGACACGCCGAGGGGGAGAAGGGGGAGGGGGAGGAGGAAAGGGGGGGAGGGGAGCAGCTGGTCTGGAAGGTCAGTTTTTGTGCTAACTTCTACCCCCCTCGGTTTTGGGGTCACGGTTGGCAGTGCTCAGCTTACTCCTGGCTTTCCAGGTGTGGAGGCTCTTCCAGGGAGGCAGGGAAAACGGCTTTCTCCAGGGAGAATTGCTGAGAGCCCAGTCGGCGGAGAAGATGGAGGAGGAAGCTTGGAGACTGTCTGCGGGGCTCATGACAGCGATGGACAGGGCGCGCCGGGGACGGTCCGAGATGGTCCGCGACGGTCCGCTCGCGTTAGGGGTGGCGCCTTCGGTAGAAGGTGCTCTTTAGATAAAGCCTTTCTCTTCCCATCCCTCTCCGAGTCACCAGTGCCTCTTCCAGTGCAGGTCACACGTGTGTTCGCCCTTGAACGGGGGTCTGTGCAGGTCACATATATACGGCCCGAGCCCCGGAGAGCTTGTCTTCCAGCAGCAGCAAGAACCCCATCATTGGAGCCTTCTCCTCAGTCTTCTCTGCCTCCCCCTGTTCTACTGGTTGCCCCCTTCGTCTTGAGCTGGCAGTTGTCATCTGTTCCCAGCCCTCCGATAGAGCAGTGGAGTTCAGTCCTGGATGGAGCCCTGGTCCTCAGACGCCGGGAGGTGGTGACCCAGCCGCTGGGTGGACGTTGTTTGCTTGCCCCACCAGCATTCTCTCGGCCAATTTGGATTCTGTTCATACCTGTTCCCGCGTGACTCAGGAGACGGTGATCCCTTATCCGAATCCAACTCAGCGGTTCTCAGTCCTAGCTGCTGACCTTTCCAGAGCTTGGGGGCTTCAGAGACTCCCTGAGCTCTCTCCATCAGGGTCAGCTGCTCGCCCGGACCTGTGCTTAGTTGAAGAATGAGAGTGTAGGACTGTTCTGGCCGCTGAGACGGGGTGGGAAGCTTCCTGGAGACTTGGGAGGATTTCATGGCATGTGAGGAGGAGGAGACTTATGGAGATCTTGTGATTATATGTTGTGATGACCGGAGCTTCGACTTCCACCTTGGGACCATGAGTAAAGGCTGTGTGACGGGGCTGGAAGGATAGTGCAAAGCCAGGAGTAGCCCCTGAGCATTGCTGGGTGTGACCCAAAAAGAAAAAAAAAAAAGCTGTGTGAGCACCTTAGTGAGGGCCCCCTGGAGCTGGGTTTGTGATACCTTTGTGGGACCCTCCCGTTGTGGCCTGCCGGAAGCCCGCCTCTGGGATAGGGTGCGAGCAGGTTTAGTCGGTTGGACGTGGGTTCCTTTCCGGTGGCCAGCCTGGCTTGGGAGGAATAGTCTCATTCTCCTCGTGCGCTGGTGCTCCTGTTGCGTGGGATGCTTTTTAGCTGCTCGAGGGCGGGCCGGAGAGATAGCACAGTGGGTAGGGCGCTTGCCCGGCATGCAGGTGTCCTGGGTTCGATCCCTGGCAGCCCCTCTGGTTCCCTGCGCCATCGCCGGGAGTGATCCCTGAGCACAGACCCAGGAGTAAACCCTGAGCACAGCTGGGGGTGGCCCCAAAACCAAAAGAAAAAGAAAAAACTCGCTCAGTGACAAATAGTGTTTTCCTGAATGGAATTCCTCAGACTCCAGCCCCTCCTGCGTCACCGGGGGCCCCAAAAGGCTGCGGTGGTTTCACTGCAGCGGCTGCTCTCTGCGGGAACACTGACCGGCTGTGGAAATGACCACTCCCGCCTGCACTGGGGCGGTCCAGACGGTCAAAGCTGTGAATGGTTTGCTCCGTGCAGGTGATCCCTGGCCCCCCGCAGCCCAGCCCTGTTTATTTAGTGTTTCTCTGCTTCCCCATCCCCTGGGCTCCCATTAGACGCACAGCCCTCTCCGTGGCTTCCCCTCTCCTGGGGTTCCTTTGAGTACTTGCCTTTTGATTAATTAATTTTTTTTTGCGGGGCGGGGGGGCGGCTGGGCAAATTGGCTTTTGCAACAGGAGCAGGGCAGGGTGTGTGTGAAGATGGTTAACTAGTCCGCGAGGCGTAGTAGAGACGAAGGTGCTCGTTCCAGGGGGACACGGGAACCAGGGTTGAGCGTGTCGCTCGTCATGAGTGAAGAGATTGTCATATGCGATCTCACAGAGCCGCCCGCCGGGTTCAGTGTGCTTGTGTGCAGGGAACTTGTGGAGTGAGCGTGTGGACACAGGCTGTGGTTACGTGGCATTGTCTGAATTGGAGGCCCCGGTTTGTGTCACAAGGCCCTTTGCTTGCCCGGGAAAGGGGCGACTGGGGTCTGAAGTGTGTCGCTAGCCGGGATGTGTATGTCACTGCGCCCAGAGTGTGCTTGGGCCCTGGCCACTCGCTGCCGCGGCCGGGAGAGCGAAGCAGGCTCTGGAAAGGCCTTCCCTAGTCTGGATGGGATTCCGCAAGACAGAAACCCTTGAAATCTCGAATTAGCGCATCACAGCTGCATGGGGCCCCTCAGGAAGGGGATGTTCCCTATGCGGGATCCCTGGGCGGCTGTTGTGGGCTCTTGCTGGGGTCCGATGCTATGCTGAGGCCGTGAGGGAGGGACCCCCACATGCCGACAGTGACCCGAGCCAGGAAGGGGTTAGAAGTTGCAAAGGTCCTTTACTAGCATGTTCCGGTTCTCGTTTAACAGAGGCAGGGGCGCCTCCTTGCCCGGGCTGCGGCTGGCCTTTGCGTGAGTGCCTTGACCCCCCACCCCCCACTCCTCCCATTCTTCCTCTGGCTCCGAGGGCTGTTGTGGTTTTTATATATATATATATATATATATATATATATATATATATATATATATATATATATAATCTGTAAATTGTGCTCATTCTCCCCTCCACTCCCCACCTCTTGCTGCTGCTGATGACGTGTGGCCTCGGGGAGGTCACACTGTTTAGTTATGTGGAGGTCACACTGTTTAGTTGTGGGGCCCCCACACATCTTGCATTGTGACACTCACCAGGGGTCACGCACGTGAGTTGTGGCACAGATGTCCCAGACAGGAATGTCATCAGGGCTCAGTGCCTGTGGGAGGCCCCGAGAGTTGAACTCAGGGCCTCAGGCTTAGGAAGTGGGTGTTTTTAGCCACTGAGTCATGTCCTTGCTCCTGTCACTGTGGTATTCTAGATTTGCTTTTGTTTTGGCGGCCACCCCGAGTGGTGCTCAGGTGCCGTTCCTGGCTCCGTGCTCAGGAGTGACCCCTGGCGATGCTCAGGGGACCAAACGGGGGAACCAGGGATGGAACCTGGGTTGACCAGGCGCAAGGCAAACGCCCTGCAATTGCTCTGGGCCCGGCGAGGCTATTGTAACCGGAGGGAGTTTACAAACGAAGTCGCAGGTGTACCGCGGTGGCCCCCGTGCCGTCGACTGGGACGCTGGAGTGAGCACGGCAGCGGGGCTGGAGTGTGAGCCGGTCCGTGCTCGCCCCACTCCAGAGAGTGTGACCACAAGAGCGAGGGCTGTGACTGCGGTCTGCGTTAGGGGAAGTGACTGCCATGAGGCTGGGTTGTCTGGAATGTGTGTGCTCCTCAGGGTCCGGTTACGGGCTGGTGGGCTGTGGGGCTCGGAGCCCTGCCTTAAGCTCAGGTGCAGGGGCGGGGGCGGGGGCGGGGCTGTTTCCTGGCTGATGAGAAAGCGTTCCTCTCCCGACTGTTAATCTCCTTTCTGCCCCTTCTCCTCCCTGCCCCCTATTCTTTCCCTTATTCTTCTGTCGGATACATTTTACTTCATACACTTTGTGCTTATTGAGACAGTTTTTCCTTTCTCCTTTTTTTTTTTTTTTTGCTTTTTGGGTCACACCCGGCGATGCCCAGGGGTTACTCCTGGCTCTGCACTCAGGAATTACCCCCTGGCAGTGCTCAGGGGACCATATGGGATGCTGGGAATCGAACCAGGGTCGGCCGCGTGCAAGGCAAACGCCCTTCCCGCTGTGCTATTTCTCCAGCCCCTCTCCTTTTTTTTTTTTTTTTTTTTTTTTTGCTTTTTGGGTCACACCCAGAGATGCTCAGGGGTTACTCCTGGCTTTGCACTCAGGAATTTCTCCTGGCGGTGCTCAGGGGACCATATGGGATGCTGGGGATCGAACCTGGGTTGGCTGTGTGCAAGGCAAACGCCCTACCCGCTGTGCTATCGCTCTGGCCCCCGAGCCCGTCTCCTTTTTTAAAAAGCAAATTTTTGGACCCTCCCCAGCGATGCTCAGGATTTATTCCTGGAGGGTCTTGGGGGACGTATGTGGTGCCACAGATCAAACTCAGGTCTGCCACATGCAAGGCGAGTGCTTTACCTGCTGTACTACCCCTCTGGCCTTATGTCACACTTTTTTTTTTTTTCCTTTTGGCTACACCTGGCGGTGCTCAGGGCTTACTCCTGGCTCTGCACTCAGGATTTATTCCTGGCGGGGCTCGGAGGACCACAGGGGGTGCCGGGATCAGTCCTGGGTCGGCTGAGGGCAAGGCAAATGGTGATGACTCAGCAAGACTGAGGGGCGTGAGTTCTTTACACTCTGCATGCACTTGATTTTGATGATTCTGTGTTCTGGGGCCACCCCGAGCCATGCTCAGGGATTTCCCCCTGGCTCTGCACTCAGGGCTGCTCCCGGCTGGGCTCGGGGCACGTGCGGGGCAAACACCCTACCTGCTCTACTGTCCTGCCCGCCAGCCCCAGGCCTTTGAAAAACGGGTCTTCAGCGCATCCCTAACAAGACAAGGCCGTGACGCGTGTTTGGGGGTTTCCCGTTACGGTTCCATACGGTGGTCCCTCCCCGTCTTTCCTCTTGGAGCCTCCTGTTCCCTCGAATGCTCTGTGGAGACACTCGCCCTCTCCCCAGCGGTGGGTTAAACAGGGTGGGTAAGGGGCCGGGGAGTGGAATACAGCGGGGAGGGCGCTTGCCTGGGTTCAATCCCCGGCACCTTGGACGATTTCCTGAGCTCCAGCAGGACTGACCACTGACTGCACAGCCTGGAGCCGACCCTGAGCATCGCCGGGTGTGGGTCAGAACAACCCGACCGAAGCGACCTTCTGGCTGCTTTGGACTTAGCCCTCCGGTGGTGCAGGGCCAGGAGGAGAAGAGGAAATGGGGGTTCCCCAGGGACGCCGGGTCTGGCCAGGCCAGAGCAGCTTGCCTCGCGGGCAGAGCGCAGGCCCCGTGTCCCTCCCGCCCGCCTGCAGGCCCGCAGTGGCTTTATTGAATCATCCTGGGAGCCTGGTGTGCGGCTGGCCCAGGGCCGCGGCCGCACCACCCAGCTTCCTCCTCAGCACGCACACGCCCCCCACACCCTGACACTTGCATTCCCGGGGGGTCATGCCTCGCCGCTCCCGGAGCCCCGCCTGCCTCCCTGGTTGAACTTGAATCTCTTTCCTGCGTCTCCGGAGGAGGATGTTCCTCCCGCACCCACTTAATACTTGCGCGCTGACTGGCACTGCTCCTCCGGGGACTTGCTCCCCTGCAGGCACCGTCCGCCCCGGGGCTGCCAAGTGGGCCGACACCCACACCGCCCCTCGGGCCCGAAGGCTGGGGGTCAGAGCAGGGTGTTGCAGCCCGAGGCGAGGGGGCCACCAGGGCCAGGGAAGGGCAGAAAGCAGACATGGGACCTGACTGGGAAGAGATGGAGGGATGCCCGGGAGAGATGGAGGGATGCCCGGGAGAGATGGAGGGATGCCCAGGAGAGATGGAGGGATGTCGGGGAGAGATAGAGGGACACTGGAGAGAGATGGAGGGACACTGGGGAGAGATGGAGGGATGCTGGGGAGAGATGGAGGGATGTCAGGAGAGATGGAGGGATGCCCGGGAGAGATGGAAGGATGCTAGGGAATGATGGAGGGATGTGGTGGAGAGATGGAGGGATGCTGGGGAGAGATGGAGGGAGGCTGGGGAGAGATGGAGGGAGGCTGAGTACCGCATTTGGCCGTGCTCAGGGATCACTCCTAGCTCTGTCCTGGTGCACTCGGGACCATATGTGGTACCAGCGGCTGAGCCTGGGTTGGCTGTGTGCAAGGCAAGTGTCTTCCCCACTGTGTATAACATCCCCAGCCCCTCCCCACAACCTCTGCTCTTGAATCAGTGCTCTGATCTCTTGCTCTGAAGTTGGTCCGCATAGCTCAGGGCAGTGTGACTCAGTGGTGGTGGTGGGGTTCCTTAAGGCCTCTTGCGCCTCCCTTCTCACTGCTTGTGCACTTGTCAATGGGAGGGAGTAGATATGAACTCTGCCCGTGGAGGGCCGGATGGGTGGTCCAGTGGGTAGGGCTGGCATGTGGCCAACCCGGGTTTAACTCCTAGCATCACAGTTGGTCTCCCCCAGCTCCACCAGGAGTGAGCCCTGAGCACTGTGGGTGAGACCCCGAGACCCTCCCATTGCATGCAGGTTGACAGGCCTGGGAACCCTGGCCCCTGGAGGTGGTGGCCACGATGTGACAGAGTCCTCCTCTGGTCAAACTCGAGCCCCGTTGTGGCTTTGTGAGTAGCGACCATTGAAATAATTCGTGAATGTGTGCTCTATTTCTCTTTTTTCCTTTTATTTTCTTTTCGTTTTTGTTTTTGGGCCACACCAGGCAATGCTCAGGGCTTACTCCCGGCTCTGCTCAGGAATCACTCATGGCGGGCTCAGGGGACCATGTAGGATGCCGGGGATCGAACCCAGGTTGGCAGCGTGCAAGGCAAGCGCCCTACTGCTGTGCGATCCAGCCCCTCTTTCTGTTTCTAATCAACTTACTTATTGGGGGCGGGGGTCTTTGCTGGTGCTCGGGGAGTACTCAGGGGTCACACCGGTGTTGGCCGTGTGCCCCGCAGTCACCTTAATTAACCCTTCTGGCCATTTCTCTGCTGACAGTGTCCGAGGCCCACGACTGGCTGCGTGTGGCCTCTTCTCGGCAGCAGAGGCCACTCGAGACAGTTTCTTGCCGGGGACCCGGCTGGGGAGAGTCGGGGGCTGCCGTGTGTCTCGGTGGTTCTGGCGGGGGGCCGGAGTCTGCGGCCGCTGGGGTGTTTCTCTGGCGCTTGGTTCCGTCTCATCTTAAATCAGAGCTCCTTCCCCCGCAGCCCTGCCGCAGGAGCAGCCTGAGCCGAGTGGGAAGGGATGCGAGGAGGAGAGCAGGGCGGGCAAGTGGCGGGTGGGGCCGGGGCTGAGGCTGAGGCCAGGGACTGTCCCTCAGGGCCCAGCCCGGGGAGCCGAGAGCTATTCCCCGAGGGCGTCCAGCCCGACAAACTGGTTCTGTGGGTGAGAGGAAGTCAGGCTTTCTCTGGGCTCCCATGGGGCGCCCTCCGTGTGCTGTGCTGGGGGGCTGTGTTCCCGGAGCCTGTGTGTGTGTGGGGGGGCAGGCCCGGGGAGGGGGGAGAGGGAGGAGCTGGCTCCCCCTCTGCTTCAGGGGTGCCCTCAAGACTCCCGGAGCGGCTGCCTTTTGTTTGCCTTGTGTTGGGGACCAGCCGGTGGTACTCGGGACTCATACCTGGCTCGCTGCTCACCCCTGCGAGGTCCCTCCTGGTGGGGCTCAGGGGACCACAGGAGGTGCCGGGGACCCAGCGAGTGTCTTACCTGCTTTACTAGCGCTCTGCCCCTCCCCGTTTTTTAAATTAAAAAAAAAAATTGGGGGGGGCACACATGGAGGTACCAGGAGCTTCCTCCTGGCTCTGTGCTCAGGGATCAGTCCTGGTGGGGCCCAGGGGACTGTATCTGGTGCCGAGGATGGGACCCAGCTGCGCCAAGTGCAGGACTAGTGCCAGGCCCGCTGTACCATCTTCCCGGCCCCGCCTTGCTCTCTTTCGTTTTCTTCCCCTGGGGTCGGGGGTGGAACTCGGGGCCTCCCAGGTTGGAGTCGGGTGCTCTGCTGCATCGTAGTCCGTGCCAGAGCAGAGCTGCACACGTGTGGCGCTCCCAGAGTGCTCCCGAGGCGCGTGGGTCTGACGCGGGCTGGCTGCCCAGGGCCCTGGGGTGTGCAGCCTCCAAGGGCAGGCCCCTTGGCTTCCCGACGGATGGTTGGCCATGCCAGTCTGCACCCGGCTTCCCTCTGCATGGCGTGTGCGTGCGTGTGTGCGTGTGTGTGTGTGTGTGGGGTGTGTGTGTGTGTGTGTGTGTGTGTGTGCGTGCGTGTGTGTGTGTGTGTGTGTGTGTGTGTGTGTGAGGGAGCCTGGCTCTCGGACCCTCAGCCACGGGAAGGCCAGGGCTGCTGTAGAAACCCTCAAGGTCCTGGCCGTTGCCCTGGCAGGCACTGCTGCGTACGCAGTTGCAGGCCGAGGTTTGCTTTGCCCTTTGAGCCACAGGCGAGAGCTCGGGCCCTCGTCCTTCTCCTGCCCTTACGTCTCGGAGGTGAGGCTGTGTGTTTGCCTCTCTCACAAGCTACATCAGAACTTCCCCAACCGACTTGGCACGCTGCTCCTTCGCAGGAAAAACAAATCATTCAGCCCGGAGACTTCCCTTGCCCTCTGGATTATTCCAGCACCTCCCCCTGCCTCCCGCACCTCCCTCGGGAAACACTGAGCTGGTGTGTCTGTAAGAAAGGACTGTGTGTGTGTGTGTGTGTGTGTGTGTGTGTGTGTGTGTGTGTGTGTGTATTCCCTGAGTCAGTCTCTGCAGCTGACGGCTGTGTTTCTTCATCCTGGGTGTGTGTACAAATGCACATGTGTGGGAACCAAGAGCCTCGGCACGAGAAGCAGAGCCTCCCGCCTACTGACTGTGATCCTGAGGTCTCCTAACCCATTTTGGCACCAGAGCAGATTCTTGCAGCCATCCATTTTGACTGTGAACTGAGCTAAAATATTAGAAACCCAAAACCGCGCAGCCGCAATAGCGGCCGCGCGGACTCAATGTCTTCACTTTTACCAAGGAAGAGAAATTATTAGATGATGCTTATTCAGCAGGCCTGATTGTTGGGGAAAATTTCCAATCAACAATAGTGAGTTCTGTATGGAAATATGAAATGTACTCAATATATAGAGAGAATAATGGGAATATCATCAGCTACTTAGATGGGGGGTGGGGTGGGAGGGGGGTGTATTGGGGTTCTTGGTGGTGGAACGGGTGCACTGGTGAAGGGATGGTGGTTTAATCAGTATTTGACTGTGACTTAAACCTGAAAGCTTTGTATTTTTTTTCTTGTTTTCACGGTGGTTCAATAAAATATTTCTTTAAAAAAAAACAAATGCACATGTGTGTGTGCATGTATGTGTGTGCGTACATGTATGTGTGAATGCACATGTGTGCGTGTTAGTGTATGTGTGCGCGCATGTGTGTGCGTGTGTGCGTGCATGTGTGTGCGAGTGCACATGTGTGTGCATGATGTTTGTGTGTGTGCGTATACATGTGTGTGTGCATGTGTGCGAATGTGTCTAAATGCACATGTGTGTGGTGTTTGTGTGTGAATGCATATGTGTGCGTGTGTGTGAATGCACGTGTGCACACGTGATATTTGTATGTGTGCATGCATGTGTGTGCACATGTGTGCGTGCATGTGTGTGCCTGTGCCTGAGTCGGTTCCTGTGTTTCTGGGTTTCATCTGGGCAGCAGGAGCAGAGCAGTTGCAGCTGGCAGGTCCTGGCGGGGCGGGTGACTCTGGCCCTGCCTTGGAAGTTAGTGGAAATGTGGGCGTGTTCCCGGTGCCTTGACTTTCCGTCATGTTTGCGAGATGCGCGGCTGGTGGTGGTCTCTCTCGGGAAGGAGAGGGGCGGCTGAGTTGGTCTCTGGGGCTCTCCCAGGCACCCCTGGGTTCTCGCCCACCAGCCGTTCCCCACGGCTTCCCCTTTGCTGCAGCCGAGTTGGGGGCTTGACTGGCTCCGCCTTCCCTCCCCGGAGCAGGCAGTGGAAGCCGGAATGGCAGATTCTGGACGGCCCAAGTCAGGAAGGAGCGAGTGAGGGCTGGAGAGAGCCCGAGTCTGAGCCCGGGCTTGGCCTTCGGGAGGCCCGTGTCCAGCCCCGACAGGCTGCGGAGTGTGACCCCCAGGCAGAAGCGAGCGAGCTGGCCCTGGGGCTGTGACGGGCAATACCCAGGAAGCCCCTGAGGCAGCCTGAGGGGAGCCCGGGAGCCCTGGTTGAGTTGAAAGCCCCTCGGAAGAGTCGACTCACTGTGGGCTTTGGCTGCGCTGCTTCCTGTGTCCCTCCCGTGTGCCCAGTGGGTCTGGCCACGCAGCTCCCGCTTGCAGCACCGTGGGCTCCCTTGTTTCCTCCTGCTCTGTCGCCTCCAGTCCCTGCCCCACTCACGGGTCACTCTCCATCCATTCCTGCCAGCGTACCTGAAGCTCTCCCTCCCCAACCCGCCCCTCCCCTCCCCTCCCCTTCCCTTCTCTTCCTCTCCCTCCCCTTCCCTTCAGTCTTCTTCCTTCCTCTCCCTTCCCTCCCCTTCCCTTCTATTCTCCTTCTCTCCCCTCCCCTCCAGTGCTTTCCCCTCCCCCATTCCCTCCCCCTCCCCTCCCCCTCCTCCTTTTCTGCTCTTGAGGATGGCATCCCCGTGTCCTGCATCCGAGACTGGCCCTTGGCCACCGAGCCCCTTTCTGCACTCCTGGCTCGGCCCCCTGAGAGACTCAGCTTGGTCCAGCCCTTTGGGGTGGCTTGTTGGGGAAGGGTGGGCAGGCCCGGCTCTCTCGAGGCCACTGGCCAGCTGAGGTGGGAAGCCCAGGGACTCGAGTAACATGCTCCCTGGCGAGGGGAACACACACCTGAGGAGAGAGTCCTCCAGCAGCCGCCTTCCGGAAGTGAAGTGGCCAGTGAAGCGAGTCCCAGTAATTGAACCCCAAGTCGGGCCGTTGCCACGGAACAGTCGGGGTGCTGGCAAGTCTCTTTTTCAGGCGGACTCTTGAGCCCCCAGGCTGTAGCCGGGCTGTGGACTAGCCCAGGGATACAGCGGCTTTCAGTGACCCTCAGGGCTGCTGTGCCTTCGGGCCCGGGTGTGAGGGACCTTGCAAACACCCAGCCCAGTGCTTCGGCTCTGCCTGGCCTTTGCCAGTGCTGCAGCTGCCCGAGCCCCCTCTTCCCCCCAGCTGGGCGGGAAGCATCAGTCTGGGTGCCTGGCCTGGCCTCCAACCCAGACACCCCTCCGTGGGTCTCTGTGGGAACGTGAGGCACAGCCCTTAGCCCCCAGTGCCTGTTTGTTTAGCAGACGGGGTCTAGGAACCGACGGAGCAGAAGAGCCTTAGTGGCTTGTTCAGACTTACCAGGTTTCAGGGCTGCTGTGATGGATCCCTGGGCAGGGCTGGCCCGGGTCTGACCCCAGCAGCCTCTCCGCTCCCCTGAATGCTGAGCCAGGAGTAAGCCCTGAGCACCCGTGGGTGCAGTCTCAAAATGAAACTAAGGGGCCGGAGCGTTAGTGCAGCGGGTAGGACGTTTGCCTTGCATGCGGCTGACCTGGGTTCGATTCCCAGCACCCAATATGGTCCCCCGAGCACCACCAGGAGTGATTCCTGAGTGCAGAGCCAGGAGTGACCCCTGAGCATCTCTGGGTGTTACCCAAAAAGAAACAAAACAAAACAAAACAAAACAAAACAAAACAACTGAACTCAGCAGGCTGGGGGCTGGAGAGATAGTCCGGGGGTAAGGCGCTTGCCTTGCACACGGCTGACCTGGGTTTAATCCCCAGCACCTGGTGTGGTCCCCAGAGCACTGCTGGAGTCACCGCTCTACAGAACTAGGAGGAAGCGCTGAATGTCATCAGATGTTTCCCCGAAACCAAATTTACCAGGGGTCAAGGAGTAGGGTCCAGATCATGTGAGGCTCGGGGGGACCCGTCCATACGAAGTGTGTCTGTCCCTCGGGGTCCAGCTCTGAGGGCCTCATCCCGTGAGGCCAGAGGGTCTTTTTTCTTTCTGATCTTTGCCACCTGCCTCCTGTTTTTTCCCTTCCTCCGATCCCTGTCTCCACCCCTTCCTCGACCCAACTTGTGTCATCTCTTTTTCCAGACTGGGTTCTTCTCCAGATTTTGCTCCCCCCCCCCCCACTTCTCCCCTGCCCCTGGCATGACGGGTGGCTTGGAGACACAGCAGCATCGCAAGAGCAGGAGGGGCACGGCTGCGGATGGTGTCCGAGGCCAGCTCGTGTGTTGGTGTTAGAGACCCAAGGGAAGCCAAGGTTTTCCCCATCTGTGGCTGCGTTCTCGAGTGCCAGTGGGAGCGGGGTTATTCATGTTGGTTATTTATGTTATGCTGTGAGGCCGGGATGGGTGGGGACTCCTGGTGGCTGCGGCCTGGAAAACGGTGCTTTGGGACCTCGGGCCGGGTGAGTGGAGTTTGGGCCCCACTGGGAAACCCTGCTTTGGCGCATCGATTTCTGAAAGGCAGTTTATCAGTTGGCGTTTCCTTTCTGCTCTCGCTCAGCCCGTTGAGCTCTCTCTGGCCCTGCTTTCCCCAGGCCCCTGTCACGCCGCCCGAGTGCTTGGTCCCTGAGCTGCCTGCCGGGCTCGGCGAGATCCGAAGGGGGGACGTCTGTCATGCAGACGCAGAGCAGGGGTGGGCCCAAACCTGTCCTCCTGCAGCCCCCCGGCCACGCTCAGCGGCTGGCGACCACCCAGCCCTGACCTCACGGAGCAGCGTCTCCCGAGCTGAGCGTCCTTTTCTTCTTTCTTCTTTATAAAATGTATTCTATTTTTTTCCTATCAGAATATTCAATTAATTTTTAAAATTTTACTCTTGACACTATAAATGTATCTGAAAATTACCTTATAGAGCATTCAGAAACTATCTTTTTACTTATTTATTTATTTATTTATTTATTGAATCACCGTGTGGAAAAGTTACAAAGCTTTCAGGCTTAAGTCTCAGTTATACAATGCTCAAACACCCATCCCTTCACCAGTGCACATATTCCACCACCAAGAATCGCAGTAAACCTCCCCCCCACCTTTCGCCTCCCCAGCCCCCCACCCCGCCTGTGTAGCTGATAAATTTCACTTTACTTTCTCTTTACTTTGATTAAAATGTATTTTATGTCCACAAAGTTGTTCACGATGCTTTGTTCCATTCCATATTCCAAACTCCCATCCCACCGCCCCCCCTCCCACCTGCCCACACCATTATTCCCACGTCTTCCCAGCCACCACCCAAGCCCGCCCCCATCGCGTGCCCTAAATAATTTATCTTGCGTGGCTCGTTATGAATGACTTGCTGAAAATGATTCCAAAAGCGTTCCTTAGGAAAAAAAAAAAGCGTGTGGATTGTTGTGTCTCGCCCCGGAACCCTCAAGAAGCCCTTGCATAAGAGATTACTGACGTGTTCTTACAGGCCGAGCCTTCCGTGTGGATGTTTCCTGCATCGCGATGGGTTGCGCTCTCCTTACGCCCCGTGCCGTGTGCCCAGCCGCCCTGGGTACGTCGGTGGTGTGGAGCATGACATGTTGTGTGGCCGCATTCCTTTCGGAGCTGGAGCGGCGCTGGCCAGCCCCGGTGTGGGTGTCTCCGTGACATCTGATTTCCTCTGGGAGCGTCTGAGCCCAGTGCTTGGGGGGGTGGGGTGGGGTCCAGGCGGGCTCCGCGGCCCCCGGATGGAGCTAGCGCAGAAGCAGAGGGGGGTTATGCTGAAGCCGGCTTCCTCCCTTGTGGTGGTGTCCGGGAATCAGACTGGCCTCAGAACTTCCTGAGGGTTTTCCCCTTCTCATGATGGCCCCTCCATCGCTAGTGCCATCTGCCTCTGTGTGTTCTGTATTTGTGGCTTTATTTTTGGCGGAGGGGGGGAAGGGTCACACCCGGCGATGCACAGGGGTTATTCCTGGCTCTACACTCAGGAATCACTCCTGGCGGTGCTCGGGGGACCATATGGGATGCTGGGAATTGAACCCGGGTCGGCTGCGTGCAAGGCAAATAAATGCCCTACCTGCTGTGACATCTACCTGCTGTGACATCGCTCCAGCCCCATTTGTGGCTTCTTGGGTGCTTTCTGGGTGGCTGTGGCCGGGGCAGTCTGCTCAGGTGCGGCTCACGTGGGTGGGTGGTACAAGTGCTCAGGGTGCAGCTGGCCGGCCGGCCGCTGGCCTCAGTTTGGTCCCAGAGTTGGGCGTGTGCAAGACCCACCCTGCTGGGCTATCTCGTTGACCCCTACGGAATTCTTATATATTTTTTCTTTTTTTGGGCCACACCCGGCAATGCTCAGGGGTTACTCCTGGCTGTGCATTCAGGAACTATTTCTGGCGGTGCTCAGGGGATTATATGGGCTGTCGGAGATTGAACCCGGGTCACCCGAGCACAGGGCCAGCGCCCTCCCCGGCTGTGCTGCTGCTGCAGCCCTAGGCAATTCTTAATAAGGACTGTGTGTGCAGTGTTTCTGCTCGGGCAACTGGGTGAGCACATGGCTTTGTTTTGGAAATCTTAACAGCGTGGGCTGGAAGGCGGCCTCTTCCTCGGGAACGTTGGCACCCCGGGATATTCTCGTCCGAGCCTGAGCTCCCAGCTCCACAGGAAGGCTCGGGTCCCCGGACTCAGGCCTGAGGGTGTGGGGCTACTCTGAAGTCGGTGCATCCCGGTTCCTGCCCAGGGTGATGCCGGGGACGGACTGTGAAATAACTGCTGTGCCTTGAGCCTTTGTGGGCGTGAGGAATACAGGTGGTTGGGGGGCATTTTCCCTCCTTGTTATCGTTAGCCTCAGTTCATCGTAATGTGGGAGTCTCTTAGCATCTCCTAAGCAGATAGAATGACGTCTGTATGGGCCGTAGCAAGTGCTATTTATATCGAGGTACTATAAATACACACTGGAATAGGGTGCGTGTGTGTGTGTGTCTGTGTGTATGTGTGTGTGTCTGTGTCTCTGTGTCTGTGGGGTGTGTGTATGTGGGGTGTGTGTGTATGTGTGTCTGTGTTTCTGTGTCTCTGTGTCTGTGGGGTGTGTGTCTATGGGGTGTCTATGGGGTGTGTGTGTGTGTGTCTCTGTGTCTCTGTGTCTGTGGTGTGTGTGTGTGTCTGTGGTGTGTGTGTGTGTCTGTGGTGTGTGTGTATGTCTGTGGGGTGTGTGTGTATATGTGTCTGTGTCTTTGTGTCTCTGGGGTGTGTGTATGTGTGTCTGTGTCCCTGTCTGTGGGGTGTGTGTCTATGGGGTGTGCATGGTGTGTGTGTGTGTGTCTGTGTGTGTCTGTGTGTGTCTGTGTCTGTGGTGTGTGTCTGTGTCTGTGGTGTGTGTGTGTGTGTGTTTGTGTCCCTGCCCATTTGCCCCCCTGTCGTCAGCAGATGTGCCCGTGGTTATTAGATCTTCAGAGGCGAAACAAAGATGAGGTTGTCCAGCGGCCCCGTGTGTTTTCTGGGGAATGCCGGGGCGGGGAGAAAGCGGCCTCAGGACGAGAGCATGTGAGGTCGGAATCCTTCTGGAACTCACGGCAGGTCCCGTCCTGTCTAACGTGGCAGGGAAGGCTGTGCTTGGGCTTCGCATTCCTCAGTTTGTTTAACCAAGACCTCTCGTCTCAAACAACACCCTCGAGTTCTCGAAGGTGACGCTCGGGAAATACTATTTTAACCTGCTGCCATCCGAGTTGGAGGCCCGAAATAGCCACCCGGCCCCGGCTGTGGGCACCCCCGCAGCCCACTCCCGCCACATCTCTGTAGCCGAGTCTGGCCGTAAACCCCGGGCCAGACCCCGTGAGGTCTGGGTGTGCCGCCCGCCAGCACCCTTCAAACGTGGCCCCTCTTGGCTTCTCTCAGAAAGGGTGAGTCTGTGTTAACAGGCCACCAGCAGTCATGTGCAAAGTCAAGTGCATCTTCTATAGTTTGTTTTTTTTCGGATCACAACTGGTGATACACAGGGGTTACTCCTGGTTCTGCCCTCAGGAATTACCCCTGGTGGTGTTCAGGGGACCCTCTGGGACGCTGGGAATTGAACCTGGGTTGGCCCTGTGCAAACGCCCTCCCCGCTGTGCTGTCGCTCCAGCCCCCTCCTACAGTCTCCTAACCTGGTGCTTTTGACTAACTGCCGTTTCTCTAAGATGAGTGGCAAGTTTGAAAAGTTATGTGGGTCGAGAGGCCACAGAATTAAGGACTTGCGTACGCAAGGGACTAGGTCTTTTTAATTTTTTTATTGCATTTATTTTTTATTGAGTCACAGTGAGAGATGCAGTTACAAAGTTGTTTGTGATTGAGTTTCAGTCAATACAATGTTTCAACACCTGTTCCTTCACCAGTGGACATTCCCTGCCACCAGTGTCCCCAGTATCTGTCCTGCTACCTCCCACCTTCAGGCAGCCTTTAGGGCAATGGCACACACACACACACACACACACACACACACACACACACACACACACACACACACACACCCTTCAGGCAGCCTTTAGGGCAATGGGGCACACACACACACACACGTGCGCGCACACACACGCACACACTCGTGCACACTCACACACTCGCGCACACACGCACACTCGCGCGCACACGCACACGTGCACACAGGCACATATGCACACATGACATCACAGGTTACAATACAGGTGCTAAAAGGTTATTGTGTGTATCCTTTACTTCTTTCCACACTCAGTTCTAGTCCAGTGATTATTTCCAACTTTCACCGCCATAGTGGTCCCTTCTCTATCCTAACTGTCCCCCCCTGCCCCATTGTCCCAAGCTTCCTACGTGGAACAGTTATCCTGGCCTGCGTTTCTACTGTCCTAGGTGTTACTCTCAAACTGTTATTATTTTTTTTTAATCTATATCCTGCAAACGAGTGCAGTCATTCTATGTCAAGGGGCTGGGTGTTAATAGGACACACCAATTTGAGAACTTTGTGTCGGAAGAAAAGATAGACGATTGTAAAGACATGTAAGATATTATGTCTGAACATGCGTGTACGTATCATCCCCTGTATGGTGCGCTGTGTGAGCGTATAGGTAAAAAGTTCAGTGTATTATTCCTGTGTGGTATTACACTGTATGGGTAAGCAGGAATATGTATATCCATTCCTCAGTAGGTGAATATTTGGGTTGGTTCCTGTGTCCTCAACTAGGAATCTTTGGGTTGTTTTAGTATCCTTAGCTGGTGAGTATTTGGGTTGTTTCTAGTACCCCCGATTGGTGAATATGTGCGTTATTTCTGGTATCCCCAATTGGTGAATATTTGGGTTGTTTCTGGTATCCTCGATTGGCGAATATTTGATGGTTTGTGTGCTTGTTTTGCTCCAGCCGGCTCTGTGCTCGGGGGTTGCTCTGGGCTCTGCAGTGCTGGGGATCAAACCAGAGTCAGGTACGTGGGAAACCCGTGCTCATCCCCCACAGCTGCTCCCGGGCGCTGCCTGCTGATGGAGCTGCCGTCAGCATGATGCGGAGTTACTCAGACAACCTCTTTTCAAGTGTGAGTGAGCCTGCTCTGACCTCAAGTATCTAGCACGGGGGCCGTGAGATATTTAATTGTATGGTTAGCTCTTCAGTGAATGTTAAATTTAAATATTAAAAGTCTTGCAGATGTTGGCCCAGTTTGCAGTAACACCAGCAATGTTTCGAGTTTCAGTTACTCAGCTGCAAGTCTTTGGTAGTGTCAGGGTTTTCGTTTAAAAAAATTTTTTTAATTAAATTTTTTTATTTTAATTTTTACATTGAGTCACCATGAGATAGACCCTTGCAAAGCTGTCCATGATCAGGTTTCAGTCGTACCCAACACCCATCCCTCCTCCAGTGTCCATTTCCCACCGCCAGTGACTCCAGTTTCCCTCCTGCCAACCCCCTCCCAGCCTGCCTCTATGCCAGGCACTTGACCTCTCTCCCCTCCTCTCCGCCCGCATCACACCCCCTCCCCTCCTTCCTCTCTCCGCCCTCCAGTCTCTCCCTCCCTCTCTCTCTCCTTCTAGGCACCGTGGTCTGCAACACAGATACTGAGAAGTTATCGTGTTTGTTCCTTTCTCTCCTTTCAGCACGCGATTCCTATCCCGAGTGACCCTTCCAGCTCTCTTTGTCATCATGGTCCCTTCTCTATCCCAACCGCCTTCTCCCGTGGCAGAGTTTTCCTTTTTCTTTCTCATTGCTTTTAATCTTCTCTCTGTGGGTCCCTGGGGAGGGCAGACAGTTGTCATTGTTTTTTTGGGGTGGGTGGGTGGGTGGGTTATACCCGGGTGGGTGGGTGGGTTATACCCAGTGGTGCTCAGGGATCACTCCTGGCAGTGCTCAGAGGACCTGTGCACGGCTTGGGATCAAACTGGGCTCAGCTACGTACCAGGCAAGTACTTAACCCGTCGCCTCTCTCTGCTCCCATAACCGTACAAATTTTAAGATGTTGAAAATGAAATTAATAAGGGCTAGGGAGGTGGCCCAGCCTGGAGCGAATATTTTTCATGCAGTAGCTCTCAGTTTCCATTCTGGCACCGCCTGGTCCCCTGAGCACCTGTGGGTGTGACACAAAGGCCACCCTCCAAAAAAAAAAATGTTGGAGGGAACAGAAATAATGCATTTCTTCTTTTATAGTTTCTTGATGGATGACTTCAAGGTTATTTCCAAGTATTTAGCTGGTTTACATCACAAGCCAAACACTGAACAGATGCCTGTAATTGAGCGGCCTCCCCCTCTCCTCCTCCCTCCCTTGCAGAAGATTCTGGAAAGAATAGGCGTGGCCTGCTGTCTGGCTCTTTGGGTGGTGCTCACTCCCCTTCCCCCGCTCTGGGTGGCATCTTGCTCTCCCTGGGTCTTCTCTCCTGCAGCCCCCCTCCCCTCCCCGGCTCCATCCCTTCCTGTCTCAGCTTGATTTCAGCAAGGCTGTACTTAACAGCAGTTCCTGATACACACGTGCAGTTCGTGATACACACGTGCAGTTCCTGATACCACATGTAGTTCCTGATATACACATGCAGTTCCTGATACACACGTGCAGTTCCTGACACACACGTGCAGTTCCTGATACCACATGTAGTTCCTGATATGCATGTGCAGTTCCTGATATACACGTGCAGTTCCTGATACACACGTGCAATTCCTGATACACATGTGATTGGCAGAGTTGGGAGACACTTGGCTGCTCTTGCAAACAGTGCTCCAGGATCTTGTCTGAGCCTCGAAGGCTTGGGAGTGACGAGCCTATTCCTTCTGTCTCCCAAGTGAAGACAGAGTCACTGATATTTGGGTAAATTTTACTTAATTTTCGCAGGAAGGTCGCCTTCCACGTATTTTTCTCTTTTTGAGCATTCCATTTTTCTCTGTTGAAAAGTTTTGTTTTGTTTTTCCCATGGCTGACTTCAGTATATTCTTGGGATAAATTGTTCATCCTTAGATTCAGTTTTGCCAAGTTTTCCATTTAAAAATGTTTTTGTGATTTTTTTTAAAAAGTAGAGTTGCTTGATAGAAACTGTAGAAATGGAAAGAATTTGATGTCAGGTTGCCCCCCCACACCCAATTTTTTTTTGATAGAAATAATTCCCTACAGGGGAAAATAATAAAATACAAATCTGAAAATAATAAAATAAAAATTGCAGGAGTGACGACTCCCTTCCTGCTCCCAGAAACTGGATAGTATCTCCGGCACAGTGATAAGGCGTTTCTCTCCCCCTGGGTGGCCCTCCTGCTCAGTGGGGAAAATCAGCAAACGTTCCTGAGAAAGAATGGGAAAACGGAAGTGATCCTTGTCCACCGTCGCCCATCACGTCAAACTGCTGGTTCTTTCCTCTCCTGTTAGAAAATAGGTATCAGTTAGCACAGTGGGTAGGGCGTTTGCCTTGCACGCGGCTGACCTGGGTTCGATCCCCGGCATCCCATATGGTCCCCCAAGCACTGCCAGGAGTAATTCCTGAGTGCAAAGCCAGGAGTAACCCCTGAGCATCGCTGGGTGTGACCCAAAAAGCAAAAAAAAAAAAAAAAAAAAATAGGTATCAGCTTCCCGTGTTCTTCCTCTGTCCCTGCTCTGTTTCACTCGAGTCCCATGGCGTGCGTTAGAATATTAGCCCAGCTTCCAGGCTCGGTTTTAAGTATGTCCCACGTAGCCTCTCTGGAGTATAAGAATCCCCGTTAGCGGGCGTCTCTGTCTCGAGGGAACCCCAGAAGCTAACAGGCTCTCTCTGCCGCGGTGATTAACGCCTGTGATGACTTACCCCGAGGATCCGCGAGCATCTCCTGAGTCATCCGAGATTGAGTTGTATTTCATCCTCCTTGAGTGGGAACATGTCCATCACCTCGTTCCCTTGGAAAGTGGAGACCGTGCACTCAACACCCTGTATCCGGACGCTGGATGTGCCTGGGCCACCCACCCGTTTTCCTTTTGTGGGGGGGGGGGGGGTGGGGGTGGGAGGGTCCTGGTTTGCAGACCCAAGTTTGGAGCTGGGTGAGGACCAGCCAGCGAGGGGTCTGAGCTCTGGCTGCTGGGCTGAGGGCGACTGAGAGGTGGGGAGTCCACAAAGGGTGCTGTTCCCTCCGCGCATGCGCGCCCACGTGGTGGGGCTTCTGCCCCGTCTTCACGCCCACCCCCAGGAATTGGTCAGCTGGGCTCTGGGGAGCCGCAGTCCTGCTCACGGGGTGCTGTGGTCACTGTCGCTGGGCCTCCCCTTCATTTTTTTTCTTTTTGGGTCATACCCGGCGGTGCACAGGGGTTACTCCTGGCTCTGCACTCAGGAATCACTCCTGGCGGTGCTCGGGAGACTCTCTGGGTTGCTGGGAATCGAACCCGGGTCAGCCGCATGCAAGGCAAACCCCCTCCCCGCTGTGCTGTCGCTCCAGCCCCTCCCTTGCATTTCTTGGTCACGGTGGCAAGAGTAGCCGGTGTTCATTGAGCACCGGGACCCATGTGGGATGCCAGGGGTGCAACGCCTGTTGGCCACGGGCGAGGCAAGCTCCCTTCCCGCTGTCGGGCGCGCCGGCCGAGGGCTCCCCGAGCCCCTGGGTCCCAGTTCCAGAGCTGTGTGACGGTGGCCGAGTGACATAGCCTTTCTGAGCCCCTGGGTCCGAGCAGCTCTGTGTGTTTGGTGGCCCCGGGAGGCGGGGGCAGCTGCCGCCAGCTCCTTTTCTCTGGGCTCTGGAGGAGGCTGGCAGCCCTCGGCCTGTGCCTCCCCAGACGGTCTCCCTCGGCGACCTGAAGACGGCTGCCTTCTCGGGCGCCATGCTGCCTGTCTCCACGCTGGGGCCTGCCCACCTTGGCTTCTCTCGGGAGGACAGCGAGACGCTGGACCAGGCCGCACCCCGTCTCTGTGGTCGCGTTGTGTGAGGGCATGAGGGGCTCAAGGCTTCTGCCCCGGGGCCTTGGGGCACACGACTCAGCAGCCCCTAAACGGCAGCCAGAATAGCCTGAGCCCCGTGGCCGGGGTGGCGCTGGAGGAATGATGATCGCAGAGGGCGTGGCGGGGCGGGGGACCCCCTTCGTGCCCTGGCGGGATCGCCAGCCCTCTGGGTTTTCATCACCTCCCAGGATCAGCAAAGGCCGGACGTGGTGGAATTGCCTCTCTCTGCCCCTCCTCCTCCTCCCCCTGCGAGTCTCATCTTGTTGGCCTCCCTGCCCGCAGCCAAAGGAGCGTTGGCTTCCGGCCCGTGAGCGTCCCCGGGGATGGTGGCGGGCAAGGCCTTTGCCACCCATCTATTGCTTTTGTTTTGTTTGGGGGCCGCTCCCGGGGGCTGCTCAGGCGTTACTCCTGGCTCTGCGCTCAGGAACTCCTCCTGGCGCTGCTCGGAGCCGTGTGGGATGCTGGGGATTGACCCCGGGCCTGCTGCTTAGAAGGCAGGCGCCCGCCCACCGAGCTGTCTCTGCAAGGTGTCGCGCTTCCGGAGAATCCTGTGTCACACAGGCGCCCCGGAGCCTCCCCGGGCCTAGGCGGCCACCAGCAGCCTCGTGCCGGTTCCCGCGCCCTGGGCCAGCGTTGCAGAGTCTGTGCGTCCCCTCCCTGGGCCAGCGTTGCAGAGAGTGTGCGTCCCCTCCCTGGGCCAGCGTTGCAGAGAGTGTGTGTCCCCTCCCTGGGCCAGCGTTGCAGTGTGTGTGTCCCCTCCCTGGGCCAGCGTTGCAGAGAGTGTGCGTCCCCTCTCTGCAGGACCAGGTCACGCAGTGGCGTTTTCCAAGGGGCAGGCAGCCTGGTTTCCTGAAAGCTATTCTCGGTGCGGGGGGGGGGGGGGGGGGGGTGAGAGCAGCTGTTCCTGTCTCTTCTGGTTCAGCTTGAGTCACTGCGTGGGCGGAACCGATTAGGATTCCTGAAGCAGGATGCGGGCCCCCAGGGGCGGGGAGAGTCCACAGAGCCCCTCCGGCCTGGGGGCCGCCGGGCCGCCGGGGACGTCTTCTGTGCTTGGTTGGTGTCTGCTTGTGTTGGCTTTGGTGGAGCGGAGGCCTTGTTGTCACGGTGCCAACTTGTCTTCGGGATGGACTCTTGGGAAGTGTTGAGAAGAACGTTCCTCTTCCTAACGTCAACGTGTTTATCACAGATTGAGGGGGTCTGGCTTTTCAAGAGGGGCCTTATGAACCAGTCCCTCCCTCCCTCCCTCCCTCCCTCCCTCCCTCCCTCCGTCCCTCCCTTCCTTCCTTCCTTCCTTCCTTCCTTCCTTCCTTCCTTCCTTCCTTCCTTCCTTCCTTCCTTCCTTCCTTCCTTCCATCTTTCCCTCCTTCGTTCCCTCCTTCGTTCCCTCCCTCACTCCCTCCCTCCCTCCCTCCCTTCTTCACTCCCTCCTTCACTCCTTCCCTCCCTCCTTCACCCCCTCCCTCCCTCCTTCCTTCCTTCCTTCCTTCCTTCCTTCCTTCCTTCCTTCCTTCCTTCCTTCCTTCCTTCCTTCCTTCCTTCCTTCCTTCCTTCCTTCCTTCCTCCCTTCCTTCGTTCCCTCCTTTGTTCCCTCCCTCACTCCCTCCCTCCCTCCCCTCCTTCACTCCCTCCTTCACTCCTTCCCTCCTTCACTCCCTCCTTCACTCCCTCCCTCCTTCCTTCCTTCCTTCCTTCCTTCCTTCCTTCCTTCCTTCCTTCCTTCCTTCCTTCCTTCCTTCCTCCCTCCCTCCCTCCCTCCCTCCCTCCCTCCCTCCCTCCCTCCCTTCCTTCCTTCCTTCCTTCCCTCTCTCTATCCCTCCTCCCTCCCTTGCCTTCCTTTCCTCCCTCCTTCACTCCTTCTCGTTTGTTATTAGGCTATACCTGGTGATGCTCAGGGGTTACTCCTGGCTCTTCATGTAGGGATCACTCCTGGCGGTGCTCAGGGAAGCATATGGGATGTCGGGGATTGAACCCGGGTCAGCCATGTGCAAGGGGAGCACCTTACCCATCGTACTGTGTCTCTGGCTCCACGCCCTCGTCTTTCCTTTAAACAAAAGCTTAACCAAGCCTTATAGTAATTCCACCCAGTGAATACAAATCTAAATTTTATTTTGGCGGGGCGCAGTGTTTGGACTGCATCTGGTGGTGTTCAGGGCTTATTCCTGGCGCTGTGCTCAGGGGACACCGTGCAGTGCTGGGGATCGAAACAGGAGCGGCCCCGTGGAAGACCAGCGCCTCCCTCACGCCCTGTCCGCACCCTCGGCGTGCTTGCCTTTGGGGACGAGAACTGGCGTTTCCTGAGTGAGCGGACGGTTGCCTCGGGCCTGGCTTGCGTCCTCACCCGGGCAGCGTTAGCTGGCGGCACGGGGGGGGGGGGGGGGCCTCGGGAGGGGTCAGCGGCAGGCGGCCAGCTTCCCGGCCACCGCGTGCGAGGCGGCGTTGTTTGCGAGTTTGTCTGGGGCGTCTGCTCCAAGCCCCCGCGCCCGCCCGAGAGGGACGCCCGGGCTGTGACATCAGCTGCCGTGTTTGTCCGAGGTTTCCAGGGCCGCTGGGATGTCCGAGGGGAGGCTGTAAAAAATGCCCTTTTCTCATGGACGACGCTGACCCCCGGCCTCCGGGGAGCCGTCCTGGGTGCAGTCCCCGCCGTGGAGCCTGGGGCCGCGGGCAGCGGTGGGGACGGGCGCCCGAGCTTCTCCAAGCCCGGGACACTGGAACGAGAGTGGACACACCCAGGGCAGGGCTGGGAGCCCCCGGAAGCCTCGTGGTCCCCAGGCCTGGGTGTAGCTGGAAATTCCAGGGAGCAGCCCCCGGGGTCAGCAGCACGGCCGCGGCCCCGAGTGTCCGGGGGTGGGGGGTCCTGCCGTTGCGGCTGGGCTGTGCCCAGAGCAAGCTGCCCGCGCGTGTCCTGGCTTCCTCAGCGGCAGAGTGGACGTTGTGGGGGGCTCATGAGAACCCAGCGGTGGGCGCAGAGGGTGCTGTACCCGAGTCTGGCTCTGCTCGGGTCGGGCCGCTGTGGGCCCTCGTTTGTCCCCCGTCTCTCACCGCGCCCATCCTGGGTTCTCCGGCCCATCCCTCAGCCCCGCAGGCCGGGGCAACCCCCTTCCCGCTTTGTAGGGTCTGGGCCACCCCCGACCGTGGTCAGAGCTCGCTCCTTCCTCTGTGCTCAGGGCTCACTCCTGGCGGTGTTCGGGGACCCTGAGGGGTACTGAGGGTCCTAGCCGGGCTCGTGGCTGTCGGCAGCTGCGTGCGAGGCACGAGCCTCGGCCCCTGTACCATCGTCTCTCTGGCCCCGCATACTTGTTCTTAGCATCATCCATCTGGAGCACTTTTTTTAAAATTTCTTTTTGGGTCACACCCAGCGATGCTCAGGGGTTGGTACTCCTGGCTCTGCACTCAGGAAATCACTGCTGGCGGTGTTCGGGGGACCCTAGGGGATGCTGGGGCTCGAACCTGGGGTGGCCATGTGCAAGGCAAATACCTGACCCTGTTGTGCTACCGCTCTGGCTTATCTGGAGCACTTTCGAGAGCACGAGGGAGCACTGCTTGCCACTCCCTGGCTCCTATGAAGCCGTGTGTGTCTTCATATTTTGGGGGAGGGGGTTTGAGTCGCTCCCAGCACCCCTTAGCCCTGGGGCTTGCTCCTGGTGGGGCGTGGAGGCCCGGGTGCGGTGCTGAGACGAGCAAGGCCGTCAGCCCGCCGCAGTGGGTGGTCCATCCGGCCCCCACTGATGAAACCTGCGTGGTGGTCCTGGTTCCCCACCTCCACTCCTCTGTCGGGGCACCCCTCACCCTCCCCGCCCGCCAGACTGAGGACCGGCCGTTGACCTAGGCAAGTGCTGCAGAGAGAGGGGAGAGAGAGAGAGGAAGAGAGGGAGAGAGGGAGGGAGAGGGAGAGAGAGAGAGGGAGAGGGAGAGAGAGAGGGAGGGAGAGGGAGGAAGAGAGAGGGAGGGAGAGGGAGAGAGAGAGAGGGAGAGGGAGAGAGAGGGAGAGGGAGAGGGAGAGAGGGATAGAGGAAGAGAGAGGGAGAGAGAGGAAGAGAGAGGAGAGAGAGGGAGAGAGAGGGGGAGGGAGAGGGAGAGAGAGGGAGAGAGGAGAGAGAAAGGGAGAGGGAGAGAGAGAGGGAGAGAGGGGAGAGAGAGAGGGAGAGAGGGATAGAGAGAGGGGAGAGGAGAGAAAGAGGGAGAGAGGGATAGAGAGAGGGAGAGGGAGAGAGAGAAGGGAGAGAGGGATAGAGAGAGGGAGAGAGAGAGAGGGAGGGAGAGAGAGAGGGAGAGAGAGAGGGAGAGAGAGAGGGAGAGAGGAAGAGAGAGAGAGAGAGGGAGAGAGAGGGAGAGAGGGAGGGAGAGATAGAGATAGAGAGAGACCACCTCCCAGGCCCCCCCTGTGCTGCCTTTTCGGGTCTTCGTGCCATGGGGCTCAGAGCACTGTTTGCTGCCCGCAGTTGGGGCTTGGCAGGGACACTGGGTCCTGGTCATCAGCTGGCGTGGACACCTGCTTCTCTCTGCCCAGGGGATATGGTGTCCTTCATTCTGGCTCTGCACAGGCCGGGCAGAGGGCTTTGGGGCCGGCTCTCTGCCCCAGGTGTGTGTGGGGGGAGCTGGCCCCTCCGTCCCCGGCTGCGGCCTCTTGAACGCTCCCAGGCGGTTGCTTGGCTCCGCGCGCCCCTGACGGGCCGGGTGGGATCTGGCCGTGGCCAGGACCGAGCTATCCCCAGGCGCCGCCCTGACCGCTTCCTGCCCGGGCCGGTGGATGCGAGGCTGATCCGGGTTTAAGCCCGACGAGGCCTTTCGCCGCCCTGCGTGTCTGCGCCGGGAGGGATTGTCTCTGCCTCCGCGTGAGTCAGCCCGGGGCGGCAGCCGGGTGCCGTGTGCCCGGGGTCTGCCTCAGACTCGGCGATGGGACCTTCCTGTCCAGCCGGCCGCGAGTCACACGGACGCGGATGGACGGGCCGTCCAGGGCGACTCAGGGGCCTGGTACTCCCAGCTGCGTCTTACTCCACCTCTGCCAGCAACTCTGTCTTCTCTCGAGTAGTCAGAGGACTCGGGAGGGCTTGTGGGGGGGGGGGGGTGCGCCCTGCTGTGGCTTAGTCGGGGACACACACAGTCTCTCACCCACCCACGGACCTTGCGGGTGTTTATTGTATATGCAGGTTTTGCACCTAAAACAGTGAGATTATGTACTGTGGGTTAAGGCACTCGCCTTGTGCAGCTGACTCGGGTTCAGTCCCCAGCACCCCATGTGCTCCCCCCAAACCTCGGCAGCGTGATCTCCGAGCAAGCTCTGAGCCCTGCTGGGTGGGACCCCAAAACAAACAGAGAAGAGGTGCTGTGTATGTTGCGTGTGTGTGTGTGTGTGTGTGTGTGTGTGGTCTGTGTGTGTGTGGCCATACTGGTGGGGGCTGCACCCGGCGGTGTGTGTGTATGTGTGTGTGTATGTGTGTGTGTGTGTGTGTGTGTGTCTGTGTGTGTGTGTGTGTGTCTGTGGCCATGCTGGTGGGGGCTGCACCCGGCCCCTGGTGCTCATACACACAGCTCTGCTCCCTCCTGGGGGCTCATGTCAGCCCATGGTGCTCCCACACTCCGCCATGGTGCTCGCCGAGGCCTGTGCTCCTGGAGGTGCTTGCCCAGTGCTCACCGGGGCTCCCGTGCTCCCTTTCTTGAGATCTGGGGGTCTGCAGGGTGCTCGGGGGTTACTCCCGGCGGTGCTGGGATGGGGTGGGGCAGGGCTGAGGAGGGCAGGAGCTGCAGGACGGGGAGCCCGGCCTCCGGCTGGCAGGGAGTGCTCTCGGCCTCTGAGCGCTCGCCTGCCCCGGGCGTGGGTGGGGCCACACACTGAGCTGGGGTGTGCAGGGACAGTGGTGCGTGCCCTGCAGGTACCCACAGGGTTTGAACCCCAACACCGCTGCTGCAGCCCAGCGGTCAGGGCTGCACCTCTGCACTGGGCATCACTGGCGGGACAAGCCCCTGGGGAGAGGGAGAGAGAATGGGTGGGGGGGTGGGGGCTCACGTGTCCGGCCCCCCCGCCCCGCCCTGATGCCCGCTGCACTAGGTCGGGGGTGCAGCGTTACTTGCCTGCCGGGTCCCGGGCAGACACGGGCTGGATGCTCTCGTCCCTGGCCTGACACCCCTCTCGCACATGCGGTTGGCAGAGGTGTTTGCCGGGAGGGGCCCCTGGGGTCCCCCCTCCCTGCTGGCGGAAATGCTGTTTCCTCCCGGCCTGGAGCCTCCGGCGCTCTGGGTAGCCCCGGCCTCTGGCTGTCACTGCTCGGTGCTTCCGGCGAGTGACTTGTGCCAAGCCGGGGACTCCAGAGGCCCGGGAGGCGGCCGCCTTCTCGGTCACTTTGGCTCTTTGAGTTTGGGTGCCACACCCAGCAGTGCTCTGGGCGCACTCCTGGCTTGGTGCTCAGGGATTATTCCCGGCAGTGATCGGGGGGGCCCTCCGGGATGCCGGGGATCAGATGAGTCGGGTGTATGTGTGGCAAGTCCCTTAATCCCTGTTCTGTCTCGCTGGCCCGAGTTTTTTCTTTTTTTATTTGTGTGTTTTGTTTGGGGTCCAAACCCAGCAGTTCTCGGGGGCTGCTTTTGTCTCTGTTCTCCGGGCGCCCGGTGGCAGCTGTGTGAGAGCGTGTGTCTTGGCCCATGACACCGTCTCTCCACCCTGGTTGGTGTTCCTGTGAGGGGTGAGCGAGCAGAGCAGGGAATTCAAAGCATTTCTTAACATTTTGCTTCAGGCCACACCCATGATGCTCCTGGGTCAGCACTTGGGTCACTCCTGGTGGTGCTCGCGGGACCATATGGGGTGTGGGGGATCGAACCCGGGTTGGCTGTGTGCAAGGGACATGCCCTCCCCGCTGTACTGTTGCTCTGGCCCCTCTTCAGTTACTTAAAATTTTTTTTTCAAATTATTTTATTTAAACATTTATTTTTATAAGTAAGTAGCCTGGCAAGCTACTCGTGGCATCTTGGATACGCCAAAAATAGTAACAATAAGTCTCACATTGAGAGACGTTACTGGTGCCAGCTTGAATTTTTATGAAGTCGTTCACAATAATTTATTATGGTCAGTATTTCAACACCAATCCTTCCACCACCATTATTTTGAATTTTCCCACCACCACCCAAAGGCAGATACTAAATAATTTATTTCGTATCGCTTGTTATGAATAATCGACTGAAGTGATCCAAAACGGTTTCCTTAGAGGAACGTGAGTGCAAATTGTTGTGTCTCACCTTGGAACTGTTAGGCCGCTGTCTAAGAGATCACTAGCATGTTGCAGGTTGAGCCTGTGTGCTTATCTATAGCTAGTCTTGGTACATCAGTAGCATAAAGTATGAAATGTCACATGGCCACAAAAGTGACTATTGGCCTCCAGGAATTCTACAGTTTTAAATATAAGGTGCTACAGCTGGAGTTCAATTTTTAACTGGATGGTGATTTTGGGGTCCGGAGGCATCTCTGCTGCATGTTGCTCTCTTCCAAGATTCATTTGCGAGTCTCTGGATCATGGCCGTTAATGAGCTTAGATGGCGCCCAAAGACGGTTCGTGGGTGTGACTGCCAGGCTCCCAGAAGCACTGGGAGATGGGGGGAGGGGGCCACATGGCAGCTATTGGGTCCTGGAGGTTTACAGCTGCTGGGGTTCTGTTGGGGCTGGTGGAGGGACTCACTCGCCCCCTCCGAGGTCCCCTGGATGACGTCAGCCTGGTGCGGGTGAAGTGGAATCTCTTCAGTGTGTGGCTCTCTTCTGAGATTAATTTGTGAGTTTCCTTCAGTTACGTTTAATCCAAGTTCCAATCATTTAATCTTCTGTTCCAAGATTATTGCCTATCCATTTTCTAAATCATCGAATCTATATAGTTTCCATGTTCTCTAATTATTTTGTGTCTGATGTCTAAACTTTTCCCCAAGCCTAAACCTGGAATCACTTGCTTGCCCAAAATTTATTTCCTCTTATCCTGAGGTATAAGTGGAAGAATATTGCTCAAAAACAAAAACAAGGGGCCGGAGCGATAGCACAGTGGGTAGGGCGTTTGCCTTGCACATGGCCAACCTGCTTTCGAGCCCCAACATCCCATAGGGTCCCCCGAGCACTGCCAGGAGTGATTCCTGAGTGCATGAGCCAGGAGTAACCCCTGAGCATTGCCGAGGAGGCAGAACAAGCAAGCAAGCAAACAAAAAACACCCCAAACTAAAGCCACAGCAAACTGCGCAGCCACATTGCTGACTTTGCCATCTGCCCTTCTGCCCTGGCCCGTCCCGCGCCCACATAGTGGGCTTCTGCTGGCCGGCGGTGGTGTTCTCGGCCAGAACTCGGAATCCTGCGGGGTCCCGGAGTCATTCTCGGAGCACCCACACATTGGAGCATATTTCAGTTTCTCCTGCCCACACCCAGCGGTGCTCAAGGCTCTGTGCTCAGGGGTCACTCCTGGTGTGGCTCAGGACCGTACCGGGGTCCGGGATGGAGCAGGGGTGGGCAGTTTGTAAGATCAATGTGTGCCTTGACCCTGTGTTCTCTCTGGGCCCAGCCCCGTGCTTTGAGATTTGCGTTTCTTCTCCTCCTCCGGGAGTGCCTGGCGGGGGGGTTAACCTGTCTGGGCAGAGCCGCCGCCCTGCACACGTGGTCTTGGGGGCGGGGTGCTTTTCTCCTCCCTCTCCTTACCCCCAGGACACGGCGACACCCCACTCTGTGCATGGGGCCAGACACCCCACTCTGTGCACGGGCCCAGGCTTCGGAGTGTGCGACCTCAGCCCTCCTGAGAATGGAATAGTGGAGCAGGGGTGCAGCCTAGGTGCAAGAGGGCAGGAGGGGGAGGGAGGAGGAGGGGGAAGGAGAGGGAGGGAAACAGCAGCCTTGCAGCTGCCCAGGGGGAAGTTGAGGGCCTGTTTGTTGTGTGCAGAGGGAAGGAAGCACGGGAGGTCAGCGAGGGGGTGAGGAGGGGAGGGGAGAGGAAGGGCAGTGCCCAGCTGGGTGACCCTGGCGGGGGCGAGGGCAGAGGGGACAGGCAGCCCCTGAGCCTGGGGGGCTGGTTGTGGGGTGGCAGGTGGGGCAGAGAGCGGGAGGATTTCATCTCTCCCCCGGAGACCTCCAGAGGCAGGGATTGGGCTCCTGTGAGCTGCTGGCTCCCAGCACGCCCCCGGGAACCCTAGGGTCTGGGGTCCTGGCCGTGAGAGAACATTCTAGACCTTCCAGCCACCCGTGCATCAGAACGTTTCCTGCCTCTCAGTGGCACCGTTCAGGACCCCCAGACCCTGCCAGGGCAGAGCGGGGCTGACTGTGTGCGCTGCCCCGTGGGCCCACCTGCACAGGGTGGATATTTACAGCGGGGTTGGCTCGCCCCAGAGGGTGGCATCGCCCTGGTGGTTGGCGCCATTTCAGCTGCACCCGAACCCAGATACCGGGGTCAGGGGGAGCAGGGAGCGGGTCAAGGGACTGGGGCAGGGGCTTTGCGTGTAGCAGACAAAGCAGACGGAGCAGGGGTCCCGGAGCCGACTTGGGCCCCGTGCCCTGCCGGTGTGGCTCACAAACAAGGTCAGGCTGAACTGCAGTTTGGGGAGGGTGTGAGCTGCCCACTTAGCCGGTGTGGAGCCCGTGTGCTCACTCTCGGCCCGCACTTGGTCCAGCACCTGCCAGAACCGTCTCCCGACTGCGCTGAGGGGAAGCAGATGAAGACCCAGCTGGGGGTGTGGCTGGGGCAGGGCAGAGGCGGGGGTGGGGGGGTCCTGGCCTTGGTCCTGCTGACCTCACCCCACGGCCCCCGCAGTGAGCTGACCACCCTCCTGGTGGCCGTGCTGTCCGAGGTCACTCTCCCAAAACACTGTGGGTGGCTTGTCGTGGCCTCGTGCCCCAAGTCCAGACCCCGCTTTCCGCACTCATCCTTCCCGTGTTTCTCCCATTATCTGTGTCGGCCCCACGGGCAGATCTGAGACACTGAGTTTCTCAGCGTCTCCACCGACGTGCAGTTCTCAGAAGCACGAGGTCGGCTGGCCAAGTTCTGCCGCATTCTAGGGCTCTGTGGGAAATCTGAATCGCCGATTCGGAAAAAAGCTGGTGCTGGGGCTTTGAGGTGCAGAAGCCGATGACTTTAAAAAGTCTCCCAAGAGTGTTCGAGACTGAGTATTTTCTCTGGAGATCTGGGACTCCTGGGGGTGGTGGAGAGAGAGAGAGAGAGAGAGAGAGAGAGAGAGAGAGAGAGAGAGAGAGAGAGAGAGAGAGAGAGAGAGAGAAGGAGAGAAGGAGAGAGAGAGGGAGAGAGAGAGAGGGGAGAGAGAGAGGGGTGTGTGTGTGTGTGTGTGTGTGTGTGTGTGTGTGTGTGTGTGTGGTGTGTAGGGGGCCATTGTGTACGCAGTGAAGTAACATAGAAGGAAAACACATTATCCAGGCTGCAGCCCTCTGGCACCCTGCCAGAGAGCGCCTACCCTGTGAGCCCGGATTAGGTAGATTTGAACTGTGAAGCATCCATGACTGAAAAAGACACTTTTGGTGGCTTGACTAGGGCGGGCAGAGTCCTCGGAGCTGGGGTCTGCTTGGCGTGGCTGCCCACGGCTGCGTCGTTGAATGGGGTGGACTTGGCACTTTCCACGTGTCCCTTTGCACGTCCTGTTCACAGCCGGTCGGCCTGGCCGCAGACCCGTCCCCTTCTCCTTACAAAAGCTGCTCTTGGGAAAAGGGGCTCAGAATGCCGCCTCCTGCGCGGGGGATGTGGGGCTGGGCAGGGCGCCGGGCCGGGTGGTGGGTGGCTCCAAGGGGCCGGCTGAGCCGCCAGGGCTGTGTCAGGTGCACGCCAGCCGCCGTGTTGGGCCCTGGCCAGTGCGCAGACAGCCGCAGAGACACTTGCGGACATTGAGAACGGCCGGGAGTCGCTCCCAGCTCAGCCCGTCCCTCCAGGGAGTCCCCGGATCTTTCCCTGGGAGGAATTTCTCCTGGTCCTTTTTCTCTGCGCCCTCTGCTGCTGCTCAGGCTGCTTCCGGGGGGCGGGGTGGGGGCTGAGCGTGTTGGGACAGGAGGCCGGGGCTGCCCGTCTCTCCTCGCCCCCTTCCTCGGCGCGGACTTTGGTGGAAGCTGGAGTGGGAGGGCGTGTTGGAAGCGCCACCAAATCTAAAAATAGCGCCGCGCGAGCGCTTCTGCGGGCGTCTCAGTTTTCTCATGGTGGCTCGCGGTGGTTCTTTCCTCCTGCCGCGTCTGCCGTCCTGTGCACCTCTCAGACTCTCTGTTCTCCGGCTGCAGAGATCACGGCGGCCGACGGAGACGCCTGGGATTGCAAATGTGTGTTCGTCTGGGTGTATATTCGTGTGGAAGTGTGTATGGACACACATGTGTGCACGTATGTGTGCATGCACATGTGCATTTGTACATGCATGTGCGTGGCACATGTGTATGCGCGCACGGTGTGTGCATGTATGTGTACATGTGTGTGTGCGTGTGTATGCATATATGCATTGTGTATGTGCGTGTGTGTGCACGTGTGCACTTGAGTCCAGGACCTCAGACATGTGGAGGGCGTGTTCTACCACCAAGCTGTCTCCCTGGCCTCCCTGGTTGTTTTTGAACATGACCTGGCGACGGGTGGCGTGCGTGGCAGCCGGCTCTGTCCTGGGAGTGACCCATCTGTACCTTTGAGAACAGGGACACGGTGGGGACGTGCTTTGGATGCCTGAAGCATCTCCTGGCATGCCTTGGACTTATCCCTACATAGCTGTCCACAGAAGGCAGCCTCAGAGAGGGAGTATGCAGGCAGGAAAGCATCCGTGGCCAGGGAGTGCAGCGCTGGACTCAAGTGCCTGCCGGGCACGCAGGCGGCCCGGGTTTGATTGTGGGCACCATACGGTATCTCGAGCACTGCCAGGAGTGATGCCTGAGCACTGAGCTGGGAGTAGCCCCGGAGCACTGCTGGGTGTGACCGCCCCCACCCTGCAGATAAAACATTCAGGCAGGCTTCCCTCCCCCTCCCCATAGCATTTGAGACCAGTGACTTCTTTGCTCTTGCCGCGCTGCTAAGTCTTTGGAGAGGCATGAGGCGCGCACACATTCGGCTGGTGGCGACTTTGCCCCGTCCCCGTGTGTTTCCAGCGAGCACGTTAGGGGGGACGCTTGTCCTGTGCTGTTTTGACATTACAGTAGGTTTTAAAAATAGCTGGGAAGGCTTGGTTTGTCGCTGACTGTCGATGACGCCTGTCTCCTTAATCCCCTCGGTATGCAAACCCCTCCCTGCCACCAGGATTCTGCCCAACCTGTGTTTAAAGTCCCGAGTGAGGACTGAAGCAAGACCAGCCGGGGCTCTCCTGGGACAGAATAAACTGGTTTCAGATTTTAGGGACTTTGGGAGGGGTGTGTGCCTGGGGCGGGGGCTCCTGAAGGCGGATCATTCAACAACAGGACCATTTCTGAATTTTGTTCCTTTTTTCTCCCCTCTTTTTTTTGGGGGGAGAGGCACATATGGCTGTGCTCAGAGGTGACTCCTGGCTCTGCACTCAGGAATTACTTCTGGTGGTGCTCGGGGGACCAAGTGGGGTGCCAAGGATGGCACCTGGGTCAGCCGCGTGGGTGCAGGGCAAGCGTCCTACCCGCTGTTCTATCTCTCCAGACCCGTTTCTGAATTTTCTCTGTGTAATGTTGGTTTTGGGGGATCTGGCAGGGGAAAGTCTTAGATTGAAGGTTTTCCAGGTGGTTTGGACTTTGCAGGAAAACACCCAAACCCAAGATGCTTAGCGCTCCCCTCCCCTTGAATCTGCCTTATGTGAACAAACAGAACAAACAGATATGCCCAACCCCCCTTTTGTGTGCAAGGCTCCTACCAGCCCCTTGACTTGTGCCAGTGTTGGGGGTGGGGCGAGCAAGAGATGGATCCCCGGGGGCTCTGCTGGAAACACCCTGAATTTGTGAGGTGGTAGATTTCGACAACATTGGTCCTTCCAAGTTCAGTGATCTGCTACTGTTGCCATTTTTTTTGAGAACCCCTCCCCCCACGTCCTGTTATACCCTCCCCCCCACGGTGTTGGGACCCACAATTTAAGATGCTTGACCCCAGGGAGCTCCCATCAGAGCGTGGGCGTTGGGTTCAGAGGGGACTTGCCCCAGTGGGTGTCCCAGGAGGGGCTGGCGTGAGCCTCAGCAGCTGTTCTGCACGGCGAGACCGCAAGAAGCGGATCCGGGACCTTGAGAACAGATGTATCTGGGAATTAGTTGGGCAACGTCATGGTCACCTGCATTGAAGTTGCTCCCCCAGTAATTGTCTCCCTGTGAAACTGGGGAGCATGGGACCTTCGGGAAGATCCAGTGTCTGGGAGAAGTCACGTCTGAATTTCTGGAAAGGTCTTTTCTTTTTTCCTTTCTCTGCCTTCTTTCTCATCCACTTACTCCTTTAATCTACATGTTGTTGCCTCCCTAAGGTCCTGGGTGGGGAAGAATTTCGTGGGGCATATTGACCCCGAGTCGGATTGGAAGTGGGGAGAAAGGCGGTCCATTTTCACGGAACCCTCTGCAGAGAAAGGTGCGGAGGCCAGTCACCCAGGAGTGTTGGTAGGTGTGGGGCGGGCATGTGGGTTCAATGGCACCAGGGATTTTTCCACCTAATTTTTGGTGTTGGGGCCACACCTGGTGGTGCTCAGGGATTATTCCTGGTTCTACGCTCAGGGAGCACTCCTGGCTTGCTTGGAGGACCACATGGGGGGGTCGGGAATTGAACCCAGGTTGGCCACGTGCAAGGCAGGTGCCCTGCCCGCTGTGCTGTCTGTCTGTCCAGCCCAGGACGGGTTTTGCCCTTCACTCAGCATGTTACTCACTTACTCTGTGGCAGTTGCTATTAGGAACCCGTGAGGCCCTCTGGGCTTGCGAGGGGTGAGATGAAGGGAAAAATGAAATCCCCGTCTGGGGCCGATTCTGGTGACGGGCCGACTCTGGGCCGTGGGTGGTGAGAACCGTGAGCCCTGTGTGCTCAGGGAGAGGTGCAGCTGGGTCTGCCCCTGGCCCCTGCCATGCTGTCAGCGGACAGATGAGTGGCAGATGGAACGGGCAGTGCACGCGGCCCGTCTTTCCACCCTGCCGCCGTTCCTTTACTCTGCTCTCCGGTCAGCCGTGTGTTCTCCCTTGGCAAGTGACACTGGTGCTCCCCAAGGTGACACCCCCCCCCCAGAGTCACCTTGGGCTCCTTCCTTCTTATCTCCAGCCCTGGCTGCCTCTGATACCAGCAGGTCACTCCTTTGTTCTTGAGAACCCCTCCCCCCCGACCCCACTGCCCTTCCCGTGTGCCCCGTCCTGCTGGGGAAGGTGCTGACTCGCCTCCGAGTCTCTCTCCCCAACAGACAGCCCAGGAGGCCCCCGAAGGCCGGGGTTGAACCACGTTACCTGCGCATGAATTTGGCGTGATGCCCACCTCGCAAGGGGGGGAGGGAGATGGGAGAGTCGGGCGTGGGCGTCCTGGGATGGAGGAGTAGCCGCCACCCCCGGCTCCCGCGGCGCCGGAGAGGCCCCTGGCCTTGAGGGTTGGCACCAGCCTCTGCCGCCCCCGGGTCTGCAGGACAGCGCCAGCCTGCAGGTGCCACGTGGTGAAGAGCGCTGGTGTCGGCCACCCCCAGCTGGCACGCAGGAGGGAGATTTTTCAGTTCAAGACCCAGCTTGGAAGCAAGTAAAAAAAAATAGGAAAAAAGAAAAGATGGGGAGAGGATTGGCACTGGGGACGGGTGTGGCTGGGCTGTGTCCGTCTGGTGTCCCTCCGGGAGGCTGTGGCGGGTGGCCATGACCAGCGGGCGTTATTTTTATTGTTGTTTTTTTTGGGGGGAGGACGTTGGGCACACCCAGAAGTATTAGGGCGACCCCTGACTGTATGTGGCGCCAGAGAATGAGACCAGGGCTGCCCCAGTGCAAGTGCCTTACCCACTGCGCCCTCTCTCCGGCCCGCAAGGCCCTTTATGGTGGGTAGACCACGCGTGCGGGATGCCAGCCCCGCCTTGTCTGTAGAGCAAGCTACAGTTCAGCAGGACTTTATGGGGCCGTTTGATAGCGTTTCAGAAGACATTCAGGCTACATCAGAGTTTAAAACCTAAAGCAACTTTGGGGGGTGGGGCGGAAGGGGGGGCTCAAAAAAATAAACTTAGAGAGAACCCACGGCAGCCATGCTCAAGGCCGCTCTCCACCAGCTCAGACGAGCCTCATCTATGAAGGAACCTGCAGAGAAATCCAGGGTATGTGGGACCCATGACTGAGTTCTCCAAGCTGGCTTGGAATGGGACTGGGCCTCCTCCCCCCAGATCCCCAGTTTTCCTGTAGCTTGGCAGTCACACCCACAGACTGCCCCCAGCGCCATGTAATCTCATCAACGGCCAGGATCCAGAGACTCTGAAATAAAGCTCCCGCAAGAGAGCGACACAGAACATCCTAGAGTGCACGGCTCCGTTTGCGGCCGTGTGACCTCTTATACTCTAGCCCACTGATGTACTAGAAATATCGCACATTTGTTTGGCTGTAACATACACGCTTGTAATCCCTTATATCAGGGCTGCAATGTCTCCAGGGTGAAATACAACAGTCTTCACACAGTTTCCTCTGATGGTGCCGGGAGGGTGCGCGGGGGTGGGATTGGTGTTAGAATATTATCTGTAATGAACTGTTGTGGAAAACTTTATAAAAATAAAGTAAAAAACAAAACAAAACCAGATTGGTGCTGGAGCTATATAGTCCAGCGGGTAGGGCCTTGCACGTGCTGACCCAGGCTTGACTCCCCAGTGTCCCTTACTGCTCCCTGAACCCACCAGGAGTGATCCCTGGGCACAGAGCCAGGACTGAGCCCTCAGCACTGCCTGGCCTGGCCCCCAAGCCAAGAAAAACAAAGCTGTAGTAATGCCCGGGAAGGGCCTTGCGTGAGCTGGGGTGGGGTCTGCATCCCACAGGTCCCCCTTCCTGGCCCCTGGCGGGTTTCCTTAGGCGGCAGTGTCTGGCTGCGGCCGTGCGCCCACTCAGCTCTGCAGCTGCCGCTGCCCGGGCGCTGCAGGGGCTGGAAGAGGCCTGTGCCGGGGTCAAGGTGTGGCGTGTGGACAAGGGCTGAGTCTCCGGGTGGTGGCCGCCTTCGCCCCTCCAGAGGGAGAGAGGGGGGAGGGGGAGAGGGAGAGGGAGAGAAGAGAGAGGGAGAGAGAGGGGTAGAGGGAGAGGAGGAGAGAGAGAGAAGGAATGTACTTGTCACAGAGGCAGGGGTGGGATTGGGTGGGGGGCCGGGAGAGATGCTGGGAACATTGGTGGTGGAACATGTGCACTGGAGGAGGGAGGGATGGTGCTGGACCATTGTGTGACTGGAATGTAATCATGAATGATCCAATACAAATTATTTTTTAAATGTGGAAAAAAAAAGAGAAAAAAGAGTTTCTGTACCACAGGTTACCACCACCCCTTATCACCTCCTTGAAAGAGAGTGAAGAGTATTATTATTTTATGCTTCTTATTGTTAGGAGTCAGAGGTTCCCAAACTTATTTGGTGCACTGTGAACTTTTTAGAAAAAAAAAAATTACTCACTAGCTGCTGCTTCCCCCCCCCGCCGCCCCCCCATCTTTCTTGAAGCAAACAAGTAGAAGGGTCTTTCAGCACCACCAGGCCTCACCCCAGAGCACAGAATGAAGAGCAGCCCTCGAGCACAACCAGGTGTGTCTATGACACCTGTTATAGTAGGTAGGAGACACTGGGCCCACTTTAGCGTGGGTTTATACTATTCCTTTTCTAGTCACTGTCACTGTCATCCCACGGGGAGCTTGCCAGGCTCTGCCATGCAGTGAGATACTCTTGGTAGCTTCCCGGGCTCTCCGAGAGGGGTGGAGGAATCGAACCTGGGTCGGCCACGTGCAAAGCAAACACCCTGCCCACTGCGCTGTTCCCCCTCCCCCTTTTCTAGTCACAGTCATCCCGTTGCTCATCGATTTGTTCGAGCGGGCACCAGTGACATTTCATTGTGAGACTCATTGTTACTGTTTTGGGCGTATCCAGTACGCCACCAGTAGCTTGCCAGGCTCTGCTGTTCGGGCTCGATACTCTCTGTAGCTTGCCGGGCTCTCCGAGAGGGGCGGAGGAATCGAACACGGATTGGCCGCATGCAAGGCGAACACCCTACCGCTGTGCTATCACTCCAGCCCCCTTTTCTAGTAATGAAGTTAAAACCAAATACTCATTAGTACAAAAGCTCAATTTTGAAGAAATGAAGCAAACACAGTGATGACATCCCCTCCCCGCCCCCACTCCATGTAAAGTCACGCCGAAGTGCCGGGGTGTGACTCGGGCCGAGTGTGAGAACGTCTGTCAGTCAGGTTCGTGATTCACAAGTTTAATCCTCGAATTTCCAGGTGCTTTGGCAGACGCCGCATTTTGAACATAATTGGCACAGAGTTCATGTCTTTGCCCCGCCAGTGGATGGAAAAATAGAAACGAAATCCAATATTTCCTTTTGGAATCGTTCCTGGAAGTGCTCCTTCTTCTGATTCAGCCTTTTCTTTCCTTCCACACCGGCCCTTGCTGGGATGGGTTCACTGGCTGGGAGTAACCGGTTTGCAAATGAAGTATCCCCGCCGTCGGGTCCCGTGCTGGGGTCCTGAGGTTAATCAGTGAGACAGAATTAGTTCGAGAAGAGAAGGTTGGTACTTTTTTTGTTGCTGGCTTGTGTTGGCCAGGAAGAGGAGGAATCAATAATGTGATTACATCTCGCGTCGTGGTGACAGAAAATTCAGCTGGAAACTTCGCATTTGGGGCATGTGGCTGGTTAGAAACCGTTTCCGATGCTCTTTGAGAATGCTCTCGAGTCTGAGGATCAGTGGATTGCATTTTATTTATTTATTTATTATTTTTATTTATTATTATTATTATTTTTTCTTTTTGGGTCACACCCTGCAATGCACAGGGGTCACTCCTGGCTCATGCACTCAGGAATTACCCCTGGCGGTGCTCAGGGGACCATATGGGATGCTGGGATTCGAACCCGGGTCTGCCGCGTGCAAGGCAAACGCCCTACCCGCTGTGCTATGGCTCCAGCCCCTGCATTTTATTTTTATTTTCGGGTTTGGGGGGGCCACACCTGGCAGTGGTGCTCACGGGCTGCTCCTGGATCAGTGCTCAGGAGTGGCCCACTTAGCAGTCGGGGTGGGGGTGGGGGTGGGTGCCCACCATATGCCGTGCAGAGAGAGTTGAACCGGGCTGACTCCAGAAGAGGCAAGAGTTGAACCGGGCTGACCCCAGAAGAGGCAAGTGACAATTAACCTCTGCCCCATTTCCTGGGCCTGTTCTTGCATTTTAATTACCTTTCTGCAGATAATTGACAGTTTGGGTTTTTTTTTTTTTTTTAATCTCTGGCTCCGCATTTATCTGCAGCTGCTTTCAGAATGTCCGCGGGATCCCTCCTTGCTGAAGGATCTAAAATCTTTTCACTTAGTCTCCCGACTTCAAACCGGTCGAAGGCAGGAGCTGTGGCTCGCAGCTCTGGCTGCAAGACTCTCCCCTGTGCCTGGCCCCTAGCTGTTCCCCCCCGCCCCCCACTCTGCAAACAGGGGCTGCGTCCTCAGGCCCCTTGGGAGGGGCTGCTGGTGGTCTTAAATGCAGATGGTGCTTGGGTTTGAAGGAGGTGGTGGTAGAAGATTCCAGAAAAACAGAACATGTACAGAGACCACCCCCCAAGGAAGGCAACAGTTTCTTCGCCCTGTAACTCGCAGCGGGGTGGCGGAAGCTGTGTCTCCAAGGGCTGCACAGGGGGTGGGGTGGGGGTCACCCAGCAGCCCCCAGCCCGCACCCAGGGCCGAGGCTCCCAACTTTTGGTTTATTTAGCGCTTTGTCCTCAGAACCACAGGATGATGCTGGTGGTTTGGAGCCGGGACGTGAGCGCGGACAGCCAGTGCATGCTGCCTGTGCTTCTGGGGGCGTCTGGGGGCACCCCGGCACAGTGATGGGGGGAGATGTAGGGGTGCAGCAGGTCCCCAATGGAGTGAGACAGTCTGGCAGCCCCGAAGCGCTTGGCTGAGTCCGACTCGATGTCCACCTGTGGGGCTCTGTCTTGGGTCTCCGAGTGGTCGCGTCCTCTGTCCCGACTCCTGCACCCTGTTCTTCCCGCAGGCTCGCTTCTCCCTAGAGGTGGTCCTTTAAGTCTCCGGAAAACTCTCTCCTTTCTGCAATCCAAATACCTGCCTTGGGGCTGGAGAGATCGTCCTGTGGGTGGGTAGGGTGATTGCCTTGGATGCAGGTCACCTTTTTCTTTTTCTTTTTTTTTTTTTGCGGGGCGGGGGTGGGAGGGTGGCCACGCCCGTCGGTACTGAGCGCTGACTCCTGGCGCTGGGAACATGCAGAGCGCCTGGCTGCAGGGAAGGGCAAGCAAGCGCCTTGCCCTGACTTGTACTGTTGCTCCGGCCCTCGGTGACCTGGGTCGGTCCCCGGCAGCCCTGTGGTTGGCCAAGGGACGAGCGGCAGGTTGCGGCCTTGGGAAATTCTACAGCAGAGAAGGACCCTCAGCTCCTCCGGCTTCACGGGACTCTGCATTTTCGCAGCTGCTGTTTGCCCACTCCAGGAGTGGCAGGCCAGAGGCCCGGGAACCACACTGTGGTGTTGACTCTGCAAGTTCCAGCTTGTTTGGGCCGGACATGGAGCCGAGCCAAGGCCCCGGGGCTCGGAGCTGAATGTTCGGCCTGGTGTCGCGTCTCGGAGCTGCCGTCACCTGCTCGTGGGTTAAGACTCAGCCGTGACTCGAGGGTTCACGTACGGGAGCCTCTGTGGGTGCTCTCCCCCGTCCAGATGAACACCTCATTTCTGCTGCACATCTGAGTTTTGTCTGTTCCTCTCTTTTCTGGAACATTCCTGCCCTCTCTTTATCCTCGGTGCGGCCTGCCAGTCCAGCAGAGTTGGGTGGGGCCCCTTGTTCCGTGTCGTTTCCCGACCACAGCTCTGCAGTTTGGCTGCGGAGTTCTGGTCCCGGGGTGCCTATGTGCTTCCTGTCGCGGCAGTTCCTTGGGGCTCCCCCGCCTCGTCCACGGAGGCTTCTCCTCTCCTTGCATGCAGTAAGGACGTCCCTAGACTCCCCAGCGGCTGGACACAGCACAGGGAATAAGGAATAAAGCACTTATTGTGTCTGCCACCCCGAGTCAAGTCTCTGGCCCCACATGTGGTCCCCTGCACACTGCCAGTAGCCCCAAGCTCCGCCAGGAGGGGTCCCTGAACACTGAGTGACCTCTGAGCACTTCCAGGAGCGATTCCTGAGCACCATCAAGAGTGATCCCTGAGCACTTCCAGCAGTGATCCCCAAGCATCGCCAGGAGTGGTCCCTGAGTACTGATAAGAGTGATCCCGAGTACTGCCAGACTGATCCCTGAGCACTGCCAGGAGTTATTCCTGAGCACCAACACGAGTGATTACCCAGCACTGACAAGAGTGATTTCTAAGCATTGGCAGGAGTGATCCCTGAGTACTGCCAGGAGTGATCCCTGAGTACTCCCAGGAGTGATTCCTGAGCAGTGCCAGAAGTGATCCACGAGCACTACCAGGATTGATCCCTGAGCACTCCCTGGCATGCCTGAGCATTGCCAGCACTGATCTCTGTGCTTCGCTGTAATGATCCCTGAGCATCGCCGGGGAGTGATCCCCGAGCACTGACAGGAGTGCTCTCCGAGCATCGCCAGTATTGCTTCTCAGGCGCTGCTCGGGATCACTGCTGACACAGAGCCAGGAGAGCCCCAGGTACTCCCAGATGTGACCCCTAAAATGAAAAACCGAAGCGCGGGACCCCGAGACTCCCGGCCCCCGTGTCGCTGGCCTGGGCAGTGTGACAGAGCCCGGCTGCCGGACGGGCTCAGGCTGCCGTGCGGTTTCCTGGCCTGACGTGGCCGCCCCCGGGAGGCCTGCCGTGTCCTGCTCTGTGACTCCCGCCCCCGCTGTGTTGTCAGAACTGGGAGGTGGGTGACGGCTTGGCGCCCAGCCCGGCAGCAGCCTGCACCTGCTGCCTTTGGACGTGGTGGTGGCCCTCTAGGGCATCGACCCGGACGGTCACGTGCCCCAGGGTGGCAGGGGACAAGGGTGGGCAGAGGCCCTGGTAGGATGCCGCCGTCCCTTTGCCTGTCAGTGCTGGTGTGAGCCACCCATGGGGAGGGCCACACTTGGATGTGGCCACCCCCGGTGGCACTCAGGGGTCCCTCCTGGTGGGGCTGGGGGACCACGTGGCTCCCGGGGCTTCCTGCCAGGCAAATGCCTTGATCCCTTGTATTATTTCTCTGGCTTTCGTCCTTTTCTGTTTGTTCTTGGGCCGTACCCGTGGCGACGCTCAGGGGTTGCTCCTGGCTCTGCGCTCAGGAATCACTCCTGGTGGTGCTCCAGGGAGCTTAGGGGCTGCCGGGGATCGCATCTATCTTGGACGTGTCCATGGCAAATGCCCAACGTGCTGGGCCGTTGCTCTGACTTTTCCTTTTGGAGCGACCCCTCTGAGGGTTGAGGATGCGCGGAGGGCAGCGGGGCCTGGCTGGGTGCAGCAGGGAGGAGGGCTCTCCCGGGCGCAGCCCCGCGGCCCCCTGGCACGGACATCCTGCTCGTGTTTGCTTTGGGCCTGGAGCTGACACTGTGGTTCGCGGGCGTCTCGCCTTGACATTATCCCCCGATTGTGGTTTCTGCCTTTCTTCCTGCTTTGAGGCCCTGCTGGAATCCCCTTGTTTGCCAGAGTGCTGGGTTTGGCTCCGGAGTGTTTGAGAAACAGACGCGGTGTCATCCCGTCTCATCCTTACTGGGTTGTTGCATGGCTCCGCGCCCCCTGTCACCGCAGAGTGACCGGGTCCCGGCTGTGTCAGCCACACACGGGGACAGCCTCGCTGCCCTCCCCTGTGTGCTGGGGCCTCAGGCGGCGGGTCCTGTCCTTAGAGGTGCGGTGGCGCTTTCCTGGAAATCGGACGCTGGTTCCAAAGAGCGATCAGTGACAGGAGGGAGCGCGGGGAAGGAGATGCTCTGTGTGTGTCTGCGTGCCTTACTGTTGGGGCGTGTCCCTGTGTCTGTCTGTGTGCGTCTGTGTGTCTGTCCCTGGCTCTCCATGGCCCTGTTGGATTCGGGCCACAACACCCAAAAGGAGAGAGAGAGAGAGAGCAAAAGGGAATGCCCTGCCACAGAGGCGGGGGTGGGGGTGGGGGGAGGGATACTGCGGATATTGGAGGTGATGAATGGGCACTGGTGGAGGGATGGGTACGCTATCATTGTATGACTGAAACATAAGCACGAGAGTTTGTAAGTTTGTAACTGTACCCCATGGTAATTCATTAAAAAAAAAAAGGAAGGGTGCTTGCATCCATTGCTCAGTTCCCAATGACATTAGTCACGGTAGCCAAAACTTGGGATCCTCTAAATGTGCACCCACAGACGACTGGAAAAAAGCAGCAGAGGCTACACACTGCTCGGAATGCTACTCTGCCACCCGAGAACATTTATCTGTGTATCGGTGTTTTCGGTATTTGAGCCTCACCTGGGCTGGAGCAATAGCACAGCAGTTGGGCTCTCGCCTTTCACGTGACCGACCCATGTTCGATTCCTCCCTCCCTCCCGGAGAGCCCGGCAAGCTACCGAGAGTATCTCGCCCGCACGGCAGAGCCTGGCAAGCTACCCGTGCGTATTGGATATGCCAAAAACAGTAACAATAAGTCTCTCAATGAGAGACGTTACTGGTGCCCGCTCGAACAAATCGATGAGCAACGGGATGACAGTGACAGTGAGCCTCACCTGGCAGTGTTCCAGGAACCATTCAGTGCCGGGATCCAAAAGGTCCCTGTGCCGCCAGGGCACGTGCATGGCCCTTTGAGCCATCCCTGTCCCTGAAATCCTGCTTTCCAGGGGACAGGTTTAAAAATCTTGAGTTAGCCAGAGAGCGAGTACAGGGGTTGGGGTGCTTGCCTTGCACGCGGCCCACTCTGAGCCAGGAGCCAGCCCCGAGCACTGCTGGGTGTGGCCCCCCAATAGTAAATTAATATCAATCCACAAAAATTGGAGTCTGTTTGGGGCTGGAGCAATAGCACAGCGGGTAGGGTGTTTGCCTTGCATGCGGCCGGCCCGGGTTTGATTCCCAGCATCCCATATGGTCCCCTGAGCACCGCCAGGAGTTAATTCCTGAGTGCATGAGCCTGAAGTCACCCCTGTGTATCGCTGGGTGTGACCCAAAAAGGAAAAAAAAAATGGAGTCTGTTCATCGTTAGCGTCAGTGTTTCTGTCCACGGGTTCTGCACCGGGCATTTAGCTGCCCTCCACACTAAGTCTGAGGCTGGAAGAAAATCGGGTGTAGGGCTGGCCCAGTTCAGCACGCTGAGCCCGTGTTGTTCCAGGGCCTGCCGGGTAATTGCCACGTGGGCAGATGTGCCATTCCCTCGAGGTCTTTGCAAAACAGACCTTGCATGTAAGCATGACCTGGCATAGCCTCCCGCTGCTGTTAGTCAAGCTCGCTTTGAAATCTCTGGGTTTCTTGGGGGCGTTGATAGACATCAGTCAAGGGCATCTGGTTGGGCGGCTTTGAGCTTTGGAGACCCCTTGTGTTTGAGCCTGGGCGGCCGGCCAGATCTGCTCCAGTTCCGGGAGATAGGAGCAGGGGTATGTGTGTGTGTGTGTGTGTGTGTGTGTGTGTGTGTGTGTGTGTGTGTGTGTGTGTGTGTGTGTGAGAGAGAGAGAGAGAGAGAGAGAGAGAGAGTCTTTGACTTCGAATGTGTGTGTGAGAGTGTGTGTATGTGTGTGTATGTGTGTTTGAGATCTTCTCTAGCCCTGTGTGTGTGTGTGTGTGTGTGTATGAGAGAGAGAGCGAGAGAGAGAGAGAGAGAGAGAGAAAGAGAGAGAGAGATCTTCTCTAGCCCCAGGTAAGGGTGTGTGTGTGTGTGTGTGTGTGTGTAGAGGCTTGTATATGTGTGTGCGCACCCACCGGTCCCTCATCAGAGCCTGGACTCTTTTTTTGTTTCCGTATTTTTGCGGGGAGGGCCACACCTGGTGATGCTCAGGGCTTCCTCCTCCCTCTGTGCCCAGGAATCACTCCTGGCGGTGCTCAGGGGACCAGGTGGGATACAGGGGATTGAACCTGGGTCGGCCGCTTGCAGGGTCAATGCCCCACCCGCTGTACTGTCGCTCGGGCCGGGGCCCGGACTCTTGCCCTGGGCCTGCTCTGACTCGTGTCGTGGCACAGGTGTGGCTGTGCGTCTCTCAGAGCAGCCGGGCGGTGGGCTGAGCGCCCCGTGTGCCGTCAAGGGTCCCCAGACAGAAGAGGGCGCTGTGCCTTCTCCTGGGGGGGCCCCCTGCAGCCTTATTTCACAAGGAGGCATGAATACCACCCCTCCCGCCCCCAGCCCTGACTTCAGCCGAGGACTCGAGTCACAGTGCTCTCTGTCTTCCCAGATCTGTCGGCCGCCCAGCGGAAGTTCGCACACTCCCTCCGGGACTTCAAGTTCGAGTTCATCGGGGATGCGGAGACAGACGACGAGCGCTGCATAGGTAGGGGTGCTGCTGGGCTCGCTCCGACGCCCCCCACCCACGAGGCTCGCCCGTCCCGCCCCATCATCCTTCCTCTCTCTCCACAGATGCTTCCCTGCGGGAGTTTTCCAACTTCCTGAGGAATTTGGAAGAGCAGAGAGAAATCATGGTGAGTGCTGCAGGGGGTGCTGGTTTCGACGTGCAGGTCGGGCCGGGCCGGGCGGGGGTTCTGATGCGCGTGACGGTGCCGTATGGAACTATCACTGGAACTCAGGGCGTGTTTGTCGGGCCCAGCTCCCTGGACCCCAGGGCTTCCGCCTGGTCCTGGGGCTGGGGTGTAGTGGCCGGACAGTGCTTGGTCTCGTTAGCTGGCGAGCACTTGACTCAGCCCACGCTCGTGATGGAGCCTCAGGAGAGAGGCAAAAAGGCAAAGGCAGAAAACCGTGTCCGGGGCTGGCGCGATGGTACAGCGGGAACGGCACTTGCCTGTGCCCCACCTGGGTTCGATCCCTGGCATCCCACATGGTCCCCCGAGCAGCACCAGGAGTGACCCCTGAGCATCGCCGGGTGCAAACCCAAAACAAAATAAAACAAACAAAAACCAAACAAAATTAAATAAAAGGTGGGGCTGGAGCGATAGCACAGTGGGTAGGGCATTTGCCTTGCATGCGGCTGACCTGGGTTCAGTTCCCAGCATCCCATACAGTCCCCCGAGCACTGCCACGAGTAATTCCTGAGTGCATGAACCAAAAGTAACCCCTGAGCATCGCCGGGTGTGACCCAGAAAGAAAAAAAAAATCGTGTCCAAGGGAGTGGGTGGGTGGAAGCTAGTGTCCCTGCAGGCTCTGTAGGTTTCTAGGCTGTGGAGCAGGGCTGAGCTTGGGCCCTGGGAGGCTTTAAAATTGCCCTTTGCTGGGGCTGGAGCGATAGCACAGTGGGTAGGGCATTTGCCTTGCACGTGGCTGCCTTGGGTTCGATTCCCAGCATCCCATATAGTTCCCTGAGCACCGCCAGGAGCAATTCCTGAGTGCAGAGCCAGGAGTAACCCCTGTGCATTGCTGGGTGTGACCCGCCCACCCCCCAAGAAAAATTTCCCTTTACCTTGGGGGTTTCAGCTCGCAGCTGTGATCACTGCTGTCTGCTTAGAGACTGCTCCCCCTCACCCCGCTCAGTGGGGAAGTTTGTGGGCTGTGAATACTTACTGACCTGCCTTCCTTAGCGGCTCACACGCCCTCTGTGATGACTGATACTCAATCAGCAGAAATGTACAGTGAAGGGCCGGAGAGATGGTACAGTGGGTAGGGCACTGGCCTTGCACATGGCCGACCTAGGGTCCATCCCTGGCAACCTCGGAGCCCTGCCAGGCGTGATCCCGGAACGCAGAGTCAGGAGTCAACCCTGAGCACTGCCAGGTGTGGCCCCCAAACAAAGCAAAGTGAACAAGAAAGAAAGGCGCGGTAACGTGGGCACTGGGTTATGTATAAGGCGCCACCCATTCTCGCCGTGCCTGTGGACACCAGCCCCAGTTCCATCGCTGGCACCCCTGGGCCCCTGAGCGTCACTGGGTGTCACTTTGGAGACCCTGTCACTGCCAGGGTGGCCCAGGTAACCCCCTTACCCAGCCCCGGGTCTGCCCATGGAGCCTCACCTCGCCTAGCAGCCCTGGGAGAGGTTGCACCTCCCCCCAAAAAAAAAAAACAAGCCGACACAAACAAGCCCTGTCATTGTTGGATTGTTGGCGTCCCCCTGTGGGGCTCAGATGTGGATGGACGTGACAAAGACCCAGGCTGGCCCGTGCTGGCTGTGCAGGGCCAGATCTACCCCCAGTGGAGACAGGTGATCCCGCTCTCAGCCCACCCAGGACAGACTCTCCCCTTTTACAGATGAAGCCACTGAGGCACGGTGCCTTGCCCAGGGTCCCATGGCAGCTGAGAGGGGGAGCTGGTCAGGGAAGCATCCGGCTCTCTAAACACTGTCCCACCCCACCCTGGTTTTATTTATTTTTTTTCAAGGTGTAATTTTTTATAAGCAAATTATATAATGAAAGGGAAATGGCTGTTTTGGTACAGAGGAGTGCTGTTAAACAAGATTTTTAAATCTTTAAATCAGAAAATGTTTAAGACAATTCTTTCAAAGGTCATCTGTATAATCACTAGAGCTAAATCTGTCCTTGTACACATGCCCTGGGCGCTCTGAAAAATGTTAGAAAGTCTGAAGTGTATGTGAAAGAGGCAGCAATTAAAGGTTTCACAAACCTTTTTTTTCCCCATGAAAAGTAGACTTTCAGTAAAACGTTTTACCATTTTATCTGAAAATGCATTTTTGTTCTTCGCCAAAGTCGGAATTACCTAACACTATCTTTTAATGTTAAAAAATTCCATTTAGATATTCAACTTCCTGAGTGATTTCAGTCAGACATCAAACATGATTAATACCTTTTAAATTCTGGAATAAAACAGTATGTGTAGATTTATATTTGTATTTTCAGTTAGGGTTCAACTCAAGAGAGCATGGCATAAAACTTATGTTTTCTAAGTTATATGTCATTTCTCCCAAATTGACCAATAAGCTGTCTCAACAAAATGTTCCTTCCTTCCTTCCTTCCTCCCTCCCTCCCTCCCTCCCTCCCTCCCTCCCTCCCTCCCTCCCTCCCTCCCTCCCTTCCTTCCTTCCTTCCTTCCTTCCTTCCTTCCTTCCTTCCTTCCTTCCTTCCTTCCTTCCTTCCTTCCCTCCCTGTTGAGCTCAGGGATCACTCCTGGCAAGAACTGGGGGGCCATACAGGGGTACCAGGGATCAAACTGGGTCAGCTGCATGCCAGGCAGATGTCTCACTCTCAGTATTTCACTCCAGCCCCCAGCAGTGCCCCCGGGGAGGGTGCCAGAGAGTGGGCGGGGAGCAATTATGCTAATGGTGTCAGGTGTGGGGGTGCTCACTTTCTGATGCTTGTTTGAGCTTTCCCTGGGAACCAGAACCTTCGGCCCCTATTTCCAGTTGCCGCTCAGACGAAGGCACAAAGAATATGTTCTAGAAAAGGGAGGTCATATTAGGCAGGGTTCTAGAAAAGGGGGGTCATAATTAGGTGGGGGGGACACTGCCGTAGCATCCGCCTTAGCATCGTCCAGAATGGACTGTGGAAGGGCCAGCAGCCCCTCCTTCCTCCCCAACCCAGTTCCCTGCTGACCACTCCCACATCCCACCAAACCCGGTAAACTCCACAGTCCCCGCCCTGTCATCCCAGCCCCCCCCCCCCCCCCCCCCCCCGGGACAGGTCCCCGGCAAGCCCCGTCATGGCCCAGCCATCAGCACCCAGCACCCAGCACCCAGCACCCAGGTCACCGCCTGCCTGTAGCTAAGCCCGCACGCCGGCACGCAGCCTGGACCCAGGCAGTGTTTCTCGAGAGACCAACGGAGCAACGAGGTAGGCAGCGACCCTGCCACATGCCTGGGCCGAGCCAGCGCAGCCCCCGCATCTCTCACCCTGCTGCCCACGTCTGTCCGGCCAGCTGTCTGTCCACAGACACCAGGCTGTTCCAGCGCGCGGTGTTCGTGACCTGGGCTGCAGGAAGCATGGGGCGCAGATGGCTCCTTGGTTCCGTGGTTTGAGTGTTTTTGGGCGTCAGTACCCGGAAGCAGGTAAGGGAGTCACGCAGTCTCTGTCTTGAGTTTTGGGGGTATCGCCACGCCGACCCTTTCCGTTCCCCCGCCCCCGCCCGGTTCCCACCAGGTGTTGTTTCTCTTTTGAGAAAGGCCGTGCTCAGGGGGTGAGATGCCGCGTGCGTTTCCGTCTCCCGAACACGAGGTGATGGGGATCCCTGCGGAGCTGCGGCCGTCTGCACGGCTGTCACGGAGCCTGTCACGGCCTCTGCCGGTTTCCCAGTAGGCTTTTGGGTTGTTGACTTGTTTGCATTGTTCAGCTGCTTTGGATATTTAACCCTTGTTGGAAGTGCGTGTGTGTTTTTGCCCCCAATATCTTTTCCATTTACTAGGATGTCTTTCCGTTTTTTCATTTGTTTGATTGTTTTTCATTTTGGTTTAGGGTCATGCCCAGCTGTGCTCAGGGCTTACTCCTCCCTCTGTGCTCCAGGATTGCTCCTGGCTATGCTTGGGGGACCCCAGGCAATTGGGTCACCAGGGTATCAAAATTGGGGTTGACACAATGCCCAGAAGGAGGGAGAGAGAGAGAGAGGAGAGGAGAGGGGAGTGGAGGGGAGGGAGGGAGAGGAAAGGAGAGGAGAGGAGAGGCTGCCATAGAGTCAGGCTGGGGGTTGTGGGTGGGGGGTGATGGGAGGGAAACTGAGGACACTGGTGCAGGGACATGTACACTGGGGGAAGAGATGGTGCTGGAACACTGGATGACTGAAGTCCAATCATGAACGGCTTTGTAAGGGTCTATCTCAGTGAGTCAGTAAAAAAATGTTAAAAAAAAATTGGAGTCGGCCATGTTCAGGGCAAGTGCTCTGCCCCCTTTCTTTCTTTTTTTTTTTTTTTTTTCTTTTTTGGATCACATCTGGCAATGCACGGGGGTTACTCCTGGCTCTACACTCAGGAATTACTCCTGGCGGTGCTCAGGGGACCCTATGGGGTGCTGGGAATTGAACCCGGGTTGGCCGCGTGCAAGGCAAACGCTCTACCCGTTGTGCTATTGCTCCAGCCCTGTGCTCTGCCTTTCTGCCTGCCTTTTCACTTTGATGATCCTCTGGAGTAAGGAAAGGTCTCTTTCCTCAAGAAATACTCTGGGGAAGATGGTTCAGAGTGAATGAAGCATATTAAGTGAGACAGGGACCCGTGTGGGGCAGGAAAGAGACTCAGCCTGTGCTCCTCAGCAGACTTAATGAAGCATTTGAGGTGGGGTCCGTGGGGTCAGGCGCAGAGAATGCCTTTGTGTAATTCTATAAGCTCTTTCCACCCAACATAGAGGCAAGGAGATAAGAACTTGGAATTGCAAAAATAGGTACCAGTATGTTCTTTTTTTTTTCTTTTTGGGTCACACCCAGAGATGCACAAGGGTTGCTCCTGGCTCTGTGCTCAGGAATTACTCCTGGGATGCCTGGCATTGAACTGGGTCGGCTACGTGCAAGGCAAACACCCTACCCACTGTATTTCACTTCGTTCCCCGCAGTGTGTTCTTAGAACATGTAAAATCTCCTGTTTTACTTAAAATTATTACAGATTAGCATGTGACCAGCCACAGATGAAAAAAGGGATGCCAGTGGCAAATTATCACATGTAGGTAGAAATAGAAGTTGAAGCATTTCAAAGTTGGTCCCAGGCGTTAAGGCAAATCTTGGTGTCTGCTTCGTCTTTCACAGCAACGAGTATTTTTCAGAGCTAATGGACCACGCGTTACAGCGTTGTTGGATAGTCATCATCTAGACCTGAGTCATTAAAATGTCAAACTAAAACTAAGACATAATTGTCGTTTTAGCAGGTTGCTTCTAAATTTCACATCAGTGCAATGTGAATGATATAATGCCTTTCCCATTTCCTGATAAATACTAAAATCGGAATATGGGCTTGAAGGAATAAGAACATCAGTCTGAAGAAAAGATGGTTTGGGGGCCGGAGCGATAGCACAGTGGGTAGGGCGTTTGCCTTGCATGCGGCCGACCCGGGTTCGATTCCCGGCATCCCATATGGTCCCCCAAACACCGCCAGGAGTAATTCCTGAGTGCAAAGCCAGGAGTAACCCCTGAGCATCGCTGGGTGTGACCCCCCAAAAAAAAGCAAAAAAAAAAGATGGTTTGGGGGGAGCCATGCCCTGCGGTGCTCAGGGGTTACCCCAGCACTGCATTGGGGTTATTCCAGGCTGTGCATGAGTGACCATGTAGTGTCGGGGATCAAAATTAGGCCTCCTGCATGCAAACTGTGCGCAGGGCCATGACCTGTGTCCAGCCTTTCCCTAGTGTCTGTGTGTTCTGGTTCTCCCCGTGTCATCCAGCTCGCTTCTTGCATTGTTCCAAGTGCTGTGAAGAAGCAGGTGGCCTCTTTGGGCGGGTTTACCACCCACCAGGAAGGGTGACAAGCCAGATATCACTTTATTTATTCTACATGTGTATAAATATTGGCTTTTGGGTCACGCCTGGTTATGCTCAGGGGTTACTCCTGGCTCTGCACGCAGAGATTACTCCTGGGCGAGAGCTTGGGGGATCCTAGGGGATGCCGGGGATCGGACCAGGATTGGCCGCCTGCAAGGCCAACGCCCTCCCTGCTGTACTGCCGCTCAGACCCCCCACATTTTCATTTTCTGGGGCGATTCTGGGGAAGGTGTTCTGGAGACTGTTCCCGTGCGGAGCCCTGACCCGGTCAGAGTGGGCGTGGGCAGGAGAGACGGAGTTGAGAATCTGCTCTTCTGAGGGGTTGCGTCTGGGAAGGGCCGGAGGACGTTTGCACGTGGCTCCCGGCCTGTAGCTGTGGAAGTGAATTGTTGGGGAGGGCCATGGAGGGGGGGAGTGAAGGTTTGGGCGCCCCAGTGGCCCTCAGGGTCATTTCTGCTGGTGGTTGGGGAGCAAACCTGCATGGCTGTGCGCGGCTGGACTGTAGCTGCCCGTTTCTGTCCTATGCCAGCCCTACGGTGTCTGTCTGGCCCAGATGAGCTATTCTGAACTTCTGTTTTGCAGTCAGACTGGCAACGAAACCCTGTGAAAATACTCGCCATCACTAATAATTGTGAAAACGGGATCACATTCATTTTGTTGGTGTTCCGGGTTCGCTCTCTGTTCCTGGTGCCGGGGCTGGAGGTGCCCGCGCCTTGCCCACTGCTCTCCGCCATCTCGTGCCGTTCAGCCCTGGCCGTGTCGCTGGGGGTGGCCTCGCCCTTAGAAGGCCCCCACTATCGTTCTCGGGAGAGTGTTTTGCGGGAGCAGCTTGGGGGGCCCCCGTAGACAGTGACCGGGAGCAGCCTGTCCCCTCCCCCGTCCCCCAAAGTGCTTGGTTGGGGGTGTCGCCGCCAGAATTCCGGAGATGTTCCCTCTGGTGGGGCAGGACACCGTGTACTGGCTGTAGTGGGCAGCGGTCCAGGGACTGAGGGACTTAAAATAGTGCTGTCGGGGGTGGGACACGGTCTTTTACAGGCCCTTCCACTCTCCCCGTCTTCTCTCACCCAGCGTCAGCCTCGAGAGCAGCCTTGACCGACCGTCTGGCCCATCCTGGCCCATCCGGAGGGCTGTGGCATGAGCTCCAGGGGGGAGGGAGCTTCTGGGAGAGGGTGGGGCTCGCCAGGCAGCGCCCCTGCTTTCGAGAGAGGGGCTGCTTGTCTCTCGGCTGCACCCCTTTGCACCCCTTTTCTCACCCGAGCAAGGTGAATCGGGTCTATCTGGGGTTTGCAGGAATCTTTTCTTCAGGGGCAGAGCGATCACTCAGCGGGTAGGGCACCAGCCTTGCACACGGCCTACCCAGGTTCCATCCCTGGCACTCAGGGGGTAGGGCACCAGCCTTGCACACGGCCTACCCAGGTTACATCCCTGGCACTCAGGGGGTAGGGCACCAGCCTTGCACACGGCCTACCCAGGTTACATCCCTGCCACTCAGGGGGTAGGGCACCAGCCTTGCACACGGCCTACCCAGGTTCCGTCCCTGCCACTCAGCGGGTAGGGCACCACCTTGCACACGGCCTACCCAGGTTCCGTCCCTGCCACTCAGCGGGTAGGGCACCAGCCTTGCACACGGCCTACCCAGGTTCCATCCCTGACACTCAGGGGGTAGGGCACGAGGCTTGCACACGGCCTACCCAGGTTCCATCCCTGACACTCAGGGGGTAGGGCACCAGCCTTGCACACGGCCTACCCAGGTTCCATCCCTGACACTCAGCGGGTAGGGCACCAGCCTTGCACACGGCCTACCCAGGTTCCGTCCCTGCCACTCAGCGGGTAGGGCACCAGCCTTGCACATGGCCTACCCAGGTTCCATCCCTGACACTCAGGGGGTAGGGCACCAGCCTTGCACACGGCCTACCCAGGTTCCATCCCTGACACTCAGGGGGTAGGGCACCAGCCTTGCACACGGCCTACCCAGGTTCCATCCCTGCCACCCCCTAGGGTCGCCCAAGTGCACTAGAAGTAGATTCGTGAGCCCAGAGCCAGGAGTGAACCCTGAGCACCACCAAGTGTTGCCCCCCTCACCCCCCCAAAAAAAAAACTAAACAAAACCCAGAATACCCTATCCCCCCCAAAAAAAAACCAAAACAGACCAACAAAACCAACAAACACCAATCTTCTTTTCACAGCACCAGGTTTCCTGTTCACGCCCGCGGGAAGGTGGCTCTAGGCTTCTGCGTGCAGGGCGGGCTGGGCCGGCTTCGTTTTCTCCTTTCTTCGGGGTCTTACGGAGCTGATGAGCCTGTGATCTCCCTCTCTTGCACCAAAGTGCAGGCCAAGCTTTATGTTTTTATTTTGGGGAGGCCACACCCAGCGGCGCTCAGGGCCTGCTCCTAGCTCTGCACGCAGGGATCGCTAATGATCAGCTCAGAGGACCGTACGGGGTGCCAGGGATCAAACCCCACTTGGGCTCGTCCTCTACCCGCTGGACTGTCGCTCCGGGCTCCTGTGCCCAGCTTCCTAGGATGATTCTTCATTTCCCTCCCCGCGTGCTTCATGCTGCTGAGATAATCTGTGTGGGGTGTAGATGGGTCTGGTGCTTAGCTGGGGAAGGAATTTCCGTGATTAGTTAACACGCCCTAAGGCGGGGCCGAGGGATCAGTGGCCTTGAGCTGCAGGCCTCAGACAAGGGACCCCACCCCACATCTGCTGAGTCAGACACTCGGGGTGGGGTCCCTCCTGCTTCTCGGAAGTCTCCAGCTTGTTTAGAAACGCTTCCATCAGAGCCGTTTGGCCTCGGGTGAGGTCTCTTTTTGCCGGAAGTGAAAACGGTCTTGAAAACTCTACCTTCCTACCTTTCATTTCAGATAAGCTCCTTATTTTATTATGAGCATTTATTTGGGGCCACACTTGGCGGTGCTGGGAATCACTCTTGGCGGGGCTCAGGGTACCCTGTGGGGTGCAGGGGATCATACCCAGGTTGGCTGTGTGCAAGGCAAGCGCCCGGCCCTCTGGACTAGGGTCTAGAAACCCCCTGGGATTCTCATTTTATTTATTTATTTGTTGGTTTTAGGGCTACACGTGGCATTGCCCAGGGCTGACTCTTGAGGCTGTTCTCAGAAATTGCTCCCGATGGGTTCAGGGGCCCTACTATGGGATGCCTGGGATTAAACGTGCGTCGGCCGCGGGCGAGGCAAATGCCCTCCCCGCTGTACTGTCTCCTCTCGCCCTGGACTACTCGCTCTAACGGACTCGGGTTGCATTGCTGGGAATGTGCGTGTGTTTTCGTTTGCTTTCGACCTCGTACGTGGAATTGTGATCGGTACCTCAGGCCGTCAGACTCTCGAGGGAAAAGCGTGAAAGTTACTTTTTCGTGTGCTAGACCCGCGAGGTTTTAATTTGTTATTTTAGAAACACAGTGACATGGCTTGCTGTGGAATTCTGCTGGCAGGCGCGTTCAGCTGGGGCGGGAAATCCATCTTGAACCCATTTACGGACACATTTCTCGGTTAGAGCTGGCCAGGGATGATGCTGGAGGCACGTTTCTCTCTGTGCGGCTTGTGCCGTGCTGCTCCTTCCTCCTGAGGTCCTGTTCCTGCGGCAGGTGCCCCTGTGACCCGCTGTGTCCGTGCGGAATGTTCTTCCCGGTGGGCTTCTGCCGACCCAGAGCCCGGCCCAGGTGACTCCAGCCCGTGCTCACATTCACACCGGATGACAGGGTCCAGCAGCTCGGTCCTGCCCGGACCCCTTTCCATGTAGCCCCCCCCCATGACTCAGCGCCCCACCCCCCCATGACTCAGCCCCTCCTGCTATTGATTCACCATCATCTGGGGCTCGGGGTTCCACTTCCCTTTTGAAACAGCTTTTCCGCCGCTTCCTAGGGGCTGGTGCCTGGGTTCTGAGGAAGCAGCTCGCTCTTCTCGCGCGCATCTGTAGTGCTGTGAAGGAGGAGAGGGCAGAACCCCTCCTGCTGGCCGGAGCATGTGACCAGCCCTGCCCAGGCGTGGCCGTGCCTCATCCAGAGCAACAAGGCTTGCCCGGGTGCTCGGGGACAAGCCGCATGTTCAGACCGAAACGTGCAGGACAGTCGCTGCAGTGGCCCCGGCTCCCCAGCAAGAACTGGAAGATGCACACAAGGACCCACTTCTTAAAAAAAAAAAAAACAAGGGGGGTGTGTGTCTGGGGAGGGGAACTCAGTGAAGTGGCCTGAAATGCTGCCTAGCACCGGGTAAGTCACAGTGGCAGAGAGGTGCCAGGAACCGCATCTCCAGCTGCCTTCTCTGATCTGCCAAGGACATGCTCCCTCGCTGCCAGCCCCGCCCAGACGGAGCGCCCTCCCTCCCTTTCCTCCCATTGGCTCACGGGAGGTGGGTGTGGCCTCTCCTGCCCCGCCCACTACCCCTCAACCCCGTGGAAGCACGCGGGTGGTTCTTCCTTCCAGCCTGTTTCTATAAAAATTCCATCCACACGGGCCAGAGCCATAGCACAGCGGGTAGGGCTCTGGCCTTGCACGCGGCTGATCCAGGTTCGATCCCGGGCATCCCATAGGGTCCCCCGAGCACCCCCAGGGGTGATCCCTAAGTGCAGAGCCAGGAGTAAGCCCTGAGCATCGTGGGATGTGGCCCCCAAACAAGACAATAAAAATTCCACCCGTGCACCCCACAGGACCACTTCCGAGAGAAATCTGATAACCCTGAGGTGGTTTAGCACTGCGCCCCCGCTCACCGTGGCTGCCGCTGCTTGGTGTTCCTCAGGGGGTCCGCAGCCGCGGGGCTCACACCCTGCCACTCTGCCTTGTCTGTAAATAGGTGTCAAGTGCCGGATGGGAAATCAAGCTCTCGTTAGCCACATGAAGGGAGCGAGCGCCCAGACTTGGGGGTGCTTGGGGGGCAGGTTGGTCCTGGGCTGGGGCGGGCTTTATGGGGCTCCCCGAGGAAGCACGTGGTGGACTGTGCAGCTAGCCCCACCCCCTCCCCCTGGCTGCAGCAGTTCGCCTGCGCCTTGGCTGTGCGCCCCCCCTCCCCCCACCCAGGCAGGTGCTAAAGTTCTCGGTTGTCACCCTGGCCGGGTGGGCGGAAGTTGGGCCTTTTCCCTGCAGCTGCCCTCCCTCCCGCAGAAGCCTCCCACCTTCCTTGGTCCTCCTCTCCTTCCTCTCAGTCTTGCAACTTCTCTCTGGGACCTTCCTCCCGGCCTGCCCTGCCCTGCGGGGAGTCTGGGTTCCCCCGATCAGAAGACCTGGTGGAAGCTGGGTCTCCCAGGCCGAGGAGGAGGGCCGTGTCCTAGCCCCTGCGTGCCACCGGGCGGGACCAATTTCCAGTGGCCTCTGCCCCCTCGGCCCCCCTTTCACCCTTGGCCTCTCAGGGATCCCAGCTCCAGGAAGGGCCATCCGTCCCCTGGCCACCTTTCCTCCCCTCCTTCCCTCAGCTCCCTCCCCTGCCCTCCTCTTCCTGCCCTGCCCTGTCCTCCCCACCCCTCCTATCTCTCCCCTGCCCTTCCCTTCCTCCTCCCCACTTCCCCACCCTTCTTTTGGGCTATGCTTGGTGGTGCTCAGGGCTTACTCCTGGCTCTGTGCTCAGGGATCAGTCCGAGAGGGGCTGGGGGACCGTGTGTGTGGGCCCAGGGATTGCGCCAGGCCTGGCTGTGTGCAGGGCGAGCCCTTCCCGTCCTTGAGTCGCTCCGCACTTTCCTCATTGGGTTCTGTTCCTGCCAGTGCCGGAGTTCTGCTGCTATTTCAGAAATGCTTTTTTTTTTTGGGGGGGGGGAATCACACCTGGCGGTGCACAGGGGTTACTCCTGGCTCTGCACTCAGGAATTACCCCTGGCGGTGCTCAGGGGACTATATGGGATGCTGGGAATCGAACCCGGGTCGGCCGCGTGCAAGGCAAATGCCCTACGAGCTGTGCTATTGCTCCAGCCCCACTATTTCAGAAATGAAGCCTCTTGTTTTATTAAAAGCTACACATGTTTAAGCCCTTCTGACGGGCTTGTCTTTCACTCACTTCCCCGGGCTTTCTCAGAGAGTGCTGCCTGATGCTTGTTTCTTTCTGGTTGAATAGAAGCAAGGCCCCTGCTGTTCCTCATGCGACCAGGGCTTCTGCCCGAGTGGCCTTTATCCGGGACTCTTTCCACAGGCAGTTGCTTTTGTTTGCGACCTCTCAGTCTCCCCCCTCCCCCCCCAGTGGTGGAGACTTTACTGTGAGTCAAGTTGCTGTTTTCCTCTTGTATGTGTGACTGCCCTTCATTTTGAACACAGACCCCTCCCCCCCCAGACGATACCCGGAGACATTAGCTCCTACATCTAATGTCCAAGATGGACATTAACCAAAGCCTAAACTTCAGCGAGGCGTGGGCCTGGTTTTTGTTTTGATTTGGGGCCACACCCGACAGTGCTCAGGGGTTATTCCTGACTCTGGACTCAGGGCTCACTCCCTGGGGGCTCAGGAGAACCCTGTGGGGTCTCGGGGGTTCGCTCTGGTCAGCTGGTTGCTCCACACAACCCCCCTCCACTCACTTTTTTTTGGGGAGAACCGAGTCCTGGCCAAATATTCAGGGAATTAAGTCAGAGACCCGAAGTTTTCATAACTTCGACTCCGATGCTCTTGTTTTGCTCGTTTCAAAGCTCCGTGTCTTTTAGGGTGGAAAGTTGATGAAACTCTCACGGGGACATTTTATTCTCGGGCTCCCTGAGTGAATGCAGAGAGCGGGAAGGGAGCCAGCAGATTTGGAAAGTATTTTACAAACAAGGGCTCGGGCTCCTGATGCAGAGACTCGGAGAGATGGAGCCAGGGCACTCTCGGGGCGGGGGGGGGGGGGGGGTTGCGCAGGGCGGAACCCCCACTCGGGAAACTCCGTCAGCTCGGGGTGGTTCTCACCGGGCTTCAGCCCGAGAGTCTGAGACAGTCCGAGGATACTCATGTACTTTCGTGAAGATGCTTGTGCACCACACTCCTAGTCCAGTGCTCGCTGCTCTAACAGCAGGGCCGCATGCTGGACCCTGGCTTTCATCTTGACATTAGTTTCCCCTACCCAGGACGCTTAGGTCAGCTTGGGCGGCCTCTAAAATATCATTTAAGGTCTTGGTTAGACTGAATCTAGTGTGGTGCTGTTCCTCTCTACGTTGCCTTCTTTACGCTGGGACCATTCGGGCAACAAGAATTAGTTTCTCCTTTTTTTATGTCGAAAACCCGTAATGTCTAAAAACCCTTTAGGCAGAGACCAGCGGAGAAAACACTTGTCTCCTTTTCTTGTCATTGTGACTTTTTAAGTTTTATTGTTTGTGTTTTGGGACCTCACCCAGCAGTGCTCGGGGTCTCTCTCAACTCTGTGCTCAGGGATCACTCCCAGATCCTGTGCTCAGAAAGCCATGTGGTGCTTGGGAGCGAATCGAGACAGCTGTGTGCAGGGCGACCTCCATAAGCCCTGGACCACCTCTCTCCAGCTCTCAATTTCTTCCTTCCTTCCTTCCTTCCTTCTTTCCTTCCTTCCTTCCTTCCTTCCTTCCTTCCTTCCTTCCTTCCTTCCTTCCTTCCTTCCTTCCTTCTCTCTTTCTCTCTTACTCTCTTTATTTCTTTCTCTCTATTTCTCTCTCTCTCTTTCTTTCTTTCTTTCTTTCTTTCTTTCTTTCTTTCTTTCTTTCTTTCTTTCTTTCTTTCTTTCTTTCTTTCTTTCTTTCTTTCTTTCTTGGTGAAGCAAGGTGTTTTTTTAATTGAATGGAACTTACATAGAAAGATCTGTAGAAAGGACTGAAGCGATAATGAAGTGGTGGTGGTTGGTGGGGGGGTGCGGTTGGGCATTTGCCATGCATTCGGCTGACATGACTTCAATCCCCGGCATCCCATATGGTCCCCCAAGCACCGCCAGAAGTAATTCCTGAGTGCAGAGCCAGGAGTAACCCTGAGTATCGCTGGGTATGACCCAAAAAACAAGCAAACAAACAAAAAAAACAAACAAAAGGAAAGATAGGAAGAGAGAAAGAAAGGAAATATGTGTCCAAGAGAGAACACAGGCTTCTCCAGAGTGGGAAAAGTAAGCAAGAAAACATGGGGATGAGGGGCCGGAGCAATAACACAGCGGGTAGGGCGCTTGCCTTGCACGTGGCTGACCTGGCATCCTGTATGGTTACCTGAGCACCACCTGGAGTAATTCCTGAGCGCAGAGCCAGGAGGAACCCCTGAGCGTCGCCAATGTGACCCAAAAAGAAACAGAGGGACAGCAAGCGAGACGCGTGTTCATGGGAGAACACGGCCTTGAGGAGCAAGCCTGAGCTTGGAGTATCCTGAGATTCTAATCCCGCTTTCGCTGGGGTTGCCTGCGGCCGGGCGTCTCACAGTCCTGGAGAGGAAGAGGGGTTTGGGACACCTGCAGTGTCTTTCTGAGATTTGGGGGGACTGGAGTAACGTCGACAGGCTTCTTTGAAGCTGTCAGGAAGGATTCCTGTTGCTCGGTGCCCAGAAGGGCACGAGGGCCCCGGGCCGTGCATGAATCTACGCCGGTTTGGGCAAAGTCTGTGCCCTGAGATCTCGCCCAGCTCACGGCCCCTTAGCGCCGACTCTGAGCCACGAGCAGAGGCCCAGACCACCGCCAGGTGGGAACCAGTAAGGCAAAACAAATTTGGATTTTTGTTATTGATTGAGGTTCTGTGGTTTGAAATCACGAATCACGAAATCCCGTCGATCGTTGATTTCTCGAACGGGCTCAGTAACCTCTCCATTCGTCCTATGCCTGAGATTTTAGGAGCCTCTCTCTACTCGGCCTTCCCAATGATGCCGCATTGGAGGCTCTCTCAGGGTCAGGGGAATGAGACCCAGCTGGTTACTGGCTTTGGCATATGAATACACCATGGGAAGCTTGCAAGGCTGTCCCGTGTGGGCAGGAAAATCTCAGTAGCTTGCCAGTTTCTCCCAGAGGGAGAAGTAGGCTACAAGATCTGGGAGCTTGCTTTTAAGTCTCTGGATGTTGGCCGTTGATGGGATTACACACACCTGGGTTCCTCTGCCGGTACCTTCATGCTTGCGGCTTTTCCGAACGTGTGGACAGGGGCCTCGAGCATGGCTGTAGCTAGGTTCCGGTGGTCTTCGGCCGCCGGGAGCTCTGCTCGGGGTGGGGAGGGAAGCTGGAGCCCATTCCCTCCGAGGGGCCCCGGGGAAGACAGCCAGGCGTGCGGGCAAGAGACTCTGGTTTGAAATACTCTCAGTAATGATTTCTCATGCCGTGACTCCAACACCGCACCCATTCTGGTATACCCATCTCCCATCCTCAAAGGACCCCAACACATTCGCTTCTCCAGCTCTATTGTGAGTCTGTTCCCCCAGGATGTGACCTTTGGACCTTTGTTGTTGCATCACTGTGTATCTTCAAGTCCTATATATAAGGAAGATCATTTTCCATCTGTCCTCTTCTTTCTGACTTCTCTCAGCATGATACCCTTGAGTTCCATCCATCTTGCTACAAATTGCATAGTTTTGTGATTTTATTTTTTAGAGCTGCATAGTATTCCTTTGTACATTTACCACAACTTCTTGATCCAATCATCTGTTCTTGGGCACTTGGGCCATTTCCGTATCTTGACTGTTGTACTAAATACCGTGATGAGCAGAGGTGTGCATATGTCCTTTTGAGTTAACTTTTTTTTTGTTTGTCTTTTGTATTTTGGCTTTTTGAGTCACACCTGGCCATGCTCAGGGGTCACTCCTGGCTCTACACTCAGGAATTACTCCTGCCGGTCTTCCAGGGACTGTATGGGATGCCAGGGATGGAACCCAGGTTGGCCATGGACAAAGCAAACACCCTTTCTACTGCACTATTGCTCCGGCCCCATTGAATTAATGTTTTTGTTTGTTCGTTTGTTTTTTGTTTATTTTTGCTTTGGGGATCAGTGCCCAGAAGGGCATATTGCTGAATTGACCCGCCTTCTCATAATAAGGTGAGACACAGTTGCTTCGGGTAGCTCGAGTGTTCGTCCTTGCTTGCTGTTCCGGGCATCCAGTCCATATGTTCTTAGTTGCTTTAAGTCTGTGTTCCTTTAAATCTTCTCCTTTTGGAGCCGTGGGGGTTGGCACGGGCGGTGTGCAGGGACTGCTCCTGGCCGTGGGAGTTGCTCCTTGGGGTGCCAGGGACCCAGGCTGGGGCTTGGCCTGTGAAGTCTGCCCTCTCGCCCTGGCAGCTGCCTCCCACGTCAGGGCTCAGCGCTGAGGGTGGTGCTTGCTGGCACGTGGCTGAACCCTCCGTGGTCCCCCAGCGCTTCTGAAGACAGAGCCAGGAGTAGCCCCAAACAAACGCGACCCAGAGAAGAGCTAATCCAGAGGGACGGGGCTGGACCTGCTCCGATCTCCAGCTCCCCGTAGGTGCCCGGGGCAGAGGGGCAGGAGCGCGCCCTGTGCGTCAGTAAACAATAAATAGTCAGCGTCTGCGTCCCAGGTACATTTATCACTGACTCATCTGCCGGGCTGGAGAGCGAGCTCAGTGGGCGATCGAGTGCCGGGCCCCCGGGCAGTGTCCAGCACTGGCCTGTGAGCAGCCTCTGGCCCCCATGGTGGAGCCAATCCCTCCCTTGCCTCAAAAATAAATTTTTCCCCCAGCTGTTGACAAAGTCTTTGCTGCTTGTGCATCTCTCCCGGCTGTCAGGGATCAGCCCTGGTCTCCGCGCTCCTGGGGGCCGCAGCGCAGCTCGGCATGCCCAGATGTCTCTGAGTTTCCCGTCGCTCTGCTGCCCCTTGGCTCGGGGACCGAGATCTGCCACCTCCGCACAGCTGAAACTAGGTGTGATGGGGCAGTTTCAACCTGAGGTTCTCATGAGTTCCTTGTTGATGCAAATAAAGAGTTTGCAGCTTAAGGAGAGTGAGAATTCTTTTCTAAGACTCCCCCTCACCTCCTTTGGTTTTAAGGAATAGTTTTGGGGGAAAATATTTAAAAAGAAAATCTTTTATTTTTTCTTCTCTTTTTGCTGGGGGACCATGTGCAGCTGTGCTCAGCTGAGTCTGTGCTCAGGAATCACTCCTGGCGGGCTCTCGGGGACCCTATGGGGTGCCAGGGATCAAACCCGGGTTGGCTGCGTGCAAGGCAGGCTCCGGGAGGAAAGGTTTCTATGTCCAGATAGATCGCACAGTTCCTCGGCACTCTCTTAGGCTGAGGTTACGTTTCAGGGACAAATAAGGATTCTCCCGGGAGACGATGGACGGCTTCTGGGCTGTGGGTCTGGAGAGGTGACTGTGTCCCTTCAGTGCGTCGGGAGCATCAGGAGGTCGTGGGAGAATAGAGCGGAAAGTCTCCTTTGCACCGTCCTGACCGGGGGTCAAGAACACTCAGAACACTCGGATCCAGGCTTGAAATAACGAGAGCCTTGGACGGGCGGGGGTGGGGGGTGCCGAGCGGGGGGGGGGGGAATTCCCTTAGGGCTTCTTCTCTCAGGCTTCTTCTGTGCTGGCTCCAATGGAGCAGGGTGGTTTATTTTTGTTAAAAAAAATATTTGGGGGGTCTGGAGCGATAGCACAGCAGATAGGGCATTTGCCTTGCACGTGGCCAACCCGGGTTCAATTCCCAGCATCCCATATGGTCCCCTGAGCACCACCAGGAGTAATTCCTGAGTGCAGAGCCAGGTATAATCCCTGATTGTCGCCGGCTGTGATCCAAAAAGAAAATTAATTTTTTGGAGGGGTTGGACACACCCTGCAGGGCTCAGTGCTTAGTCCTGGCTCTGCACTCAGGACCTCTCCTGCCAGTGCTCTGGGACACTGTGGGTTTCGGGGATGGAACCCGGGTTGGCCTGGTGCAGGGCGAGCGCCTTATTCCCTGTACAGTTTCCTCAGCCCGAGTGGCGTGACCCGCCTCACAGCTACTGTTTCACTATCCTGAGTCTTCGACAACAGTCACAGGTCACTTGCGGATGTGGTCTCGCCTCTGTTGCTTTTTTTTTGGCTTTTTGGGTCACACCCGGTGGTGCACAGGGGTTCCTCCTGGCTCTGCACTGAGGAATTACTCCTGGCGGTGCTCAGGGGGACCATACGGGATGCTGGGAATCGAACCCGGGTCCATTGTGTGCAAGGCACACTCCCTCCCCACTGTGCTCTCACACCAGCCCCCTCCGTTGCTTCTTTACCATCTGGGTTTCTGGCAGGCAGCCCCGTTCTCTTCAGAATTTGTAGTGTTGAAATGCAGTCCCAGCCCTTCGGAGGCGGGGAGGCGGGGGGTGGGGCAGCAGATCTGAACGGGGGGTGCTGAGGGTCTTCTCACGGTAGAGAGCCAGCCCGAAGTGTGTCTCCGGGGCTGGCCACCGTGCTGTAGGTCCAGCTTGGACCCTTTAAATAGTTAAAAATGGCTTTGAGGCAGGAGGGATCTTCTAGCAGATAAGGCGTCTGGTCAGTGCCAGGAGTGACCCCTGAGCCCTGAGCCAGCCTGTACCGCACGTGGCACTCCCGACAGTGCCCGGAGTGACCCCTGAGCACCACCGTGTTTTCGGCCCCTCCCATCCTGCAAACAAGTGCAAGTCACTTAAAGTTTAACAAAGTTTACATTTAAGGAAGAAACTTAAACAGATGAAAGCGGCGAGTTATTAGACAATGTAGCAGTTGGCCAGAGAGGTGAGACAGGAGGAAGGGGGTTTCCGCCAGCAGCCGTTTGAGTCACGGCACCACATACGGCTCCCCGAGCACTTCCAGGGATCACTGCCGAGCACAGAGCCAGGACCAGCCCCCAGAGCACTGCTGGGGGGGCCCTCCCCACCCCCACCCCGAAAAGGAGGTTGTCACGGTCTCTCCGAGACCTGCCCAGCGCACTGACTCCCTCACACTGGATGGATGGTGCAGAGCCACGTTCCTGCTTTGCCCTTGTTGGAAAGCGTCTCTGGGAACTCCGTGACCTGGCCATCGGAGCACTGTGGAGGGAGCCCTTGCTGGGAATCGGACCCTCTGGGGAGGTGTGCATGCTTTTGTGTGCCTCCGAGGACAGTCGGCGACTCCTTCTTGGACGTTTTGCTTTCCTAATTCGACTCACACCCACAGTGCTCTGAGGGCCCAGAGATGTCGCCTGCACCCACTCTGTGCTCAGTGGTGCCGGGAGACTGAGTCCCAGGCCGACGCCCTGGACACTGAGCTGCAGCCCCTGTGTAATACCCGCTTTTCAGGGCTCGTCCACACGCCTTTCCACGTGGCCCCTTTGCCACGCTGACCACCGCCTTGTCCGGGCAGGGGCAGACTCGGGGCGCCACTTCCGAACCCTCTTCCAGCCTGAGGCGACCGACCCCCGGGAAGGCTGGAAATGCGGGCAAGGCCTGTGGGAGAGTCGTGACTGCTGGAAGGCACCGCCTGAAGGTCCCGAGATGCTTCTCTCGGGCGGGGCTGGGTCCCGGGCTCCCTTTGCCCCTCTCCCTCCCCTCCCCCTCCCCCCCCCCCCCCCCCCGCTCAGGCCTGATTTGGGGAGCTGATTTGTTGGAACCCGCGATGCGCCTTTTTCTCTACTGTCTGATGGATTTTGTTTTCTAAGGGTAGAGCTGAGTCACCCCGCGGGCAGCCGGGGGGCCGCAGAGCCTCCGTCTCTCTCCTTGCTGGCCTTCGTAGCTGTGGCCAGGGCCTGGCCAGCCTCAGTGGTGCCTGGGGCCCCCGGCCCAGGTCCTCGCTTTGCAAGGGCGGGCTTCGGGGTCTCAGCTGGCCCCTGGCCCCAGGCCCGCGTGGTCCAACCTAAGCCCATCTTGGACGGAAACAGTTGGCGACCCCTAATCGGAGGGTGGGGGCAGCTATTAAACATGTCCCGTGTGCACATACGTGCTCCGTTTCCCACTCAACTGTCCAAACGGCCTTTCCAAGGCTGCTGGAAAGCTTTTTATTGGCTCCGAGACTCGGTTCGCTAATCTTTCCTGTGTGGTTATAAAATCATATTTCACACTGGCTTCCCTTCCTGGATTTCTGACGAATTCAGAGTGGTGTCTGTGTGTGTGTGTGTGTGTGTGTGTGTGTGTGTGTGTGTTCGGCTCTCTCTTTCCCGGGAGACGGGTATTACTGTTGTCAAGGTCCAGGGCTGCATTGGGCTCTGTGTTCTTTGTGTGTGGGGACGAAGGTTTGTTGTGGCCTGGAGAAAAACACCAGCGACAGTGATTTTTCTCACCTATGACATGTCACTGGTGTGAGATTAGGATGGGAATGGGAGGGGGATTTCATGGGGTCCCCACGCAGAGAAAAAGGGGGGAAGGTTTAGACAGAGAAAATTCTTGTCTGAACACCGTTGTCTTCCTGAAGCATTCCACAGAAGGCTAAAAGTGATTGTCCTCTCCTCTGTGACTCCCCCTCCTCCCTCCCCTCCCCCCTCCCCCTTCTCCTACCCTCTCCCCCCTCCCCTCCTCCTTCCCCTCCCCCCTCCCTCCTCCCTCCCCCTCCACCCTCCCCCTCCTCCGTAGTCCCTCTCTTCTCTTCCCCTTTTCCCTCTCCTCCCTCTGTTTTTTCTTTTTTTTTGCCATGGCTACGGTGCTCAAGGCTTATTCCTGCTCTGTGCTCAGGGGTCTCTCTTGGCGATGCTTAGGGGACCCTATGGGATGCCTGGGATCGAACCAGGGTCGGCGTGCAGGCAAGTGCCCTCCCTGCTGTTTTATCTCTGCAGCCCCATAAGTCAAAATTTCTTAAAGAAGAAAAAGTGACAGCAAATTTTCAGTCCCAAACACGTGAAGCGTTCATTGTGATTTGGACGCGGGACCGGCCGGGCCGCTGTCTCTGAGCCCCTGTGGGGGCGCCTGGGGCTCGCCCGCCCTCAGGAGCCGCGTGGACGCTGAGCCGGGGCTTGAGCCCTGAGCCCAGGCTCTGCACAGCCCGACCCCTTCTCGGGGGGTCTCGGGTGTCCCCCCGGAGCGGGGGTTGGGGCGGGCGCCCTTCACTCCACCCGGAGGGTCGGGTGCTCCCGGCCTCTCAGCCCTCCCTGCTGGGCCCCGGGGCCCTCCCGAGACCCTCCCCAGCTCCGGTGGTCCTGCTCCCGCCCTCTCTCTCCCCATCTCTGGGGTGGCAAGGACACCCCCCGCCCGGGCGAGGTGGGGTGTTGTTTCCTGATTCTGGGTTCCCCAGGGGACACAGGCGCCCTCTACCCGGCTCTGCTGGGCCGCGTCCCTGCCAGGGTCTCTGAGGACAGAATAAGGTTTGCTGCCCAGCTGTGCCTCAGGGCCCTTGGGGTCTGGGCTGTCATCCTGGGGTGGGGAGGCGCCCCCCGGCCCGCCGCGCCCCTCCGCACCCCCTCGCACTCCTCCCGCCGCCTTTCCGCCCCTCCTGGGCG